>NC_090742.1:82538526-82583526 GCF_036898095.1 Palaemon carinicauda | reverse complement strand
TATAAAAGGGTTAACCAAAATACTTCCTTTAAAATGAAACAACAATTACATTTAAAAAATAAATAATAAATGCTCAGCGCCATGGCCCTAACTACTTTTCGATTGTTTCAGCCAAAAGGCGTACTATCCTTGCCTTCGAGCATTAGATCTTTCCCATTTTTTTTTTTGCAATGTTGTGTATACGCCTTGATCTTATCCCTTTATATCTCTGTGGTCTTTGCCTATTTTAGCAATATCTTACAAGAAAGTTCAGAAGAGGTATTCCAAGAGGCACATGTTTACAATGCAAAACAAATGGCACATCGCAAACAGATATGGCGCATGCTGTACTCATGTCCCAGCACAATATCCACCATTATTCATGTCTGATGTATGACTGAAAAGGTTCCATTGTTAAAAACTTCAATAATTATCATGGAGAGGCATAATCTATGATTAAATGAAACACATTATCCCTTTCAATAAAATGACAGACACATTAACAAATTCCTTCAAGCTAAATGCTTATTCAAGAGAAGGCAACGTCTTTGATTGAGAACTTGCATAAAAAACATTTAAGAGAAAAGAATGCTCAATTTGTTGCAAGTTTCATATGATTTGATCGGTTTAGGAAGTGCTGCTGAAAATGATACTGTTGCTTCTGAGGAATTTCCAGAAACTTTAAAAATAATAGATGCACATCAAATTCCTCTGGAACTCGTCTTCAATCTCGATGAGACATGATTATTCTGGACAAGACTGCCCATCGTTCATTTATTTCTAAGGAAGAGAAAAATTTGAGTACAAAGTACTTACTTACTTGTTTACTTGTTTTGGGTTTAAATCCAACCCTCCACTGAAGTCGAGTGAACTACTTCTCGGGCGGGTCCATATTAATCATCTAACGAAACATTTTCATTATAACTTATACAAATCTTTGATTGTAGCATCTTCCAAATCATATGATCTTGTGAAAAGTAATGTCTTTAGTTTCTTCTTAAATTCAATTGCTCCCTTTAGGTCCTTCATTTCAGTTGGCAGTTTATTATAGTGTCTAGGCGCACAGTAGCTAAAAGCCCTTTCACCAAATTTACTATTTGTTCTTGGTTCAGATAGCCTATGTTTGTCACGCATGTGGCTTGTGTTAACATTTGTTTCTAGTTCGTTTATTCAGGCATTCTTTTAGATATTTTGGTTCATTTTGGTTCAGTATCTTAAACGTTAGTAAGAGTAGCTTGTATTCAATTCTCGCTTTTACCGGTAGCCAGTGTAATTTAATTAGTGCAGGGGTAATTCTTTCCCTATTGTGTAGTCCTTTTATTAATCTAGCGGCTCTGTTTTGTACTCTCTGAATTTTCTTCAGCTGATAATTTGGTAAGCCATAGAACAGTGAGTTGCAGTAATCAATTCTTGAAAATATGTGGTGATTAATGAGTATGGCCATAGATTTTTCATTTAATAATAAATGCTATGTTTCTAATATGATAGTTACAATTTCTTACCATGTTATTTATATGTTCGTTCATTGTCAGTCTATCATCCATGATTACTCCAAGATTCCTGACAGATTTCTTTAGGTCAATGATCGATTGACCTATTTCAATTCTTTGGAAGCATTCGATTCTTTTTATATCTTTTTCATTTCCAAAAATAATACATTCACTTTTGTCTTCATTGAGCTTGAGCTTTTTTGTTAACATCCAAGCCTTAATGTCATTCATTATTTCATGTAAGTTTCTTTTAGCTTCATCAACTGATTCTATTGGGAAATAGAATTGTGTATCATCAGCGTATATTCTAAACTTAACTCTGAGAGTTTCAAGTATATTTGACAGTTCAATCGTGTAAATTTCAAACAGGAGAGGACCTAGTACACTGCCTTGAGGCACCCCTTTGGTTAGTTTTCTTGTCTCAGATTCAACATTTGATATTACTACTTTAACTTTGCGGTTTTCAAGATAACTCATAAACCAGTCGTGTGCTCGTTCTACGATGCCCACAGTTTTAAGGTCTTCCATCAGATATGTATGTTCTACAGTATCAAATGCTGCACTTAGATCAAGCATTACAAGAATGCAACACTTGCCATTTGTTATAATTTCTGTTATGTCATTTTTTATCGCTAACATTGTTGTTTCTGTGGAGTAATTTTCTCTGTATGCAGATTGATCATCAGGTATGGCATTAGATTTTTTCAGATATTTCCAGGTTTGTTCGTGTACAACAGTTTCAATAATTTTCGAAAAATATGACAGATTTGATATTGGCCTATATGAACTTAAATTGTCTGCATCACCTTTTCCTTTATACACAGGCTTGATACATGCAACTTTTTCACAATCAGGGAAAACTGCCTGTGTTAGACTCATATTTACCATGTTTCGGTAGGTCTCTTGTAGTCTGGTAAAATTTTCTGCATCTTTTACATCATTAATTGGAAATGGATCATTTCCGCAGTAGGTTTTTTCACTTTCTTTATTATTCTCATATAATCACTCTGACTTAACTCTTTGAATACCCTTAGCTTATTTACACCTGTTGCTGATGTATTCCTTCGCTCTGTTGTGCTGATGTTGTGAAAACTGGAGCAGATTTGATTTATTTTTTCCTCAAAATAATCAATAAAATCATTTGCTAGGCATTTAGGATCATTAGTTATGTCAGGCAACACTATTTCTGTCTTTAGACCTAATAGTTTCTTTAGGTTCTTATGTATTTTCCGTGGGTCATTTTCATTGCACACTTTTTTATAATAGGCCTTTTTTTTTAAAGATAGACTGAATTTAATGTTGGGGAAATGTTACTAGTGATTTAAGTTAAAGCCAATGTTACAAGAGCATCTCAAAGTTCACATTTCCTGTGATTTGAATGTATAATACAAAGTCATGTCACCATGGCCAATTTTGAAGAATGGTTTAATGGCCATTTTACACCAACCTGCAGAAAGGGAGTATTGCAGGGTCTTGAAACTTCATTTGAAGATTATGTTGATCCTTGAAAATGTCCCCGGTCATCACATACATCTCAACAATATGGACCAAACTCTGAAAATTAGTTTTATGCCACCCAACACCAATTCCCTTGCACAAACATGAACCATAGCAATATTCAAGTGGTGCTATTTAAAGAATGCTTTACGCCAGGTAATTAATGCTACTTCAGCAGAGGACGGGATAAATATCTGGGAATTTTAGAAGGCATACAATATTCAACAAGCAGTGTTAAACATAAGCACTTCTTGAGCTGAAGTGACTCAATCAGCAATGCACGGCATTTGGAAAAAACTGTGCCCTCAATTCGTACATGATTTTAATATCTTTGAATAGCCAGTCAAGGACATATTGAAGAATTTGGTAGCACTGAACAATGAACTCGAGATGGAGTTGGAAGAAGAATTTGAATAGTTGAGTCTCTCAAGGAACCACAGACAAATGGAGAATTGTTGGACTTTAGAAGACAAACAGAAAATGGAAGAAAAAACGAAACGCTACAGAGTCATAACTTCATCTTGATGCCGGAGAACTGCTGCCGTTGATATCAAGTTTGACAAAAAACCCACGTTACAGCAACATTTAAAGTTTCATCTTCGACATTAACTACAACACCCTCTTCCTCTAATTTCTCACTTCGAATTCCACCTCCTTCCGTGATCAGTAAGCAGGAAAAATGCTCAGGAGTGCCTAGTAAAATGCTGCGAGTTTGCTTGCTAGAAGAAATGGCAGATGAATCCTTTATCTTAAGGCCAATGGCAATCATTTTTACTCCACATTGAAAAAAACAATGTTTTAGCATTCTGTTTTTCAAGCCCAGTGAAAAAAGGAAATAATTCTCCTATATATATAAGTAATGCATTAAAAATACAAGATATTCTAAGATCAGTAACAATGTTAAAATAGATGTCATATACAAAATATATTCACTAAATTCTAAGCCTTTGCCCTTAAAGAAAAGAAGTTGGACACCAGTTTAAAGGTGGAAAAAGGTAACAGAAAACTAAATGACATAAATAAATGCAGATGTGGTCAATTGAGAACTGCAGCGTGTACTGCTCAAGGTACACTTCACTAGATAATCACCCCTTGAGTGCATTCAGGTATTAAAGTCTAAACCTTAAGTAAAAACTCAGAAAGCATACCCATAATTTTAAGAGAATCCAGACCTGGTAGTTTCTTGACCTCTAAGAAGAACATTAAGACAATAGCTCCTACACAAAAAAGCAGATTAAAGGTAAAGGTATCTGGTTTCAGTTCCAATTTCACCACAATAGATGCTCACCAGAACGTCAGCCCATCCCCCACTGCGGTGCCCAACCACAGCAGTGGCCTCCTCAGTAAACAGTTTAAACTCGCGGTCCCGGGCTGGGATCGATCTGCTGCCATGCGAATGCGAGGCGAACATGTTACCGCTGTATTAGCCAGGAGGCTAGGAAATTCTTTTGACATCTTTGATTGAAGAAACATTCCTACTCGACATCGGAGTTATCAAAGACTAATTACTTTCTTAGCTTAGATGGCTATCTCTGGAAAGCATTTTTTTTTTTTTTAAAGAATGCTAGATAACCTTCCATTTCAAAGTCTGGGACTAACAAAGAAACTAACCCTAGGAAAGCATCTGAATAGGAAGACAACCACAAACATGTTCTGTCTGTACATGATAAAAACACATACTGAAACATAAAGAACTCCATTATATGCCACCATACACAAAATAATGGAGCTTTTACATAACTAATGTCAGTATTGTGGTTGGTTTGATGACTGTTTTGTTAAATACTACCTTATATGAATGTGCAAGCAAATGCATAACTTAGGGAAACAAATGAGCATGTGGGATAATGAAACACTTTTTCACCTATCTCTCTTTAATGTTCTAACTTCAATACTGTTAACAATATATACTATACACCATAATTCAACTGTATTAAGTATACAAGAGGACTAAATCTCAGATGTATTAAAAAATGCTCCTCATACAAACATGAATAATGATGACAAGAGTGAGCCCCCCGAATGAGATACACTGCATAAAATAGTGCATAGTGCATTTTGGCATCACATCTTCCATGGTATCAAAATCTACTAACAACTCCAGGATCATATAAAACTGTATACATTACATTATTTTGTTCTTAAGACACCAAATCCATTTTCAGAGAGAACTGCTTTGTACAATTGCTATGTTTGTTAGAAAGAAAGCATAGTTCACAATCTCAGCAGCCAAAATAATCCTAAAAAAATAGGTCTCTAAATTAAATTTTTATTTAAAAACCAAAAGTCTAAGGAAGCATTCATCCACTTAAAAACAGTTGAATGTAAATACTACTACAATATGCATTTTTTTTTTCAAGAGTGGCTTCTCATTTAGTCAACAATGCAAACAAAATCTTTCTCTGGCATTTTTTAAAAAGAGGATTTTACTCAGTCTATGAGAATGTGAATTCACTAAAGCATTTACAATAATTCACTTGTATAAACAGAGCCTCTTCATGTTCGTAAAACACATAAAAAGACATGATGACTATTGCTCAGTGAGTGAAGACTTGAAAAGTCTTTTCATAAATTATAAAACACTCAGTTAATACTTCATGTTTGTGAGATGGTATTTCAGAGGGGTTATGCTTTAAAAAATAAAAGTGATTCCTGCAAACCACATTCTGAAAGGAATGTTGACACAACTTTTTCCTTAACACTTGAGAATAGCAAAAAGACATTCATAAATTTTAGAATGTATGAATTTTAAAGTAACGTTTATTTTGGATGTTGCATAAAAAAAATAACCATGGATGTTAAACATGTCAAATAAAAAGTCTTAGTATTAAAGATTTACCCTTTTACTGAAACAATAATCTGAGAACCTGTAATGCAATCAATTCTACATTTGAGGTAAAAAAAAAAAATCTTGAACACAACAAGAGAAAAGAATTCCTATTCCTGTTAGGTATAACAAAACATCATTGTTAAGCATTAGGCACCAATCTCAATAGAATATTGAGAACATAAGTAACAATTATATTATTTACAGACTTGGAGTCTTTTAAAAAGAAAAAAATTCTCAAATTTCTTTGGGGTCATTATCTAGAACAATGATAATTGGATACCAATTACCAATATAGGTTCTAAAATAGAATCATAATTACTTACAATAAACAGCACTGTACAGTACATTAATAAAGTATACATGAAAAAAAAGTCCTTTAATAAAACATGATAGTTTGCAATGGTTCAACATTTCATAACCATAATTCAGATATTCGTTCAAAAAGCATACCTTGAGCAGTTGGATCTCCGGGTACATATCAGTTTTTGAGGGTTGCATATAACTTTTTTTTTTACTGAATAAAGTAATCGATGGAATCTCCACGCTCTAAAAATTAAAATTAAAGTGTTCAGTAATGATTATGGAGAATACGAATTTATAAGATATTCTGAAAAATTCTTAACCTGCTCTACACCACGAACTTCATGTTCTAAGAGAGGTAATTTTGTCACGTGAAAATCTTCATACAAATCTGCAATCTGTAAAGAAGCACAAAAATTTAGTCTAAAATAAAATTATAGCTCATAATTAGAATATGTAGTACAGTATATTTCTTATCTTCTATGCTTTTTAAATGAGCATACAGTACAGTAATACCTAGGAGATCTACTGCCCAAGACCTCAAACAATTTAGTGATCAAACCACTTGAATGAACCTGTATGGACCGATACAAAGTTGACTGAGCCAGCTTACATGTAGCTTTGACCCAACCAAGACAAGCAGATGATCGTACCATTAACATTTTCATTCATCTAATGTATTTTAGCTTTTTCTTTCTCTCTCTATAAAATGGCAAAAGAGGACAGGTCTTCAGAGTAGAAGAAGGAATCCTGCCCCTTGCAAATTGATAAAGGAAATGATGGAAAAAATGGGCCATGTTACATGATTTTGTATAAAAATATGATTTAGATAAAGCAGTAGCCAGCAGACCAGGTACTTATTATAATGACAATACACCGAGTAATTTCAGAAGTATATTAAAAAGGAGGTAAAAACTATCTTCTCTTGATACGTTTTCAAAAAAAAAGTAATGTGAATCAAAGTTAGTGCCCAATAAAAAGGCAAAGAAAAGCAGGAACACAAGAAGGGAAGTTACTCAAACTTTTTATGGAAGGGGACTCCTCTTCCAAGCAACACTACCACCACCACCTCCTCCCCTTCTCATCACCACCTCATTTATCTACATTTATTAATCATGGTAATTATAACTTTTTCTTGATTTTGGTATGCTTCATGTACACTATTATATTCCATTGCAGTATTGTAAACTTTGCATAGTTTTCAGCTGGTAGGAAAAATAAATTATAATTCCTTGTAAAATGTTATGATTAATTTAAGTTCTGTGAATACATTTAATTCAACCACATAAAAATGAAAAATACATTGCTAGATTAATTGTGATTAATCTAAGTTCTGTGAATACATTTAATTCAACCACATAAAAATGAAAAATACATTGCTAGATTAATTGTGTAAGTCTTTCTGAAATAAAACCCCCTACAGCTTATAGGTATAACATTGCTAATGAGTCTTGAAAAAAAAGTCTTCAATAAGTACAACTGAATATAAATCTTTTTTTAAAAAAAAAGTAATTTGTATTTTACCTAGCTATATAAACCTGAGGCCTTATAAATGGGATATGTTTTCAGCAGAGGAGATTGAGGAGAGAAGTTCAAGTTTAAATGACCCCAGTATTGTAGTTAGGAAAATGAAAAATTCCCAAGTATTGTAATTTGTATTTTTCCTAACTATACAAACCCAAATAGATAGCAGCCTAAGCTGGAACACAGATATAAAAAAACTTTTAACATGGTGTCAACAAACGGTCCAGTTGTTACCAGTGAGTAGTGGGGAAGCACCAGTCCCCCCCGACTCACAACAACCCCATTTTGATTGAAGACGGGACTTTTGGGACAGGTATAATTTGTGAAAAAAAAAAAAAACTCAGGTTTGAATAGTTAGGAAAAATACAAATTACTTTCAAATTTATAGTTTGTTCCGACATCAATACAAACCCTTGTACTTTACATAGGTAACTCACCCTATGGGAATTGGAAGTCCTCTTTCCAAAAGGCTGTAACTTTAATACCCAAGATTGCTGCATCTGAGCACCGGAATGCGTGAGATGAGCATCCTGACACCTCATTAACCAGTGGCATGGTAATGCCAGCAGGTCAACGGCCCGTAAAATGGTGGGAAGCAAGTGTAGAAAACTAAAGTGATACTGTCTATGCAAAATATAAGCAATAGGTTTGGTAATATACACATTATGGTTTACCCAGACCCCATCTCTCCCTCGTAATATGAGGACATAACAATAACACAATATATATTAGCTCACCCGCAGGTAATCGAGATCCAGCTGACACGGAAGATAGATGCTGTACCCCAAGAGAGGAGAAAATGAAGCAAAGAAAAGAGGTCAGTCATTCTTTCCATTCATCCCTGACTAAGTCTGTAACCTCAAGTCCTCGACAAACTGTTAATTATCTGGCGATGGAGCAAAGGTAGCTATACCACTTGCCGAGCAGCCACCACAAGGCCTAAAGAGAATGTATCTAGGGACCTGTGGGCAATGTCTTACAGGTAGTGGGTTGTGACGGTGGTTTGGCACCTCCATTCACCCTCCTGCACCACCTGCATCTCAGAAAGGTATTTGTGAATGCCAGGGATGTGCTTATGACCTTGACATCACAAACTCTGGGTCAATGACCAGCCTAATCAAAGAACAGATGTTTTGAATGAAGGTGAGGTCCCTGTGTGCATTTGAGATAGTGCCTTAGCGTTCTCACAGGACACAACACAGCCGATCAACATCATCGGTTACTTCCTGAAGACACAAATTCTGAAAGAAGTAAATAGCAGTCACTGTTGAACCAGTTTCATCTTGTTGACAGATACCGAAGGTACTGATCAGGGAAAAAACTCTGTAGCAGTTCAAAGGTAAATAGTGGGAGTTGTCATCCTAATCTCATAATCGTTAACCAACCCCACAGGTACTGGTTGGTGTGTGAGCTCCATTGGCTACGCTCATTAACAACACGAGCAGTAGTGTAGAAGATGCCTATATCGTAAACAATACCCCTCAACCTGCAGCAAGGTTCTGGAAATTCAGCGGAGGCTTTCAGACGAGGCACATGACCACTAACTGACTAAGAAGGTACCAGGTGATGTGTGAGCTATGTATTGGCATGAGGCAGAGGAGTGAACGATACCTCAGTTAGCCTACAGTAAAGTGCTGAAGATTGGTCTGAGTAGGACCATTAACCTGAACTGATAAAACAGTTAGCATCATTATCATAATTATTACTAGCTAAGCTACAACTCCACATGGAAAAGTAGGATGCTATAAGCCCCAGAGCCCCAACAGGGAAAATAGCCCAATAAGGTGAGGAAAATAAAGAAATACTTTAACTTTTGAAGTTCTATCATTTTAACTGCCCAATTAGGAAGATGGAGGCATGACTATTAAAATTAACTGCATACCTAGTACTGTATTACGAACAGGATGGTACTGTCCGGGAAGATCTGACTGTAAAGGATTGTCAGAATTATGAAAAATCTTATGTAACATGCATAACGAACTAACAGAAGGACAGTGTCAGAGATTAATATCTAGATCAGGAATAAGAAATTTAATAAGCCGTAGTCCTGTCCAATAACTTGAGATGAAAATCTGCAGCTGAAGACCAAACAGGAGAACAATACTCAAAACAAAGTGGAATGAAAGAATAAAACCACTTCTTCAGAATAGATCGATCACCGAAAATCTTGCATGACTTTCTCTATAAGCCAATTTTTTTCTGCAATTGAAGAGGAGGCAGATCTAGTCTTTCTCAAAAATAAATTTGCTGTTGAGAATCACCCCTAAAATTTTGAAAGTCATACAGAGTTAAAGAAACATTATCAATGCCGAGATCCGGATGTTGAGGAGCCAATTTCCTAGACCTACTTACAATCATACTTTGAGTTTTGTTAGGATTCAATTTCATGCCCCATAATTTGCACTAATTTTAGCTAGATCTCTATTAAGGGATTCAGCAACCCCAGATCTACGTTCAGGAGATGGAATTGATGCAAAGAGGGTAGCATCATCTGCACATGCAACAAGCTTGTTTTCAAGGCCAAATCACGTTATATGTACGAATATATATTATGAAAACTAATGAGCCAAGAACACTACCCTGAGGAACACCAGATATCACATTCCTATACTCACTATAGTGCCCATCAGCAACAACTCTTTGTGATCTATTACTCAAAAATTCAATAATGATGCTAAGAAAAGACCCACCCACTCTCAACTGTTTGAGTCTTAAAACAAGGGCCTCATGATTAACACAGTCAAAAGCAGAACTAAATTCAAGGCTGATCATCCAAACTTTCTAACAACAACCGAGGGATTTCTATACAGCATTGGAGATTATAAGAAGGGCATCACATGCTCCAAGGCATTTACTAAATCCAAATTGTAAACTAGGGAATAGATGATAACCTTCAGCAATCATATTTAGACGTTTTGCCAAAAGACATTTCAAAAACTTTGGATAACATGGAAGTTATGGAAATTGGACCAGTAATCAGTTGGACTTAAGCTACCACAAATGCATTTACATAATGGAGTAACATCACCAATTCTCCTAGAACTGCTTAAAGAACCTCTTCTTGGTAACTTGCGCAAAATAACAGATAACTTTGGAGCTAAGAAATCTGCAATCTTTAAAAAAAAACAAAGGAAAAATACCATTAAGGTCTACACCTCCATAAGCATCAAGGTCTATCAAGAGAACCTTAATTTCACAAAATTGAAAAGCTAAATTAGTTAGTTCAGCCTAAGGAGAACAAGAATGAGGAAGATCAGGTTTCTCATTATTTTGCTTACTGTCAAACACATCAGCCAAAAGGGTTGCTTTTTCCTTTGGACAGTGATTGATAGAGCCACCTGGTTTAAGTAATGGAGGAACTGTTGCATCTACACCGATTTAAGGATAGCCCACCACTTACGTACCTGGGTTGTACCAGAAAGGGTTTCTTTAATGGTTAAATTGTAATCATTTTCAGTTGAAGCATAAGCTTTGAGCAAAAGCTCTAAGCTGTGTATAGTTATTCCAAGTCAAATCTGATCAGTTAAAACCCTTCCAAAGATGCTAGGCCTCCTGCTCCTCAAAATAAGCATGTCTACTATCATCATTGAACAAGGGTTTGTCTTTCCCTTAGTACCTTAGCGCACAAGAGAGATATGCCTATCAATTATGTTGACTAGATTCTCATTCAAAGGAACCACAGACTTAACACTATTATACAATTGGGATTAATTCAAGCCCAAAAAGATCAATCAAAATGCCATTCCAGTCTGCTTGAGATTTTATATAAATCAGGTTCAAGATCGCTAACTGACCCTGAAGGTGTCAGTCGGTGGACATGTTTTTTACGGCACGGAACTCGAATAGTAATGAGAAAAGTGGCAGCATACACTTGCGTCCTCTCCTGACCCATGGTGCCGATGTTTGGCCCCAGTGGGACCGCTCACCTGCTGCCGGTACAACAGTAGCAAATGTTACATCTGGTCACTCTTCTTTAACTAACCTCAAAGGTATATTACCAGTTAGCCAGTGAGTACAGTGAACCCTCGCTACTTCGCGGTTCGACAATCGCGGATTCACCACTTCGCGGGGTTTTCCCATAACCCATATATATATACATATCGCGGATTTTCCGGAAAATTCGAAAATACCGCGAAATCTGAAGACAACCAAATACGATATTTTGTTACCTGTAATTCCATTAATACTGTAATTAGTAATATCTGTTCTTACCGATTGTTCATTGCATTACATATGATATATAATTCAGCACAGAAAGAAATAAAACACGAAAAGAGAATGTGATCATACGATAATTCAGTACTGTATACAGTACGTAGTAAAATTAAATCGAACATGAAACGCAAATCAGATGCAGTCATACCATATTAGAATGGTGTACTGTAATGGATGTGCTTCTTTTCCATGAATCTTTTGTATGTATACGTACGTAGTACTACATCCAATAATATTCTTTGTTGCAAAAATCACATTTCGAATAAGCGTACGAGAGAGAGAGAGAGAGAGAGAGAGAGAGAGAGAGAGAGAGAGAGAGAGAGAGAGGCGTAAAATAGCGTACGTAAAGCTGTATTATTATTATTGTTATTATTATTATTATTGTTGTTGTTGTTAATAAAATTATTATTGTTATTATTATTACTGTACAGTATTATTATCATTATTTATTATTATTACGGTATTTACTTAATCTACGTACGTTTGGTATGCGCGGGGCATCTTCTATGAGTAGGTAACCTGCGCATCATAGTACTGTAAGACGGGTTGTGATTGGTTCAAGCGCTGATAGATGACGAATCAGAACTCAAGTTTTGTTATCTAGCCTGTGATTGGTGTTTTGCCCGCATCTCCTACCCGCAGCATCTAAGTTCTCGCGGGGCTGGATCGTCCACTCTCTGTTACCGCGTATCGCTGAGTAGACGTTCTTAAGTGTGTGAATCTGTGCTGTGTGCGACTTTTTTAAGTTGAACTTTTTGTTACTGTAAATCCTACTGTAATGGCTCCCAAGCGTTCTGCTTCTCTTAAGGCTGGTAATGAGCCTAAACGCCACCGAAGGATGATGACGATAGCTGAGAAGGTTACGCTTCTCGACATGTTAAAAGATGGTAGAAGTTACGCGGCCGCCGGCCGCCATTTTGGCATCAACGAATCTACTGTTCGCTATATCAAGAAGGACGAAGCGAACATTAGAAAGACGGCTGCAATCACCTTTAGCAGATCAGCGAAGCGAGTCGTTACAACGCGTAATAAAACGATCGTACGCATGGAAGGTGCTTTAGCTGTGTGGACTGCCGACTGCCGGAAGAAGAACATAGCGTTGGATACGAACACCATCCAAACAAAGGCTTTGAGCTTATATGAGAATTTTGCTGCAAAGGAACCTTAAGACGACGACGGCAACCATGCTGAAGATGATGATGATGCAGATGATCCTCAACCAGGGACATCCACTGATTCCCAGCCTCAGAAACGTTTTTCCGCCAGCAAAGGATGGTTCGCGAAGTTTCAGAAACGCTTCGCCCTGAAAAGCGTTTCCCTGCATGGGGAGTCTGCTTCCGCTGACACTGCCGCTGCTGAAACTTACGTGAACCAGACGTTCAAGAATATTATCGCCGAAGGTGGATACAAGCCGGAACAAGTCTTTAATATGGATGAGACTGGCTTGTTTTGGAAGAGAATGCCGTCGCAAACTTTCCTGTTCAAAGAGGAAGCCAAAGCCTCTGGCTTTAAAGCATTCAAGGATCGTGTTACCCTCGTGATGTGTGGCAATGCTGCTGGATTTTTGTTAAAGCCGGGGCTTATTTATTAGTCGAAAAATCCTCGCGCTTTGAAAAATAAAAATAAGAATTTCCTTCCCGTGTACTGGATGCATAATCAAAAAGCATGGATTACGAAGATGCTGACCTCCAACTGGTTCCATCAGTGTTTTATCCCGCAAGTCAGCAAATATCTCTTAGAGAAGGGCTTGCCATTCAAGATCCTTCTCCTTATGGATAACACTGGTGGACACGCAACTGACCTGTCGCATGAGGGCATTCAGGTTGAGTTCCTGCCACCCAACACCACGTCATTAATTCAACCGATGGACCAGGGGGTTATCAGGGCGTTCAAGGCCCTCTACACGAAGAACACCTTGGCGGACCTCGTTGCGTGTGTGGATGCTGCCCAAGATGACGAGGATGAAGATTTTAACTTGAAGGCGTACTGGCGGCAGTACACCATAGCCACGTGCCTGCAGAATATTCAGAAGGCACTTCAAGAGATGAAACCTGCAACCGTGAATGCGAGCTGGAAGAAGTTGTGGCCCGATATTGTTTACGACGACAAGGGATTTACTCCGTCGGAAATCCAACACTCTGCAATACGCAAATCTGTGCAGTTGGCTGCCATAATTGGAGGTGACGGGTTTGGCGACATGACGACTGAAGACGTCGACGAGTTGTTGGACTGCCATTCCCAGCCCCTAACTGACGCAGACCTCGAAGACCTGACGAAATCGGCAAGTGAAGAAGAGAGTGATACCCAGGAAGAGACCCAAGAAAATGTCGAAGAAACGGGCTTAACATTAGAACGGCTTGCCAAGGCCTGCAACCATGCGAAGGAGTTGAAAGAAATGTTGCAAGAGTGGGACGAGGATATGGTTCGCTCGATGCAATTCTGCAACAAGATCGATGAAGACATGACTCCCTACAAAATGCTCTTGGATCGAAAAAAGAAGCAGCGGCAACAACTTCCGATCACAATGTTCTTCCAGCCTCGCAAAAAAGAGCCAGTTCCTCCTGCTAGTACGCCTTCGGAAGAAATTGAAGAAGTTTCCCAGGAAGAAGTTGAAGAGGTGTCCCAGGAAAAGACACCTCCGTCTGAAGAGACGTAAAATACTACCTGGCTGCACAGTAGAACACATCATCAGCTTCATCCTCGTCATTTCTACTGTGCAGCAAATTCATCGCCATCATCATTCAAGTTTTTCTTAAACTTCTTTCGTGGTGAGTACAGTAACAATCTTTATTTTTTACTTTAATATTCTTACTGTACATTCTAAAACTGTATTTGTGCCTGTTTTATAGTTTAGTACTGTACGTACTGTATGCATTAAGTTAAAGGGAAGGTTTTAAAAGTCTACATGTTGTAACCTATCATATTTTTTTTGTTTAAAATTTACATTTACGTACGTAAAACAATCTCTCTCTCTCTCTCTCTCTCTCTCTCTCTCTCTCTCTCTCTCTCTCTCTCTCTCTCTCTCTCTCTCTCTCTCTCGTAAATTGTTTTCCTGCTTTGCTACGTACAATACTGTATAAATTATATTTGTAAGGTAACATATTTTGTAAATGCTTTTACTGTAAATACTGTATGTGCTGTATCATTATTTATCACTATCATCATGCGCGTTAAATGCCTTGTTTGTTCTGAGCGTGGTTGTTTACTGAGCGTACACGCCGTCGTTTCAGGCGGCGTCATAAAGAAAAACATTTCATTTGGAAGTCCTAAGAAAAATACGTAAACTAAAACATTGGTAATAAAAAAATCAACATACAGTACTGTATAATCAATATAATCGATGCAAAAACTAACCTATACATATATGTGTACACTAAATGAGTTTGTTTCTTCATTATGATCAGAGATGAACGTAAACAAAACATTGGTTGCCATTTTTTATCGTGCTTTTTAGGTGTTTAGGAAACGCATGATATAAAATCGCCTTTAATATTTGTGCCTGTTTTAGTTTAGGGTGCTGTAGTACATGCATTAAGTGTTCTGTACATTAAAGGGTGGTTTGTTAACAGTACTACGTACAAGGGAAGGTTTTAAAAGTCCGAATAAGGGATTTTGACGTAGGAAAAATCTATTTCTGGGCGAAGGACCTGTGCCGCCCAGTGAATAAGCTCCATTTAGCACTTATTCTTAGGTAATTTACTGCTAAATATACCAGAGAAAAAATGTAAAGGAGTGCTAGGTTAACTAGCTCGCTCACCTATTGGTGTCGGTATAAAATTGGGCGTATAATCCAGAGGTCCCGCACTATTTAGATTCATCCACGACAGAAACCCCAATAGAGGAGAGCCGTTCAACCTCACTCGGTACTACTAACAATGCATCCGCTCAGAACCCAACTCCTTAGCACCCAAAGTTTGGGGACTCCAAGGGAGAGGAGCTGGGAGGGTTCACTGGGCGGCACAGGTCCTTCGCCCAGAAATAGATTTTTCCTACGTCAAAATCCCTTTTCTGGGCTCGAACCTGCGCCGCCCAGTGAATCTATACAAGAGAAAATGTCACCAAACTTGCAAAATAAAGGAAAAAACATAAGCGTAAGGGAAATACAGGATGCTTTTAATCAGAGATGAGTACCAAAAAACAATTATAAGGGTATCTTAAATATGAACATAAATCTAATAAGGTAGGTATAATAATGCCGTGAGTGATAATATATACAGATACTCAAGAGTATAAAATTTACAAATATAATAACAGTATTCAGGTGCGAGACCAACGAATACAATAGGGTATAAATGAGGCAGGTAAGAGGGAGAGATAAAGAGTCAAGGCATTAACCTGTGAGTTACTTGGGAGTAACTACGCTCCCTGCGGCTACTGTAGAAAATTTTAGGGCTTCCAAATGTTTAAGGTAGTGTTTCTTGAACACTGACGGTGATTTCCACCCTGTATACCTGGAAAGGTCTGTAAAATTCATGTGGTGAAAGAAGTTCACCGAGGTAGCAACCGCCCTGATATCATGTGCAAGAGGAAAAGAGTCAGGGTTAGCTTGTTTAATAAAATACAAGATTTGTTGCCTGATCCCTTTAATAGTAATGGTACCGCCTTGTTCTCTAACGAATAGAAGCCCCGAGGAGTTAGAGGAGGTCCGGGATAAATAAGACCTAAGAGTAGTAACAGGGCACAGAGACGGATCTTGCGTGAGGGGAACAATTTTCCAGGAAGACCATCTGTTTTGAGGGTCTTCGTTCTTAGCCAAAAAGAATTTGTTAGGAGAAAGAAGGACCTCTCCCGAAGGCAGGAAGTCAATATGACCCGGGTCTCTCGACAAGGCTGCCAATTCAGAAATTCTTGCCCCGGAAGCCAAGCTCACCAGGAAAAGTGTTTTCCTGAGAAGGGGAATGTAATCACAAGAACTGTTAATGGTATCAGAAGCCAATCTGAGTACGTCATTAAGGAACCAGGTCACCGGAGTAGGACGAGTAACCGGTTTCAGTCTGGCACAAGCTTTCGGAATTGAAGCTAACAAAGAGTCGGTTAAGTCTATGTTAAAACCCACTAGGAAGATCTTTTTCAGAGCCGATTTAATAGTGGTGATAGTATTGGCTGCCAGACCTGATTCTAATAAAGATCTAAAGAAAGTGACTGTAAGGTTCAAGTTCATACAGTTCACGTCTGAGTCTATTAAAAATTTTGCCAACTTTTTAACTGCAGAGTCATACTGGCGGATGGTGGAATCCCGTTTATCCGATTCTAGGAACAAGGTGTTTTGAGGATCAATATTGGCACCATGCATAGCCGCAAACTTCATAAAGTCCATAAAGTTAGGGCGCTCTGAATGTTTGAGAAAGCGTACACAACGCGTGTTTGTACTATCTGAGACAGAACCGGATTGGGTATCGGGTGAGGGTATAGTCTCAACTCTCGCAGGAGAGGATACCAGTTGCTCTTGGGCCAGTTGGGTGCGACCAAGGCTACTTGTCCCTTGAAGGATCTCAGTTTGTCTAGAACTTTCAGCAAAAGATTCACCGGGGGAAAGAGATAAATCTTTTCCCAGGTGTCCCAATTCTGTGACATGGCGTCTGTGGCGTAAGCCTGAGGGTCTAGATTGGGAGCCACATATACTCTCAATTTGTGGTTGGATTCCGTGGCGAAGAGGTCCACTTGGAGACCGGGAACCTGAGAGAGAATCCACCGAAATGACTTTAGATCGAGTGACCATTCCGATTCTAGAGGGGAGGTCCGGGACAGGGCGTCTGCCACTACATTCCGGACTCCCGCCAGGTGGACAGCTGAAAGATGCCAACGGTTCAAGGCTGCTAGGGAGAATATGGCTACTAGAACATGGTTCAGAGGCCCTGACTTTGACCCGCCTCTGTTGAGGCAGCGGACCACCACTTCGCTGTCGAGGACCAGACGAAGGTGTTGTTTCTTGGGAAGAGCAAGACGTTTCAGGGTTAGAAGAACTGCCATGGCCTCTAGCACATTGATGTGAAATTGGCGGAACAAGGGAGTCCAAAGACCTTGAACTTTCTTGAGCTGAGAATAACCGCCCCAACCTGATAAGGATGCGTCCGTGTGAATGATTAATTTCGGAGGCGGAAATCGAAGGGGAACTGACTTTGACAGACTGTTTGCTCTTGTCCAAGGAAGAAGTCTTTCCCGTAGAATGGGAGGAAGGCGGACTTTCCTGTCCCGGAGCTTCCGGTTCGCCCTCGAACGCCAGACACGATTGATATCTTTCAATTTTGCCTTCAGAAGAAGATCCGTCACTGAGGCAAACTGAAGGGACCCCAGAATCCTCTCTTGGAGTCGTCTGGAACTTACTTTGTCTTTGAGAAAGCGTTTGGTGTTCCTTGCAATCTCTAACCTCTTGGGTCTGGGAAGACACAGAGTATGAGATATAAGATCCCATTGCAGGCCGAGCCATTGGAACTTCGATTTTGGGAGAAGACGGGACTTCTTGAAGTTGATCTGGAAGCCTAGAGATTGAAGATAATGGATGACTTTGTGAGTGGCTTTTAGGCAATTTTGGGAGGTGTCTGACCAAATGAGCCAGTCGTCCAGATAGGCTACTACTTGAATCCCTTGATTCCTGAGTTCCTGAACAGCGACTTCTGCTAACTTTGTGAAGATCCTTGGGGCGATGTTGAGCCCGAAAGGCATCACCTTGAAGGAGTAACTTTTGTCCCCTAAGCGAAAGCCTAGGTACGGACGGAAGTGTCTCGCTATCGGGACGTGATAATAGGCGTCTGTAAGATCGATAGAGGTGGTGACGGCCCCACGGGGAAGTAAGGTCCGCACCTGCGAGACGGTAAGCATTCGAAACTTGTCGCATTGAATGGACAAGTTGAGAAGGGATAGGTCTAGAATCACTCTTCTCTTGTCTGAATCCTTCTTCGGGACACTGAACAGCCGACCTTGAAACTTCAGGTGTTTCGTTTCTTGTACGGCGTTCTTTTGTAAAAGATCCTGGACAAATTCGACCAGGTCCGGAGTGGAATGTTGACGAAATTTGTTCGGAGGAGGAGGTCCTTGAATCCAACTCCACCCCAGTCCCTTGGAGATGATACTGAACGCCCAGGGACTGAACCTCCATTTGTTGCGGAAGGCATAGAGCCTCCCCCCTACCTGCTGCACCTCAGTATTGGTTTGAGGAGTTGCCTCCACGTCCGCCTCGGAAGTTCTTTCCTCTGCGAAAAGCTCTTCCCCTGCCTTTGTTCTGGTTAGAACCACGGTGGTAGCCTCTACCTCTACCATAACTCTGGGAAGAGCTATGAGCCTCATACGACTGGTTAAAGGCAGGAGAAGTGGCGGAGGCACCAGAAAGCTGGCTCTTAGGAAGCAGAACGGTGACATAGTCGTCCGAAGGAGCCTGAGAGGTGGAAGGCTGTGCCGGGGCAACAGGAGATGGGGGAAGAGGCAGCCGGAAAATGGGCGAACCAGTCTGCTGTTGCCTGAACTGGGTGGGAGTATATGGACGGAGCTTCTTCCTACCCCGGGCTTGGTAATTTGCAGGGTCAGATTTACGTTTAGGAGTCAAACCCCAACGGGCTTTAAGGCTCTGGTTGACTCTAGTGGCCTCCGCCAAGACTTCCTCTACAAGGTCCTCAGGGAAGAGGTTTGAACCCCAACAGGAGGACAGGATCAGCTTATTAGGTTCATGCCTAATAGTCGCCTCTGCCAGGACATGTTTGCGACACTTGCGTTTAGCAGTAGCGAAGTCATACAGGTCGTAGTATAATGACTGCAACGTAGCCTTGTTGAGAGATTTAAAAATACTCTCAGTATCGTAAGTCAAGGCTATCGACTCCGTGGAAGTGGCCAGGTTCAGAGTACGGCCAACGCGTAGGCGAGAATCATACTCCTGTTTAATGAGGGATTCCGGGAGACGGGGAAGCCGCTCACTAAACATTACCGAAGCACAGTCTGCTGCTAGCTTTCCAGAGGTAAATGTGGTATGGACGTTGTCCCAACACTCAATGCCTGAAGGAAGAAGGAGGGAGATTGGATCCACCTCTCGGATGGGAGGCAAGGGCTTCTCCTCCAGAGCATATTGGAAGGCAAGCTCTGCTACCTTATTGACACATGGAGTCACGGTGTTTTTGTCCATTAGGAACATTGTAAAAGAGCTCTTATAAGGCGTCAACATAGTGTTGGTGCAGCCGATGTCATTCAGGAATCTGGCCCACACAGATTGGGCCTGCTCTTTTGGGAAGATGACTGTCTCCTTGGGGACCTTGTCTAACCGAACCAAAGCTTCCTCGGAAAGCCTGGCATAACCATGAAATGGAAATGCCAGACCAGGAGGAAAGAATTCAAAGTCCTCTAGGGGACGAGTGCCAAGACCCTCCAAAGTTAACATTCCGTCTGAGAACGGGGAATGAAGAGCCATACGCCAAGGGTTGTTTTTGGCAAACTGCGGGAGCTTAGAGGCATCCGGGATGAGAGAGCTTTGGACCCGCTCCGGAGCACCTTGCTCTAATGCCCCAAGTCTCTGACCGATGTTAGAGAACATCGTGTCCATCTTAGACTGTATCTCTGATACAAACTTAGCCTGCATCTCCGACACGATGCGAAGCATGGCTGATTCGGAAAGGCCCGGGCTAGCAGCAGGTGTGGCGGAATGAACTCCCGGGTCGCGAGACTTAGAGGAGGAGCCAGAAGCCTTAGATGACAGGTTTGTATTCTGTTTAGAACCATGAGAAGCCTTATGAGGCTTATGAACTTTAGGTAAGGTTCTAGACTTATTCTTGGGGGGAACCGGGTGTGATCGTTGGGACGAATCCAGTCCCCAGAAAAACCATGGAAGGAAGAGCGATCAGAAGAAGAAGAAAGAGAGGGGCTGAGGATAGGAATCTCAGCGCCAGAAACACCTGCCTCACTTACCACCCTACCTGTATCTGGATCATCCAATAACATGGGTTCCACGTCAAGGTTCATGGAGGCAACATTGTCTTCTAGATCTCCGGGGGCGTCCGACGGATCCTGCTCTGGATCAATAAACCCCGCTATGGTGGCATCAATGTGGGCAATGATGGGAGCTGTAACATGCCTAGCCACAGCGGCTGAAGACTTGGCGTTGGGGTAAATCAGGGAACAGTAGTCCTCGGAGAGGACGTACGGCCGCTTGGACTTCACGTTCCGGGCAAAACCACCAACCCACACTTTCAGTGTGGCCCGAGCCGCAGACTTTTGCTCCGGGGATGCCTGAAATAATAGTGGGAATTATAAAAGGGCAGACTCCCAGTGTTCCTTCAAGACCATAGATATCTTACTAAATAGTGTATGTATGCCAAAAAAGGTAAGATAAATAAGAAGGCAACATAGCCAACGGGACTCACCGAGTCAGATCCAAGGGTGGTAACGAGGTCAAAACAGACCACACAGTTATCCGGGTGCCATACCACGACATCCTCCAGCTGCACACCGCAGAGGGCGTGAGACCGACAGACGGTATGGCCGCAGGGCTGATGTAGAACAGCTGCACAGGCTGTCGTCTGACAATGCACCATCTATAAAAAGAATAGTATATGAGAAACTGTAATTCTCTTAAGTAGGGGCGGGTTCGGAGGACCCGGCCTAAACATAAGTCTAGCTTAAAACTAAAGTAAATAGTATATGAGAAACTGTAATTCTCTTAAGTAGGGGCGGGTCCGGAGGACCCGGGCCTAACATAAGCCTAACACAAGATTAGGGCTTAACTGTAATATTCTTAAGTAGGGGCGGGTCCGGAGGACCCGGCCTAAACATAAGTCTAGCTTAAGACTAAAGTAAATAGTATATGAGAAACTGTAATTCTCTTAAGTAGGGGCGGGTCCGGAGGACCCGGGCCTAACATAAGCCTAACACAAGATTAGGGCTTAACTGTAATATTCTTAAGTAGGGGCGGGTCCGGAGGACCCGGCCTAAACATAAGTCTAGCTTAAGACTAAAGTAAATAGTATATGAGAAACTGTAATTCTCTTAAGTAGGGGCGGGTCCGGAGGACCCGGGCCTAACATAAGCCTAACACAAGATTAGGGCTTAACTGTAATATTCTTAAGTAGGGGCGGGTCCGGAGGACCCGGCCTAAACAAAAGTCTAGCTTAAGACTAAAGTATAGCCATCCATTCCGGTCGAGCCGGGAGTATAAAAAAGGATGCAACAACAAAAATTTAAGACACAGGGTGTCTGATTTCCCAGGGCGAGGCTAAGCCCCGGGCCGGGAAATAAAAGTATCCAAAACCAATTCGTATAGGAACTCCGGGGTAGTGATCTGTCATATAATCATCATAGGAACTGTTATAAATTAAATAGGGGGGCGGAACTGTAGATAAGAACCGCCAACGGAACCCAGAGGGTTTCATATAACATAAACCAGTGTGATAAGTGAATATAAAATAGGGTGCACCGGGATCCAACTCTGTTGACCGGTGGCCAACCAGACTAGACAGAGCCGAACCCGCCGGGACACCCGGAGGACAAAGTCCATAAACACTGAACTACCCCCTCTACAAGGAGGGAAGGCAACGGTCCCCTAGGGGAGAGGGGGAGAGAAGCCTAGCCACCCACCTAGCGAGAGGGGGAGCATGGGGGAGGATCACGTGATACGGAGCAGCAGGGCTACCAACTGACGAACCCCAACCAGACAGATCAAACGGAGTAATAGCACAATATTCATTATAATAGTAATAGCGTTGATAATATAAAATAAACACATAAAAATTTTTGGGCAAGGCATGCAACATAATAATTAAATCACAAAAGACACATCTGATGGCTTAAAAAATGACATTGCCGCCTAGCACGAAGGTCGGCAGCCATAACGATACGTAAATGATATCGGCCCAAAATTTGAACCACGAGGGTTCTAAACGCTAAAAAATGAATATCCATAATAACAAATAAAATTTAATAATAAAAATAATACATATAGTAACACCGCGAGTGAAACTAAAAGCTCTCAAAACAGGAGTACCAACTGTAAATGGAATCAAGCAAGATCGGTATGAACGAAGAGAATACACTCCTATAATTCAAATATTAGACAATCTAGGTTGCTCAAAACACAGCAAAACACAGCTTGGTACTTAACTTAGACGGTGTCTCCAGGGAAACCGACGAAGAAGCCATAATCCAAAGAAAATAAGCGAAAAAACGAGAGCACAACAAAAAAGCGGGTTACACACAAGACGTGCTAAAAGGAGTTGGGTTCTGAGCGGATGCATTGTTAGTAGTACTGAGTGAGGTTGAACGGCTCTCCTCTATTGGGGTTTCTGTCGTGGATGAATCTAAATAGTGCGGGACCTCTGGATTATACGCCCAATTTTATACCGACACCAATAGGTGAGCGAGCTAGTTAACCTAGCACTCCTTTACATTTTTTCTCTGGTATATTTAGCAGTAAATGACCTAAGAATAAGTGCTAAATGGAGCTTATTCACTGGGCGGCGCAGGTTCGAGCCCAGAAATACATGTTAAATAAATAGGTAAATATGATGTCACTACTTCGCGGATTTTCACCTATCGCGCCCGCGTCTGGAACCTATCTACCGCGATAAACGAGGGTTCACTGTACCGTCACTCTCTTATGGAGGAACATTCAGCTAAAGGTCTTATCCTGTGACTACCTTCATCATCGTCTTCTCAAAGAAATGTGCAACGAAGGGGGAATGGAGGAGAGAAAAGAGATTAGTAGAAATAGAGGAAGAAGAAAGAAGGTGAATTCCCTCCACTTGACTACCATTCTTCCTCCACAGAGGAGTCACAATTTGGGTAACTGCTAATGACTGCACTCCCTCTGAGGAGTAAGGTACAAGAGCTCCCTCTGCCACAACACAAACCACTGCACTAGGGGGCTTTGTCACAGAGAAACTACCACAAAGCAAGATGAGTTATGCCCTCAGTTCATCATCTTTCTGATCGGAAGAACGAGAACACTCCAGATGGGGAGACTGCTTACAATTACCAATTCATAAAAGTACATACCACAATGTGTTTTAAAGGTCTGTATCCTCAGAGGAACAATTTACTTCACCACGTGGTGACTATTTGGTGCGCTTCAGCTTACAAGTAAGAACTTCACATAAATAATAAAAAATTAAAAGCTAACACCTATAAAAAGGAATGTATAAAAAGATCCAACAGTCGAGAAAGTGTGACGTTATGCCTGTGCCTGTTGCGGCCAAAGACAAAAGTGGCTACTCGGTGACAAGCTGGTGGGCATAGCTTCCACCCTCATCCTACCTATTGTTAACTAACAACCTCGTTAACAATACAATGGCTGTTCCAGTGCTGCTGAAGACATATCCTAATTTCAAAGGACAAAAGGTTTGTATACGAGTACAGTGAACCCTCGTTTATCGCGGTAGATAGGTTCCAGACGCGGCCGCGATAGGTGAAAATCCGCGAAGTAGTGACACCATATTTACCTATTTATTCAACACGTATATTCAGACTTTTAAAACCTTCCCTTGTACGTAGTACTGTTAACAAACTACCCTTTAATGTACAGAACACTTAATGCATGTACTACAGTACCCTAAACTAAAACAGGCACAAATATTAAAGGCAATTTTATATCATGCGTTTCCTAAACACGCTAAAAAGCACGTTAAAAAATGGCAACCAATGTTTTGTTTACATTTATCTCTGATCATAATGAAGAAACAAACTGGAGGTAGAGCTTTGCTTATTACCCAGACATATTTCCCATACTATTCCCTTAGAACTACATCACATCTTCCTACTTTAGATATATATATATATATATATATATATATATATGTATATATATATATATATATATATATATATATAT
This sequence comes from Palaemon carinicauda, assembly GCF_036898095.1. Classification (NCBI taxonomy): domain Eukaryota; kingdom Metazoa; phylum Arthropoda; class Malacostraca; order Decapoda; family Palaemonidae; genus Palaemon; species Palaemon carinicauda. The sequence continues at coordinate 82,558,892 of NC_090742.1, read as the reverse complement.
ATATATATATATATGTGTGTGTGTGTGTATATATATATATATATATATTTATATGTATACACATATACATACCTACATATATACATACATACATATATACATAAATACATGCATACATATATACATATATATATATATATATATATATATATATATATATATATATATATATATATATATGTTACTGTATATATATGGATTATGGAAAAAATCCGCGAAGTGGTGAATCCGCGATGGTCGAACCGCGAAGTAGCGAGGGTTCACTGTAGGAAGAAATATGAATTCAAGGGTTGTATGTCTCAGAAGTGTTTCATGGATAGAAAACATTACTAATGGTAAGGGGTATGTGTAAGATTAATAAAAGACCAAATCCATGGTAACTGAGTATGTGTAAGATTAAGAGAGAACATTTTTTAAATGTTAGTGAGGAGAAATTAAACTTTGGTTAATCATAAAATATGAACAATATTGATCTAATCTTTTACTTGGAATAAAAAATTCTACCTTTAGAAACAAAGTATTCACAACTAATCAATCTTGAAATTTGTTATTTCTATATAAGATGTGGGATTATCAACTGTCATCAGCAAACTACAATTAGGCTCCCATATCAATGTATAAAGTATATATACAGAAAAAGGAGAGAGCAGTTATCCACAGTACAGTATAGACAATAGCTCAAACTCTGCATTGTGAATATACCTTGGGTTCTACAAAAGAAAATGAGCTTGGAAAAACTCTATCAAGAAGGATGGTGTTAGAACACCCTCTCCAGATATGAAAAAAAGCGAGTTACATATCTTTGAAGGAATTAATAAAAAAGGAGGTATATGGGGCACCAAAGAAGCACATCCTGATTCTTCAGAGGTTGATTTAGTCTTCCATAATACAGTAACAAAAAGACACGCTACCACTAATATTTCAAACTCCAAGATACTGACAGTTTCAGTTTTGAAATTCATCAAGATTATGTGACTAACCCTTACCCTGGACATAGGGTGTGGGGTGTCTGCGTCCCAGGGAGTATCTAATTAGGTAGGAAGGTCAAGAAAATTACAAATTTGGAAAGAATATGACAAATTCGGAGGTAATTTGTATTTTTCCTAACAATACAAACCTTAGCTATTGATACGAGCCATTAGAATTTAGCGAGGGTTAACTACCCATCCGCTAGTTAACGGTGGGTAGGGGAGTTCCTAACTACAACTCTCACTAACATACCTGTGACTGAGCCTCACTTTGCTTGGAGGTAGGACTTCAACAGGGGACAGGGTTGGCAGGCAAGTATGTATAATTAGCTAAGGTTTGTATCGTTAGGAAAAATACAAACCTACCTCCAAATTTGTAATTTGTTCCGTAACTGGAATACAAACTAATGCTATTTATAAGGGTGACTCACCCATTAGGAGGGTGGATAGCCCTGCCAATATGGCTTTTGACCTTACCCGGGGTACTTCCTATTATGCAGGGTTTTGTGCACAAATAAGGAGACCCTAGCATCTCGCTAAACCTGCTAAGCATGGTCTGCGGCCTACACAAGCTGTGTGTGGTAATATACTAGCAATGTGACTGTCAAGATCCAAGTTATTCCGAGTCTTGTGGGAAATAACCAAAGAGACCGAGACATTCCCAATGCCACCTCGCCAGGGTATGGGGATGCAACAGTATTGGAACAACATAGTAATAGGTTACACAAGGGAGCAATGGTTTACCTGCAGAGGGTTGAGGTCAGCTTGTGCAGAGGATCCAGGATGCTAATTTCCCCAAGAGAGGGGAGGATGAAGACAGGAAAAGAGCTGGACATTCCTTTTCATTCACTCACACTAAAACCTAGGTAATCAATGCTTTAAACCTTCTGCTACTTGTCTAATAAGGAGCTTAAGGTACTAAACCAGCTGTTGTGCAGCCCCCCCACAGGAGCGATAGAAAACGTATCGAGGTTCCTGTGTGTTACGTCTTGCAGGTAGTGGGCGGTGAACGTAGTTTGGCGTTTCCACGCGCCCGCTTGCTATACCTACGTCACAGAGTAGTTCTTTTTGAAGGCCAGGGACGTAGTTACGTCCCTGACATCATGGGCTCTTTGACGGCGGGCTGAAGGAGGATCAGGATTCAGGACAAGATCAATAACCCTGCGAATCCATGTGGAGATTGTGTTCTTCGTGATCCTCTCCTTGTTTCTGCCCATGCTGACGAAGAGCGAGGGCACTCTGGGTTGAGCTGCTGCTGTTATCTTGAAAAAGCACTTCAAACACTTTACTGGGGATAGTAACAGAGGATCTGGGTCGTCAGTTACAGAGCGAGACTCGTTATCCGGAAAGATTCGAATCTAAGATCCGAAATTCCCGGGTTTTGAGTCTCTGCAACAAACTCAGGAACGAAGCTGAAGTTTACCTCTCTCCATCTCATTGAATGGGCGATGTCATATGAAAGACTATGAAGTTCGCTGACTCGTTTGGCCGAGGCCAAGGCGAGCAGGAACGTCTTCCAAGTCAAGTGGCAATCTTTTGCCTGGCGTAATGGTTGGTACAGATGTCTTTTTAGGGACCGAAGAACTCTAACCACGTTCCATGGGGGAGGTCTCACTTCCAACTGAGGACAGACAAGTTCATAACTATGTATGAGGAAGGAAAGTTCTAGTGATGAGGAAAGCTCCATTCCTTTCAGTCTAACGGCGAGACTTAAGGTTGAACGATAGCCTTTAAGCACTGAAACTGAAGGCGTATTTCTTCCCACAAAAACACGAGAAACTCCGCCATTCCTGGAATAGTGGAATCGAGTAGATTGAGACCCCTTCCACGACACCAACCACAGAAGACGTTCCACTTCGCCTGGTAGACTGAAGGTGATGACCTTCACAGGTATTCAGACATCCTTTTCGCAACCTGTTAAAAAATCCTCTGAGTGAGGAGACATAATGAATGAATGAATGATTTGAAGTTCTCTGGCATCCTGACATCGAAGGTCATTGATGCCGATATCGTTTGTTATAAATAAAGATTAAAAAGAATATTTAATTAAAACCAGAAAAGTAAATATGTTAAAAAAGTTAAATAGCATCAAGAAGACCTGCTTCTGATATAAATTTAAAAATGCCACTAGCATTGTACAACATATGTCCAAGGATCTTGGAAAGGATGAACCTGCCATCCTCACCCCGAGCCTCAAACAGATATCTATTTCTTTCTGTGCTATAAGTGGGGCATTCAGTCAACAAATGCCTCACTGTCAAGGGTATCAAACAGTCGTCGCAATATGGTTGGTGTTGGCCACCCAGCAGAAACTCGTGTGTCATCCGAGTGTGACCAATGCAGAGACGACAAAGAGTAGTCTCCCATTTTCGAGGCATCCCATTATACCTCAAAGGGGATATAACAATTGCAATTTCTCCTATCTTATTTTTGGTTAAAGTATCCCAATGCTTTTGCCAATTGTTAAAAATAGAATTCTTAATTGTTGGTAGAAAATCATTACAGAGAATGGGATACCTTCTTGGTAGCAACTTGGCTGCAGCACACACTGCCAGTGAATCTGCCTTTTCAATTCCAGACACACCTACGTGTGCTGGAACCCAGCAAAATTGAACTGTTGTACCTTTTAGGCCAATAACTAAAAGCCCCTCTAAAATCTTTAAAACTAAAGGGTTACTAGAATTAAAACCTTGTAAAGCTTGAAGGACACTTCTTGAATTACTATAAATGGTAAATTTGCCCTCCTCTTTTAACGCTATTTTCTCAATAGCGGTTAGTATGCCATATAATTCAGCAGTAAATATGGAAGATATTGAAGGAAGTGCACCTCTACAGTTAAAAGAACTACAGTACTACATACTCCAAATCCAATGCCAGCATCAGATTTGGAGCCATCTGTATATATAAAAGTTGATTCCCTATATTCTTCAACAAGTTCCATAAAAAGAGACCTAGCTTTTAATTCAGTCATGTTTTTTCAACACCAAAAAATATTTACAAAGAGATATCTCTGGTAATTTCCACGGAGGGGTTGATGATATCTTAAATGGAAGAACCTTACCTCTAATTATATCAAGACCTTTTAATAATTGTTTTACACAGAAGCCATAAGGTTGAGGATATTTTGGGTGCAACTCAAAGTATGTTGAGCGCCTTACAAGGCTTGCAGTCTGAAAGGCTAAAGAGTTCGGGAGTCTTTGTAATCTAAACCAATACTGAATAATGGAAGACATTTGGTAATGGTCTACAGGTAACTCTCCAGCATCAACAAGGAGACTTTGGATAGGTGAAGTTCTAAATGCTCCAGTGGATAATCTAATACCAGCATGATGTATTGAATCTAACATCTTTAATCGGCTTGGGGTGGCTGAGGAGTATATTTCACAACCATAACTAATTTTGGAAAAAATTAAGGCCTTGTATAATTTTAAAATAGTTTTACGGTCTGCCCCTCATGATGTATGAGACAATACTTTTAAAAGATTCAGAGCCTCGAGACATTTAGCTTTCAATGCCTTCAAGTGAGGAACCCATGTAAGCCCAGAATCGAAAATCAATCCTAAAAATTTAGCTTCACCAACACATGGGATCCGTTGACCTTTCATGTATATATCCGGATCAGGATGTACTCCCCGGATACAACAGAAATGGACAATAGTAGTTTTGCTTGTTGGAAACTTGAAGCCATTCATATCAGCCCACTGAATAATTTTGTCAATTGCGATTTGTAGTTTTTCTCAACCATTGCCATTCTAGCTCCAGCAAATGATATGGAGAGATCATCCACAAATAGTGTTGAAAGAACATCCCGGGGAATGACACTTACTCTCTGATAGAGTTTCCCCCACTATCACTTGAAAAACTATGTGAAAGAAATGATAGGATAAAGCGTGGTAGCTCTCCTCTTAATCCAAATTCATGAATGGTTTTAAGTATACTATATCTCCATGTAGTATCCTGTGCCTTTTCAAAGTAAAAAAAGACTGTCGCATGGTGCTGTTTGGAAGCAAAGGCTTCACAAATAGAGGACTCAAGTCGTATCAACACATCAGTTGTTGAGTGCACTTTTCTGAATCCACACTGAATAGGTGATAAAATACCATTCTTTCCAAGGTACCGCATCAGTCTTGCATTGACTATCTTCTCCATGATTTTATATAAACAAGATGTCAATGCAATTGGTCGATAGTTTGCTGCTAAAAACTTGTCCTTACCGGGTTTCAAATAGGCTAAAATAATGGCTAGTTCCCAAACACTTGGATAACTATGATTATGCCAAATTCTAATAATAATGCTTAAAATAAATAACTTTGTATTAAATGTACATGTTTAATCATTGCATATGGAATTCCATCGGGTCCAGGGGCTGTATCGTTACAATTAGAAAGTGCGGAATCAAATTCTCTTTCAGTAAAAGGAGAATTATATGACTCTTCCCTTCCTGTTGCAAAATTTAAAGTTTTCTTTTCTTCAATGTTCCTATACTGGTGACCAGGAGCTCCTTCACACTTGCATGTTACATTTGAAAAATGATCAGCCAGGGCATTGCTAGCATCATCTGCTTCAGTCACATAATGACCGTTCACTTTCAACACTGATGGTGGGTTTGGGGTAAATTTGCGGCAATCTTTTTTATTTTCTTCCATACAGAAGATGGTGGTGCTCTACTGTTGACTGAGGAAACAAAAGATACCCAAGATTGGCACCTAGCTTCTTTCATGACATGATGGAACTGTGCTCTACACTTTTTTTATATAATTAAATTGCGTCTGCGCAATCTAGACAGATTTTCTGGTGGCTCTGTGCAGGGAAGTTAATTCTGAAGACCACAATGGGACTGGTTGTCGTTTGAATAACCCTGTGGTTTTGTGAATCAAATTGATTCCTGCTGTATGGAGAGTTCCATTCAGTAGGTCTATGGCATCATCAATACTTTCAAACTGTTCTGCACTCCCCTCGATTTCACTTAGCTCACAAAATTTAACCCAGTCTGCCTTGCCAAGATTCAATCATGGAGATCTTTGTAAAGGTGGACCTTTGTTGGTGTTTATAATGATTGGTGCATGATCACTATAGTCAATTTTTTTTTAGCGAGGCATATTTTCACAGACTCGCAGGGGTGCCCTTTTAGCTCGGAAAATTTCCTAATAGCTGATTGGTCGGAAGTATTTTTGTCTGAATATTATCATTGTTTTCAAATGATTACCAAGTAATGTGAATCGAAACTTATTTAATAAACTAAATTTCTCCCTTAGAAATAGGTTTTGTCAATTAATAATGTTAAATAAATAGATGTATTATAAAGTATCATGATGGTAAATCTAAATTTAATAACACCCGCCAAAGTCGACGACAAGAGCTTGTTTTCGGATGCACACTGCATACTTTTGTTACTTTTCACATATTTCAACACAAATTGAGACAAATTACACTAAGAATATAAAAAACATTTTATTATAAACTTACTTTGAATACCAGAATCTACTAAAAACCTGGAATTGATAAAACTAACTCATGGTGAAAATAGCGGTTCAGTTAAAGCAAGACTCCTGGGTAAAACGAGCATTCTACTGTCAAACACCAAAGAGGGAATGGAAGGGAGATTGTAACTCGGCGGTGAAATTATGAATTCGTTTAATTGTGATTTTTATGCACTCGTCGGAGAGACGTGCCTCGGACTTTGCTCCCCTCCCCCGAAAATGTTCGTCAGGGGAAGAAGCACAGGCCTCGGCGGCGGGAGATGGAGAAGATGATGCAGTCGTAGGAGCACCTGGCAACGGATAAGGGGTTGACGTCTGATGCAGACGCAAGCTAAAGATCCGCACCTCAATGCAAGAAATGCAGCAACGCCTCCTTGGAAGGAGCACCGGGCAAACCCAATGACGGCCACATCTGTAACAAGGGAAAAAAAGACATGGCCTCGCTCGAGGGGAGAGGCGGGGCAACCCCACTAGGGGAGGCAGTACCATCTCTCGAGGACCAAGGTTGGCCAGGAGTTAAATGGCCCACGCTACTACTCGTCGACCCCCCGGAGGAAGCCATCCGAGTAGGAGCTTTGGAGGAAGGTCAAGAGGCGAAGGAAGAAACTTTGGGTTTTTTCCGCTTCAAAGCAGCCTTCGAAGGAGAAGAATCCCGCTTAGACTTATTCTTCCATCTATGCCCATACCTTTCCCACTGGGAAGCAGACCACTCTCGACATTCATTAAATTTGTTGTCTATGTTGCAGCGTTGTCCTCTGCAGACAGGGCTAAGGCTGTGGGGATATGTCGTCACAGCAGACATAAACTTCCCGCAGGTGCGGCACTCTGATCCAGTACAAGTCTACATGGCTGTAGAAGAAGCACAGCAAACACACACACACACTGAAAAAAAAAAGCAAAAAACAGTTTATGGCAGTGCAAAATAGAGAGGGGGAAGAGTGGTGACAACCATTCTTCATCTGAGCCAAAAGCAAAGTGAGACTCAGTCAAAGGAGTGGAGTCACAGGTGTGGTGTGAGTGAGGGGTGTAGCTAGCTAATCCCCCTAACACACACTAACTAGCAGATGGGAAGTTAACCCTCACTAAATCTTAATGGCTCATCCTTTCAACTTTACCAAAAGTAATACTCCTATAAATAGCGTTGGTTTGTATTTCAGTTACGGAACAACTGTATTTTTCCTAACTATACAAACCTTAAGCTCTTTACATGAATATTATTTTGGCAAATGCAGAAAACTAGCCAAAAGACTTTTTAGTGAGGTATTACTACCCTCCGTTAGTTAGTGGGAGGTGGCAGGGATAGACTAGTTGCCTGGCTCACATACTCAACAGTTGTGTTACGTACGTGGGCAGTACTTACCGAGGGGTTAGGTGATGGCAGGTAAGGAATCTGTAAAGAGCCCAAGGTTTGTGTAGTTAGGAATACCAATTATTTCCAAATTTGTCATTTGTTCAAACACGAATACAAACCCTTTCGCTCTTCACAATGGAGACTCGCCCTTACGTGGGTAGAAGTCCTACAACAAACTGGCTGCCTGTCCCGGGGTGTTAATCTGTGTTTCGCACAAGTTTAATATATACACCCTGAAAACTCGCTACTTCTCAGAATGTGCAAATGATTCAACGACCTGGGCAATCCAGTGAATGTGTGAGAACCCAGAAATGTGACTTGCCCAGGTAAGGTAATATTTGGAGCTAAACTCCACACTTAACCTAGAAATTGCCCGATACCACCTTGCAGGGATATCGGGGACATAACAAATATACATACTGTACATATATCAGGTTGCACAAGGGACAATGGTACCCACCAACAATTAGAAGAGGTCAGCTTGCAGAGTTTGTCGGTTGCACAACCCCAAGAGAGGGAAGAATGAAAGATGAAATGGTTAGTCACTTGCACATTCATTCTAGTCTCATGGGTAACATCTGTCCTCAATCAACTGCTACGACCACGTTTTGTGCAGCCACAACAGGACCTATGGAGAATGTGTTCAGTTTCCTACAGGTTACGTCTTGAAGGTTGGGCTGTGAAGGTCATTTGACGCTTCCACATGCCCACTTATAATACCTGCGTCACAGAGAAGTCTATTTGAATACCAGGGACATGCTTATACCACTGACGTCATGAGCCCTGGGTCTTCGAGTCTGAGGATTAGAGTCTGGAACAAGAGCTCTTTCAATCACTTGCATAAACCAGGCGGAGATAGTATTGCATGTTATTTTCCTCTTGACCGTACCATGGTGACGAAAAGTCTTGTTAGTCTGTGGGCAACTCCTGTGGTTCTTTGGAGATAGAACCTCGGCACCCTAATAGGGCATAATAACTGATCTAGATTGTCTGTTACAGAATGTACTTGGCCCCCTTCCCTTGAATGGGCGATGTCATATGATAAACCATGTAGCTTGCTGGCTCTCTTTGTAGAGGCCAGGGGTAAAAAAAAACTGTCTTGAGCGTCAAGTCACAATCTGACAACTGACGTAATGGTTCATAAGGAGCTCCTTTCAGAGCTGGTAGTACATGTACTGCGTTCAAGGGAGGTGGTCTAATTTCCGACTGAGGGCAGGAGCGCTCAAAGCTTTGTATGAGGAGAGAATTCCGTCGAGGAGGAAATGTTAACTCCTTACAATCTAAACGCGAGGCTCAAGGCTGAGCAATCTCTTTTTACCGCCGAGTTTGAGCAGTTTTTCCTCCCCAAGATATAAAACAAACTCTGCTATCACAGGGATAGTGGCTTCGAGAGAAGACGCTCCTTCCATGACACAATACAAAAAAAATGGACCACTTCGCCTGGTATATGACGGCTGAAGAGTCCCATAGGTATCTGGACATCATATTCACAACTGGCTGTAAAAAGTCTCTCTTCAAGAGGAGATGCTAGATAACCTCCAGGCGTGAAATATTCTTGTGCAGTTGTTTGAGTAACCCAGAAAGAGGTGGTAGCTCTTTCAGAGCTTCTGTGAGCAGATGTAAAAGGTCCAAGAACCATTCTGCATGCTGCCACATCGGAACTATGAGAGTCATCAAGAGGTCCTATGATATCCAACCTGTCCCATGGATGTTGGAAGGCATCCTACCGGATGGTCTGGGGATCCGGTACTGGCGAGCTGTACACCAGAAGTTTCCGGTTGAGAGACATTGCGAGGAGGTTGATTGTCGGAGAACCCCATAAAGTCTGGACAGTTTTGGCAATCGGATGATTAAAAAACCACTCAGAGCCAACTATCAGAGTCTTTCTGCTCAGTTTGTCTGCCAGAACACACCTCTTGCCTGGAATGAATCAGGCAGAGAGGGCTACCAAGTAGTTCTTAATTCATCTCAACATTTCTACACCTAGATGGCAGAAGGGAGGAAAAAAATACCTCCTTGTTTGTTGACGTAAGCCACTACCGTGGTGTTGTTGCTCATCAGCACCAAAGGAGCTGGTAGAATTGCTTAAGGCTAGAAAAGCTACCCTCATTTCCAAGAGATTTATGTGGCACTGTCGCACAAACTTGCACCACAGTCATGTGGTGCAATATGTGAGTTCCCACACCCTTCTTTTGACGCATCTGTGAAGAGCATCAATTCTGGGGGAGGTGAGAGAAGGTCTACTCCCCTGAGAAGGTTGGTGTCTGACGCTCACCAACAAAGGTCTCTCTTTTGCTCTAACCCTATCAGAAGCCATATGTTCAGAGGGTTTTTGTGCTGAAACCAAAAAGTCTTTGGATATGAAGACGGCCATTGGGCAACAGTTTCTCTAACTAGGACAGGTGACCCAGTAGCTTTTGCCACTAATGAGCTGATAGCTCTGTATACAGCTAGCTTTGTATCAATATTAATTCTGAGGTATACCAGGTTCTACCTAGGGAGCAGAGAGGACTTTACGCAATTTACCACAATCCCCAGATTCGCAAAACTCGAGAAGTTTGTCTCGATTTAAGAGAAGTATCTCCATCAAATCCGCTAGAATTAGCCAATCGTCTATATCGAAGTAGACAAATGCCTTTCTTGTGAGCCCAGGTCGACACCAAAATCTCATGTGAAGACCTGAGGTGCTGTGGACAGGCCGAAGCCTAGCACTTTGAACTGGTATATCCTGTTGTTGAAGATGAACCTTAGATAGATACTTCCTTGATGACTGAACGGAGTTACAGTGGAACCTCTACATACGATCTTAATTCGTTCCGGGACCTGGTTCGTATGTTAAATCGATTGTATGTTGGAGTGAATATTCCCATAAGAATACACTGTAATTTGTATAATTCGTTCTACAGCCTAAAAACCTATGATAACTCCTCAATAAATTACTACACATAATTACACATAATAATAAAATTGCATTATATAATAGAGATGTAAAAAAGAATAATTATAAAGAAATAATGAATAAAAAAGAGATTTTTATTGTCACTTTACCTTAAGAGACAGGCCAAAGCAGGTGTAAACTTTGCTACGCAGGAGGAGACAGACGGTTGACGAGGAGGTAGAGATGGTGACTGCGATAACGTACCGTAACTTACTCTAACTTACACTGCGTGAAGTTTAACCTAACTTATCTTATTTATTTTTATTTGAGTTTTATATTTAAAATTTTTTTTTCTTTTTGATTTTTAATTTTCATCACTCACTCACTTCAATCTTAGTTTTTTTGCTTCACTTTCTCTCTCTTCATCACGATCACTAGACCGCTTCGTAGATTTTTTAAATTGAAACTATCGAGAGAAAGTTGCTTGGTACGGCTTTTCAGAATTTTTCTGAAATGGGTTAAGTAGACATCATTGAATTGCGAAACTACATGGCAAACCTGAAGTTTCTGTGGGTGATACTTATCAATGAAGTCAACCACGTGTTGATGATGTGCTAACATCTCTTTTATTGCAGCGAACTTAAGATGTGCTCTACCTCCTCGATGTTCTCTGACTCACTCAACTGCGCTTGGAACTCATCATTCTGCATGGCATGCAGCTCCTTGAGTTCCTCGGTGGTGAGCTCTTCATGATGCTCCTCGACGAGATCGGTGATGTCATCTTCATCGACCTCTAGACCAATGGACTTGCCAAGGGATACAATCTCTTCTACGTCTTCCTCTACGGCAAACACAGGTTCAGGTTCGGGGCCAAAACCTTCAAAATCTCTGGGAGAAACAGCATCAGGCCAAAGCTTTTTCCAAGCTGAACTTGGTGTCCGTCGAATTACTCCCTCCCAAGCCTGATCTATGATCTTCAAGCAGTGCATGATATTGAAATGGCTCCTGCAAAATTCACGCAAAGTTAAGTTGGTGCTTTGTGTGACATTAAAGCACTGCTAAAATCAGTGCTTGGTATACTTGGTATAGAGCTTCTTAAAACTAGAGATGACTTGCTGGTCCAAGGGCTGGAGGATAGGGGTGGTGTTCGGTGGAAGATACAGCACTCTGATGAACTTGAACTGGTCGATGACATCATCTTCGAGTCCTGGGGGGTGGCCGGGAGCATTATCCAAGCAAAGTAAGCACTTTAAAGGCAAATTCCTCACCTGAAGGTACTTCTTGACAGCAGGGCCGAAAACTTGGTTTACCCATCCAACAAAGAAGTGGCTAGTAACCCAAGCCTTAGAATTACCACGCCACAAAACATGCAGCATGTCCTTATTGACTCTATGTGCCTTAAATGTCCTGGGGTTTTCAGAATGATAAACCAATAACAGCTTTATTTTGCAGTCCCCGCTGGCATTGGCACATAAGGAAAGAGTCAACCAATACTTCATAGGTTTATGTCCAGGCATTTTCTTCTCTTCGGCGGTTATGTATGTTCGACTAGGCATCTTTTTCCAAAACAGACCGGTTTCATCACAATTGAAAACTTGATTCTCTACGTAGCCTTCATCCTCCACGATCTTTTTGAACTTCTTAACAAAATCGTTAGCAGCCTTGGTGTCCGAACTTGAAGCCTCTCCGTGCCGAACAACTGAATGAATCCCGGTCCGTCTCTTAAATTTCTCGAACCAACCGCGAGACGCCTTGAATTCATCCGTCGTAGGATCGGTTGAACTCTCCCCCGCGTCACCCCCAGAGCCCGCCACCTTCAAGTCACAATAGATAGCGCTGGCCTTCTCGCAAATGATCGTTTCAGTGATCGTATCGCCAACAATCTTTGTCCTTTATCCATATAAACAAAAGGTGTTCCATCTCATCCAGGGTAGGGCTGCGACGTTTTGAAATAATAGTGATCCCCTTCGATGGTTTGACTGCTTTCATGGCTGCCTTCTGCTAGATGATCGTCGTGATCGTAGACATATTCCGGCCATATTGTTTAGCCAGATCACTCACACACACCGCACTCATGTTTTTCTATAATTTCTTGCTTCAATTTTAATGAAAGCATTGCCTTCTTCCTTTTCTCACCACTACTAATACATGTACCAAAACCAAGCTTCTTGGGACCCATGATTATACGTAAAATAAAAAATGAAACTTGAAAAAAGGAAGATAGTAAGCACTGTTAATAACAGACTGAACAGAGGACAACCACACGATGCGCACGAGAACAGAGAACTGACCGACTCGACGCTCAATGGCGTCCCTCCGAAGTGCTGCCGACGACCGCGTATGGTCTACGTCGGATGTTGGAGCATGACATCGGGTGTCGAGACGAGAATTCGATCAAATTTTACGTCGGATGTTGGAACAATCGTATGTACAGTAGACGTTCCACTGTAGTTGAACAATTCCCTAGGAGCTAAGAGGTCTATGACTGGTCTCCAGCCTCCAAACACTTTCTTGACAAGAAAGAGTTGACTGTAGAAGCCTGGAGACCCATCTTGGGCCTTCTGGAGGATGTCCTTCTCTAATATGGTCTGGACCTCAGCCCAAAGGGCCTGCTCCTTTGCTGATCCCATTGCATAGGAGCTCATTGTTGCTGGATTGCGGGATAGAGGGAGAGAGAGCATGGATGGGATGAGGCATCCTGCTCTGAGGACTGACACCGACTAAGGATCGGCCCGGTGAAAACTCCATCTCTGCCACCTGCTCTTCAAGGCATCCTCAATGCCCCAAGCCGCCCTAGTGGAGGTGACCTTGTCTGACACCTCTGCCTCATCTCCCTCTCGAGCCTCAGGAGCGAAAAGACTGCTTGGGTCCTTGCTTCCTAGATGCATGTTGTCTTGGGGCTTGAGAGTTCTTCTGCTCCTGTCATGGTACTGGTGATGACATCTTCGGCTGCGGTGCCCCGCAGTACTGTACTGGAAGTCTTTGGGTCCTTGCTTCCTAGATGCATGTTGTCTTGGGGCTTGAGAGTTCTGCTCTCGTCATGGTACTGGTGATGACTTCTTCGGCAGCGGTGCCCCGCAGTACTGTACTGGCAAGATGTCATTTCCCTATGGAGGAGAGAGTTGTGGCTTGTCTTCCTCCATCCTTTTGCTACAGCCTCCATGTTAAAGAGGAAGGTGCCATCCATCGAGGAGTTGCGAAGCTTCATTGCTTCTCCCCGAGGTACCTGCTCCCTGAATTTTGCGAGGACAGAGTCCCATCTCTTCAAAATCCAGTTGACCTATTGGTTGAGGATGTTGTGGGTGAGGAATTCCACTGTCCTGGCGACTGAAAGAAGGAATGCTGACATAGCCTCCTTCTGGTCGGAGGAAAAATCTTAGTTCTTGAAGAGGTATCCCACTGGCCCCAAAAGTCCAACCATGAAGTGGACTGCATAGAACATTTCGCAACCTGCACCATGTTAGCAGTGTTAGCAGATGAGAACTTCACTGGTAGAGCTGCTAACATGTCCAATGGCATGTTCTGGGTAAGAACCAGAATTGACGGATCCAGAGGTAGCGGTGATGGATCTTCCCCCGATATCTCATAGTACTTAATGTGTCCCACATAAAGAGGGGGAAGTAAACGAGAGAAGGTAAATAATCGCAGGGTCTGCTAAGTTCATGCTACCTGGGCATATGCCCTCTTCTTTGCACCCTTGATCTCTCTAGATCATGGCAAGGCTACCTTAGTATTGGTGGATTGAGGAGTGTCATAAAGAAGGTCAAGATCGGTGTCTTTTCCCTCCACTGGAACTTGATCTGTTTCCCCCAAGGAGTTGATCTTCCTCATACATACAAGAACCTGGAAAAAGACCAGGTCTGATTCTTTCTGCTCCCAGGGGGAGATCTGAGGGCTGGCAGGAGTTGATAACATACCTTCTGAATTTTCTGATCCGTTGTCAAAAGGGTCTTCCGCATCCGAACTCACATCCATAGGAGCTCAGAGCGGGTCGGGGTCGTCAACGGAATGGCTAGCCACCTAACACAACCTTGGGGGAAGGTCACTGCTTTCTGGTCTTGTAGCTGTACATTTGGAGACAGAAGGACCGGTCAAAGAAGTTGACGGCTTTGAACTCTAGCGCCAGTTCTTTGGAATGGTCTCCAGATCCTTCCTTTCCCTTGGTTGGCTGACAAAACCTTCAAGAAGAGATGGAGCTTTCCTCTGAGTTGTTTCCTTTGGCTGCTGGACTCCTGAAGCTACAGGAGGAGGTACTGGTGTCCGTGTAGACTCTGTGAAGGTGTTGGTTGGTCCAGCTATATTGAGGACAGCCGATAGGAGTCAGTAAATGGGGTCTTCCTTGGAGATCTCGAGCCTCTGCTCGTCCTCATGACTAAGGGGTTTCCTGTAGGTGGGGTCGATAGACAACGTATTCTCTTCCTCCGTAGGTTGACCAGGACAATTTCTAGGATGTGTTGCAGTCTGATGCTCTTTATAGGAGAGCTGCTGTGATATATCTGTCACAGGGGCCTCAGTTTTGTACGAGCGCTGTTATGCCTTGAGTCCAGAGGGCTTGGCAATCTGAAAGGTCTCAAGACTTCAAGAGGAATCACGGGAGTGCCCAGAGGAGGAGCTGTTGGAGGCTCATGAGTTGCCTTTGCAAATTCCCATCATACCATCACTACCAGGTTCGCAAGCCAGTTGTCCTTTGCAATGGATAGAGCTTCTGGAGGAGTCTTCTTAGGAAGTTTCCTTGCCTTCGGAGGAATCTCAAAGGAAGGTTGTCATGGGTAGATACAATACTATTAAAGGGATATGTTATTAAAAGAGAAACTTATATCTATCCCCAAAGTGTGAGCAGCAAGATGAGATTTGACTACCGTATTATTTGGTCAAAGCTGTCGTCACTTCACTGTCGCCAGCATTTTGGAAACAAATCCGAGCCTCGACAAAGAGTGCCTGCAGCGAAAAGGGAACTGTCCTGTTTTGACCAAGATGTCATCTCCTTAATCAGTGGAGACGGCATATTTTGAGAAACCAAGCCTGAGGGATATCCTTGTTACGACTTACCACGAGGTCCAGATTGCACCAGAAATTTGTTCTAGAAGCTTCCATGGCGTGATCATAGTGGGCGTTTTTGAGAAGGCCAATCAAGACAGATTTGTCAAAAAAATGCTTTATATGGAAATGACTACTGCCCACTGTAATTAGCTCTGCCCATACATGGATATATAACTTCAAGAAGAGATTGTCCAGAGGAGATAGGACAGGACATAAGACAGGAGGAACTATGTCCGATGTAGATGAGAACCAAGTCCTGACGAGATATGAAGCAGAGAAGACCAGAAGTCTGATAGAACCAGCTTCCAACCTTCTCTTCAGGTGACAAACGTTTATCTCCAAAATCCTGTTATGGCCGAGAAGAAGAGACGAATTGAAGCAGCCAGCCCTTCCAGCTTATGACAAGTAGCAGCCACACATTGCCTGCAGCCTGGCCTTAGTTCAACACTAACATCGAATTCTTGGAGAAGACTTCTGAAGTCCTATCTTGATGCCACCCTTTCTGTGATGCCTTTGAATCCAAAGTAATCGTGCCAGTTTCACCTGAACTTCAGCCCTTCTACAACGTTCTCATGCCTGAAGCCTCTGTACCGGTATTGTTTCCCAGCTGCAGAAAACTATTCCTTAAGTATTTCTACCTTACTGACTGTTCCCCTTTTCTATTAATGTTTTGATTGTTTTGATTTGTCAGTTAAAATAACTGAATTTGTAACATTGATTTTCTTTGTAAGTTTGTGAATAAAAGTGTTCCTCTATTTTTGTGAGTTTCTTTTTATATTAATTTCCCTTGTTTCATTTGGTTGTTGTAACATTTTAGTTTAAATATTAAAAGAACCTGTAACAGCTGGCAGGAATACCGCATTCAATTGGTGCATTCTTCTTCTCAGCTTTGTTTGCTCTAATTACCTGCTGTTCATTATCCGATAGTGATATCAAATGACTTGGAGACCATTGACGAAGTGAAAGTTGATAAGGCAAACATTGTCGGCAGAAAGAACGCTTCTGCTCGGATGAACGTTTCTGGCTAGATGAACGTTGTCGAGGCAAATGCGTGAGCACCAAGCACCGCCATGGAGAATGTTGCTAAGATGATCATAGTTGAGGCGATTGTTGGCCAGGAAAATGCTGTTTCAGAGAGCATTGTCAAGCGGATCACTGAAGAGTTGAACACTGTCGAGGTGAACGCTGGTCAGGAGAGTACTGATGAAGCAAACACTGGGGAGGTGAGCGTTGACGGGGGAACCTCTGTCCAGGTGAACGCTGGTGATGTGGACGCTGGCGAGGTGAACGCTTGTGAAGCGAGAGCTGACAAGGTGAACAACGATAGCGAGGCATGTAGCTGCCTCCTACCTGTCTGAGGGTACTCGAGTAAGGTGTTGTGTGACCTCGTTGGTTGCGTGCCGCATACCTGGGAAGTCAACTAAGCCGAAGGTTTGCGAAGGAACGGGAATGGTTTAGCGAACTCGCTACTCTAATCTAACAAAGAGATGGCCAATGAGTTAAAACTCTCGCCAAGCAGAGAAGTTCGTTCACCCCCTTGCTAAGAGTAGGGGGATGGATGCACTCCAGCAAGGCAAGAATTTGTGTCAGTTCGTTCATAGCGAGATTAATTAGACACTGACTGATAAGGTTCACACTGTCATGACTGCAGAGAAGATGGTTTTACTCTATCAGTAAATACCTTAAAACTACTCCCGGAGAAATAGGCCTAGTGGGACAGAAACCGTTCTGCGAGTCCTATGGACACGACAACGAGGGGCGGGAACTGTAAACAGCCGCCGAACCCCTTAGTCGTCTCACTCTGACAAGCTAAGGTCTGACGAGCTTAAAGGCAGCATGGAGAAGTCCCGTACTCTCTTGCGAAAACCTCTGGGTGGCGACCAAACAGGAGAAATACGTCAAACATCTGCCGACGGTGGAAGCAAACTTTGCATACTCTCAGCCTGCCGAGAAGACTCAGGCTGAGATCGGGCATCGAAAGCAACAGGCAAAACCTGGCCACGGCCAGTACATGGGTCCACCCCGAAGGGATCCACTGACAGGAAACCCAACGGGGTACTCATCAACAACTTCTCTTGCCTTGTTATCAAAGTAGCTTGAACAAGAGAAGAAGGTGCTGGGACTACTGGTGGCAAGGACACTGGGGGTTCCTTAGGCCTACAGCCTTTGGAATCTCTAAGGGGGAGACTGGTGTGAGCTCCCGCTGTGTACCCGTCCGCAGAGCCTCAACAAGCCGTTCCATAGAGGGGAACCCAAAATCCCCAAGGAAGGCCACAACTGTCTGTAAGGTTGTCTGGGGTCAAAGGGCAGATCGAGCCGACGAAGAAAGAAGCGTGGGCTTCTTTCCCTTCCAAGATAAACCCGAAGTAGAAGTGTTCTGTTTAGACTCTTTTTGTCATCTAGCAAATCTCTGCCACTGGGAGGATGGCCACTCCCTACATAGATTACATGGAGATTCTTGGAAGGAAGAATGGCCCCTGCAGGAAAGACAGAAGTCGTGTTGGTCTGTCTCTATGACGGAGATGTAGGTGCCGCATCAGTGCACTTCCACACCAAGACAAACCCGCATGGTTTGAATCTCCGCAACACAACACTTGCACTCTGAAAAGAAAAGGAGGTTCATAAGAATTGATCAATTTATTATCAAAGGTTAATGGGAGACAGGGAGAAACGTCCGATCTTTACCGAGCCAAAATAAAAGTGACGTTACTCAACCGGTGGGAGTGCGAGCAGTGCGACTAGTCTTTCCCCGCTAGACCCCGGGTAACTAACAGAGGGTCGTTTAACCTCACTAAAAAATCTTTTGGTAAGTTTTCAGCATTCGCCGAAATAATATCCACTGTACAGAGCAAAAGGGTTTTAATTTGAGTCAGAACAACATCAGATTGAGGTTAGATCATGTGCACAGGCTGCTAATTGCCTAGGTGTTATGAGACAGAAAATTATATATCTTGGAATCATTTGGATCTCCATTAACATCTGCACACAAGATTGAGTGGGATATAGAATCTTTTTGAAGAGCTTTAAGATTTAAACAATTGACCGATTGAATAAATATAAACTTACCAGCATCACAACTACATAAGATAAGGAAAACAACTAATGAGTGGAATAATTTGCATATGAATAGGTATTACAATACAGAAAATGGTGGTCTCAGACAAGAGAGGGTAAAGGGTTGAATACAATAGATTCCTCAAGGACACTACTATAGAAAGTGAAAACGAAGTGCTTTTGGGCATCATCAATGACAACAAAAATCAGTGGTTAGGAAACTTCAAATCAGCCTGCAGTAAAAATCTAACCCTTAAATATGAAGCTTGGCTCCATCCAAAAGCAAGGTCTCATTAGCCTTTGAAATGTTGAAAGTAATGATGAGTCTTGCAAGAGTTTCTTAGAGGATTATCAGATATGAGTAAGGAAAAACAGATCAACATGTGAGATCTATGAAATACATAACGTAGAAAAAAAGACTTAAGGGGACTGTCCGCTATGTCCAGCATTTTTTTTTTCAATTATTCAAAATACACCATTTCTATACAGTATACGTTTTAGACATATATAATACCTTCATCATATAAAAATTTCAAGGCATTTGATCAAAATCTTTTTGATCCATTTGCAAAAATAATTTTTTTCTAATTAGGTACATTTTTCTCCACTAATATGACACCAATTGTATTGAAAATCATAGCATCAAAACCTCTTTATAAACTGAATAACTTTATAAACTGAATAATTCTGTGACATATTTTTTATTTTCCTTTTTCTTTTTTTTAATGATTTTTTACTTAATTTTCTTCGTCTAGACGCAAAATAATCATGAAAAAAAAGAGAAAAAGCAAAATAAAAATTCTGTTACACAAAATTGTAGGATTTTTATTGCTCTTTTCAATGATATATTTCTCTCTAAAATTGAATAATAAAGTGAGAAAAATATACAGAAACGTGAATAAGTATGTTTTCGGGTTATGAGCTGCCAAAGATTTGCTATTTAAGTTTTTGCTTTTTTCTTAGAAAAATCAAAATAACATTATTATGATAACCTTCCTTTGTACTTTTATTATTTATTCCTACAAGAAGGCTCCCTCAATGAGGTATTTAAACCCCAAGTTTACTAATACACTTGGTGTGAGGGTGTCATGAGTTGCCAGCAGCCTCTCATTGTTGTTAGAGTTTTAGTTAGAATGTTCCAGCTTTGTACTCTTTTTCATATTTCCCTCTCTTCTTTGTTCTTTTTTGTTGCTCTCTGCCTATTTTTTGTTCTCTCTTTGACCTTACGTAACATTGGCCTTGCTGTAAAGTTCACAAGGACGTTGTGAAAACATAATGTACATACGAACTGCAAGTAAACAAACACACATGCATCATAACTTCTATACGTCTTTGGAAACTCTGGCTGGTCTTCTTGTAGATCGTGGTTTGCGTTCGGCTACCCTCTAGCAATGCCTTCCGTCTCTGCCAGACGTATGAGATTTCGAAACATAAGTGAAAAATATTGCTATATATATGCAAAAATAAACACGCAAAGACGATTCTATGAAACTCAGTAAGGATGACGTCATCATTCAAAGACCATTTTATCTTCATCATTTGTATTAAAAAAAAAAAAAAAAAAAATTGGCTGTGACTTCAGGAGAGAATGTATG
>NC_090742.1:82521026-82533526 GCF_036898095.1 Palaemon carinicauda | reverse complement strand
GTAATCTGCTATTGTCGGGATGGAGGCTCCTATGGGCTTACGGTCGTTCTTCCGGCACCACTTGTAGAACCCTAGCCATTTAGCTTGGTACATGGCCCTCGAGGAGGAGCGGAGGCAGCCCGTCATCTGGGACGCCGCCGTTGGGGAGAATCCTTCCCTCGTCAGGAGACGTTCGATAACCTCCACGCATGAAGGGATAGGTTTCCGAGCCCCTCGTGAAACTTCAGAAAGTGAGGCTGCCTGAGAAGATCTCCTCTGATGGGCCACTGCTAGGTCTCCTAGGTCGGGGAACCACTCCTTTTCCGGCCACCAGGAGGCGATTAGAGTCAGCTGAGCCCCTTTGGAAGTCCTTAGTCTCTATAGGGTCTGCCACAGGAGCCCGAATGGAGGGAACGCATAGGCATCCAGGCCGTCCCACGGATGTTGAAAGGCGTCTTCCATGACTGCTGTTGGATCCGGGACTGGGGAGCAAAACACTGGCAGTTTGGCGTTCAGCCTGGTTGCAAAGAGGTCCAGGGAGGGAGACCCCCCCCCTTGCTATGACACTCCTTGTTACTTCTGGATGAAGGGACCACTCGGTGCCTAGGACTTGGCCTCTCCTGCTCAAGCCGTCTGCCACCACGTTTCTTTTTCCTGGAATGAATCTCACCGTCAGGGTAGTCCCATTTCCCTCGGCCCAGGTTAGAATCTCCTCCGTCAGATCCTGTAAAAGACGGGACCTCAGAACGCCCTGCTTCTTGATATAGGCGACCACCGTGGAGTTGTCCAACATTAGGGAGATTTTTCTGCCGCTGATTTCATCCGCCAGGGACAGTAGGGCCCGCTGCGCTGCCAGGAGTTCTAGCTCATTTATGTGAAGGGTCTTCTCCTCCTCGCTCCACAGACCCGATACTGAGTCGTCCTGCAGATGGGCTCCCCAGCCCTCCTTGGACGCGTCCGTGAATAGAAGTATCTCCGAAAGAGACTCCAGGAGGGATACCCCCGCCAGTGTATTCATCTTGTCCAGACACCACTGGAGAGCCTCCCTGGATGCCTGCGATAGGGAGAGCTCCTTTGGACGATCCCTGGTCTGAGGAGCTAACAGTCTTTTCAGGGACCAACTTTTCCAAGGACACCAGGTGACCCACGAGCCTCTGCCACTGACAGAGGTTGGCCGTTTCCTCCCTGAGGAACTGTTGACTGACTTCTTCCAGGCGTTCGAGCCTCTCTGACGTGGGGAAGGCCTTGGCTTGGACCGAACATAAATCCATTCCCAGGTACACTGTCCTCGTGGAGGGAGATAGTTGGGACTTCTCCCAGTTCACGACAATCCCCAACTCAATGCATAATTCCACCAACTTGTCCCTCTGCTTGATGAGGTCGTCCTTTGATCCCGAGAGAAGGAGCCAGTCGTCTAGGTATCTCAAGAGCCTGATACCCCTATCGTGGGTCCAACGCCAGAGGGTGCAGAACTGGAAGACATCTTCTCCCCACTTGAACTTGATGAACTTTCTGCTGGAGGGGTGTACTGGGATTTGGAAATAAGTGTCCTTTAGGTCTATGGACAGCATGAAGTCGCCCTACATGATAACAGCCAGGACAGTGCGAGGGGTTTCCATCTTGAAAGGCGTCTTCCTGATGAATTTGTTGAGTGAGGAAAGGTCTATCAACGGTCTCCAACCTCCTGTGGCTTTCTCCACCAGGAAGAGCTGACTGAAGAACCCCAA
Source organism: Palaemon carinicauda (assembly GCF_036898095.1). NCBI lineage: Eukaryota > Metazoa > Arthropoda > Malacostraca > Decapoda > Palaemonidae > Palaemon > Palaemon carinicauda. The sequence continues at coordinate 82,531,820 of NC_090742.1, read as the reverse complement.
TTCTTGCAGGGGTGCTCGTTGGACAGCGCCTTTCTGTAGTAACCCGCAGATCTCCTCTCCTAAGGCCAATCTCCTGGCCTTATCCTTGGGGGTAGTAGTCTGGACTTGTGCGCCAGTTATTAACGGGGGTAGGTCGTCCTTGAAGGGCAATCTGTACCCATCGCGAAGGACTGAATAGTCCATAGGTCCGCGCCCTGGGCAGCCCATGCTTCCCACCAATAATTGAGGCATCCCCCCACTGAAGAGGGGGGCCTCTCTTCCTACTTCCTCCTAGGGAACTTGTTGCTGCGTGGTCGTCGGTTCTGTCCGATCCCCTGCCGACCGTTAGGAGGGGCGCTTCTGCTTGGGGTGGAGGAGGGCTGCGGGTGTCTGGACAAGCCTGGAGTGGCGGGAGCCTGTGGAGAGGGAGGCGGAGGCCTGTTAACTGTTGTAGGAGGCCTTGGTCTGGGAGCCTCCCTATTCCCATGATTATGATGTCTGGAAGAGGAGCTGGAGGCCCTGTGGAGAACGGCATCTCTGTTGTCGCTCCTCCACTTATCGAGGGCTTCTTCAATTAACCAGTCATCAAACAGCGCCTTGTTTGACAACGGCGAGTTTCGTAGGTTCCTTATTTCCCTCGAGGGAAGCCTCCTCAGCATCCTGTAAAGAACTGTGTCCCTCCTACGAAGGACAATGTTGGAAGCGGCTACCAGGGACGGTTCCGCTAGGAAGGAGATGGCCCTTCCTCCTGACACTGCAAGTTCCATAAACTGTTCCTTGGCCTGGTCCGACCAACCCGGCTGTTGCAGAGCCAAGGAACCCATGGCGTTGGACCACAGGTCCAACCACGAGGAGACAGAAAATGAAGACCACAGTGCTGACTCGAGGGCAACGATCTCTTGGATAGAAAAGGCTACCGAACCACCGGTAACCTTATCATCCGATAATCCTGGGGACAGGGATGCCAAGTTCCCCTCTACGGGTCTGGCCATCTGTGGGAAATCCTCAGGGGCGTAGAATCTTCGATGCCTTACCCTCGGGTAAGGCAACAACTTCATTGACCCCGAGGCCTTCAGAGAATTCTTGAGGTCGGCGACGGCCGCACTAATCTTCCCCAGCTTTCTGCCCAGAGATGGGGCCAAGGGGAGAGACATAGGGGGACGAGCTTCTCGAAGGATGCCAAACTGCTCCTCCAACAAAGAAACTTCCCTTGGAGGAACAACAGGGGCTGGCTCCGGCAGGTTATTGAGGTGCCTGATGAGCGTCTACACCCTGGAGGAGGAGGAAGAGTATTCCACCGAAGGGTCCTCTTCTGCCAGACCCTCCGATGACTGGTGAGCATCATCTCTGAAGAGTCTCCCCTCCGGAGGTCCTGTCCACGATTGATTGATTGATTGATTGATTTAAAGTTTTCAGGCATCCTGACATCTAAGGTCATTGACGCCGGTAACATTTAATTTATGTATACAAAAATAAAAAATAAAATAAAATAAAAAATAAAAGAGTATTCAATTAAAATCATAAGAGTTGAATGTCATAAAAGTTGAATAGTTTTCAGAAGACCTGCTTCTGAAATAAATCTAAAAATGCCAATTGCATAGTAGGACACATCATTTCCAAGAATCTTGGCAAGGATGAACCTGCCACGCTCACCTCGAGCCTCAAAAAAATATCTATTCCTTAAGTTGTTATAATTGGGGCATTCGGTCAAAAAATGCCTCACTGTTAGAGGTACTAAGCAGTCGTCACAATACGGTTGGTGTTGGCCCTTCTGCAGAAACTCGTGTGTCAACCGAGTGTGACCAATACGGAGACGACAAAGAGAAGTCTCCCATTTTCGGGGCATCATATTATACCTCCAAGGAGATCCTGTCCACGAAGCGGAGGATGAGCCCTGGGCAGAGTCTCCAGGCGGAGCCTCTGCTCTATGACCACTTGATGAGGCATGATGGTCTAGGGGACATCTATAACCTTGGGAGCCCCTTAAAGAATTTGATGACTGGCGACTGCCTGCCGTGTCCTCTAGCCTTCTCTTCTTGGGGTCGGGGTCCACCAATACCAATGCGGGAGAACGCGTTAGGTTCCTCGAAGAATGTGTTCCTCCCCCCTTCTCTTCTTCTCTCCCTCGCCTATAGTCCTGCGAGGGAGGCTGGAATGACGACGGGGGCATCCCCTGAAGGGTTTGCTCTTCCCAAGGTGGCAAAGGATCCTTCATAGGAGACCTGAACGGGGTCTTTGGAGTGTCTCCCCAGTGTTCCTGATCCCAAGGGGAAGGATCCGAGAAAAGGTTGCCCTGATGTAGGTGAGGGGTGGCTTCCGATGATGGGGTGGCAGTCGCCGGTTTGGCGCTGGGTCGGAGAAGGCAGCACGCCAAGATGGCGGCGCAGTTTCGTGAGTCGATGCGGAGGTGGCAGGCCAAGATGGCGGCGCAGCGGCGTGAGCCTATGAGGAGGTGGCAGGCCAAGATGGCCGCGCAGCGGCGTGAGCTGATGAGGAGGCCTGTGAGGCAGCTCTAATAGATGGTGCTGGCGGCTGAAGGGGCGCCCGGTATCCCCGAGACTGCCATGCGGTAAGGGGAGGCGATGCACACATGTGGGCAGGCCAAGATGGCGGCTCTGGCGGCCGGTGCAGTCGACTCGCTCATCCTCTCGATCTTTTCCTCCAATCTCCCAAGAAGGGATATGAGCGCCGAACTCACTGAAGGGGACGGTAGGGGAGTGGCCAATAACAACGGGGAGTCCAGTCAAATCGGCGTGGTCCCTTGTCTCTCGTTGATATGTTGTAGCGATGGCGATATCGACGGAAGGGAAGGAATTACCGAAGAACAGCTCAACGAAGGTCTCGAACCACTGTCTTTGAGGAAGAACGTTCCTTTTTTCCTTTCTTTTTCCTCTTCGTGGCCATAAGACCCCATTGGGTTTCAGACCACTCAATACACTCACTACATGTATCGCTCTGAGTACAGGCACGACCACGACACGAGGTACACAAAGAATGGGGATCAATTTCCAAATGTGAAAGGAAAGCCGAACACGCTTTCCCATTCACACCGGGACAACAACGTTGAACACGGGTGTTATCCATCTCAACACAAACACTATGCACACACAATAAGTGAAAACGCAAACGCAGGTCACAGTTAAGTCGTGACCGAAAAATGACAAATGCGTAGGTAATTTGTATTTTTCCTAACTATACAAACCTTAGCTATTTACATGGGGTAATCACTTCGGCGTAGCTGAAACGACGAGCCATAAAAGTTTTAACGAGGGTTTCCTACCCCTCCGCTAGTTAGCGGGGGGTAGGGAGGGGTAGCTAGTTACCCCTCCCCCTCACACACACCGGAGAATACACCACTTTACTTAGAGGTAGGACCTATCTTGGGGGACAGGGCTGGCGGGCACATAACTGTAAATAGCTAAGGTTTGTATAGTTAGGAAAAATACAAATTACCTACGAATTTGTCATTTGTTCCTTAACTGAAATACAAACCACGCTATTTACATGGGGTGACTTAACCCTTAGGGAGGGTGGTAAGTGCCGGCCATACTGGCTTTGGCTTGCCCGGGGATTCCATATTCGAGCGATCAAGTACTCGGACAATAGGGAATCCCTGCTCCTTGCTGGCGGTTGTGAAACTGCCGCGGCCTACGTAAGGTGTGTGCGAAGGTGAAAAGTGACTTGTCCCAGGCAGTAGCCCTGAAGGAAATCCAGGCTAGGACTCTCCCAATACCACCTCGTCAGGGTATGGGGACATGACAGTATTACACCTAATACTAGGAACACAAGGAAGCATGGTCTACCTGCAGCGGTTTGAGGTCAGCTGTGCAGAGAACCCAGGATGCTGCTTTCTCTGTGGGAGGAGAGGATGAAGAAAAGAATAAGGGCCAGACAGATCTTTTCATTCATGCAGACTAACACCAGGTAACACTGCCCTCAACCTTCTGCTACTTGTCCATCAAGGAGCCTGAGGGTTAGACAAGCTGTTGTGAAGCCACCACAGGCCCGATAGAAACGTATCGAGCCTCCTGTGGGTCATGCCTTGCAGGTAAGGGGCTGAGAAGAAGGTCTGATGCTTCAACATCCCGCTTGTAGGACCTGCGTCACTGAAAGATGCTCCATGAAGGGCAGGGACGTATCTAAGCCCCTGACATTATGGGCTCTAGGGCGAAGCGACGGAGAAGGGTCAGGATTCAAGGCAGGGTGTAGCACCCTGCGAATCCGGGCCGAGATGGTACTCCTGGAGACCCCTCTCCTCGTTACCCAGGATCCACGAACGAGACTTGAGCCTGGAGACGAACTGCAGCTGTTCTCTGAAGATGCCAGCTCGGACCCCCTACCGGCAAGGTAGGAGATGGTCTGAGTCATCTGCTACAGGAATGAGACTCGAACCCTGGAAGGAGTCGAATAGCGGGTCCGGCACTCCCGGATTCTGAGTCTCGGCAACAAACCTCAGGGACGAACCTGAATGTTGCCTCCCCCTAACCCCCTGAATAGGCGAAGTCGTAAGAGAGAACATGTGACTCGCTTGGCTGAAGATAGGCTAGCAGGAACACTGTCTACCCAGAAAGGTGGTGGTCTGGGGACTTATGTAGTGGTTCGTCAGGGGGTCTCTTTAGATACTCGAGGACTCGAACCACGTCCCAAGGAGGAGGTCTCACCTTCGACTGAGGGCAGGAGAGGACAAGGCTTCGCATGCGAAGGAAGAGTTCCAGCGGGGGAGAAATGTTTGTCCCTAGAGCCAGGAGGCAAGACTTTAGGCTGAGGGATAGCCTTTCACAGTCGAAATTGAAAGGCACATTTATCCCGCAATCCCACTAGGGGCTCCGCTATTGCTGGAAGCTGCATCGTGCGGAGGGATGCCCTCTCCCCGACACCGACCACAGAAACTCGCTCTTTCGCCTGGGAGACTGCTGCGAAAGACTTGCGCAGGTGTCCAGGCCTCCTTTTCGCCACTTGTTGCGAAAATCCTCTCTCTTTGAGGAGATGCTGGATAGACTCCCGGCGGGAAGAGGAGCAAGCTACGGAGGCAACACATTGATGGTGTCCCACCGTTGCTGGAAGGCATCCTACCAGAGGGCCTTGGGAACCGTGACCGGGGAGCAGAGCGGCGGGAACTTGCAGCTCAGTACTGTAGCGAACCGGTCCACAGAGGGAGCCCCACCGAGTCCAGACTTGTAGGCTACCTGAGGATCCAAAGACCACTCGGAATGTGGTGTCCGTGACATGCTGCTCAGACTGTCGGCGAGCCCATTCCTTTGCCCGGAATCAAGCGAGCTGCTAAGGAGACCAAGGGGGACTCGGACCATCCCGGTATCTCTACCGCAGGATGGGAAGGTTGTACTGAAAAGTACCTCCTTGTCTGGGCCAGAAAACCATCACTGTGGTGTTGTTGATCCTCATAACCACAGAGTAGTCCGCCAGGCTAGGTGGAGCTACTGAAGTGCCAGAACACGGTTTCCGTCTCTAGTAGGACTAGAGGAGGTTCTTCCTGGTTCTGACCACCGGCCTGAGGACCCGTGGATCAGAACGTGGGCCCCCCCCCCCCCTTTCCTTTGACGCGTCCGAAGACAGCATCAAGTTTGGGGGAAGGACGAGAAGGACCACTCCCTATTGTAGGCCCTCGTCTGCTTCCCACCCCTATGGGTTCGTCTGTGCCGGTTGTCCCCTAGGGGCCTCGGTGTCTGGGGAGACGTGCCCCCGACTCCCCCGCGCCCCGAGTCGCCACTGGAGAGAACTCATCCTGGGGCGACTGTGGAAACCAGACGGGCCAGGGAGGAGAGACGTAACAACCTTGGGTTGGAGGGTCTTCTCGTGTGAGGAAAGGTCTCGCGACCTTCCTCTGCCTTGGTACCCTGTTGTCTGAAGGGAAGGCTACGGGAGATAGGAGCCTAAGACCAGGCTCGGTATACCAGACTCTGAGAGGGCTGCGGGGAAGACTCCTCGAGGACCACCATCATCTTTAGAACTTGGTAAAGTCCGAGGAGCTTGTCCCGATGACGAAGAAGGGATGCCTTCGAGTCTGCCAGGATCGGCCAGTCACCCAGGAAACGGAGTGGCCGGATGCCGATGCTGAGAGCCCGTGAAGAGATCCGAGAGGAAGTATCCGAGAACTGTTAAGGTGCCGTGGAGAGGCCGAAGCACAGCCCTTGAACTGGTATATCCGCCTTCCAGGCAGACTCCAAAGTACTTCCTTGAAGATGGGTGAACCGGGACCGGAAGTATGAGTCCTACCGGAACAGTGTACACATGAAGTCTTGTGGTCTCACCGCAAAGCTGACCGCGTCTGCTGTCGCTATGCTGAACGGAGACTGTTTGACAACCCTGTACAGAGTCGAGAAGGGAAGGACACGATTAAGGAGGCCTCGGAACCCGTTGGCCACCTCATGGAGGGAGAGTATCTCCGACATGGACTGGACTTCCGCCCGGAGGGCCCGTCCCCTCACTGATCCCTACCCAGGGAGGAGGGAGGGGCTCGAAACCAACCGGGACTGTTGAAGGAGACAAACGCGGAGAGCTGGCCCTCGGCCTAGTCTCTGGCGCTCCCCATTCCCTGAGACCAGGGCAAGCTGCACTGGCGTAAGGGAGTCCTTGGGTGAGTAGAACTTGGTCCAGGACCGTATCCTTCCCTTACCAAAGAGGAATCTCTGAATCTGGGATCCCCTTGAGGTTTTTCCTGAGGGCCAGAACCTGCAGGAACGCAGGTTCTGACCCCTGGAGCTCCTCCTCCTAATGGACTGGCAGCAAGGTCTCCCATCCCCGGAGGCTCTTCCTGGGGAGACTCGTAGGCATGCCCCAAGGGTCCAACTGGATCCTGTCGGATCCCTGCGGAAAACAGGGCCTTAGGATCCCTCCTAGGAGGGAAACAAGACCCCAGCAATGAAGGACGTAAGGCTTCGCCCCCTCCGCACGATAGGACCCTCAGGAAGAGGCGGGGATTCTCCCAATGGACTGAAGAGGGAGAGGACCTGGTCTTCCGACCCTCCTGGGGATGGGTAGTGCTCATCCCCAGGGGAGGGGAGATTAAGTTCAAGGAGGGCTCATCGCCTGCGTAAGGACTCGCGAAGGGACAGGATAGTCCTTGGGGGAGATAACATACCAGAGACTCCTCTCACCCCCTTCAGGGGGAGAGGAAGCTGCTACTGATTAGTGACCCCAGTCAGAAGGCACAGGCTCATCGCCTGCTTGAACGTTCTGACGACGGCATCCCACCAGGCATGCCGACCAACCCTCGCGCTGACAGGGAGTCCCTCTGGAGGGAAGAGGCTCGTTCGATCCTCTAGGGGAGATGACACATGAGGGTTCGCCCGTAGAGAACCTGCAAAGAAGGGAGAAGAGACCTTTGACCTATCCGGAAACCTTCCCCCCTCCGGAGAGGGAGCTGCTCTGCGCTGCGAGGGAGGGAAATGCGGAGGTGGCCTGACCGCCATAAGCCCTGATGTGAACAGGGCGCGGTCACGTCGGAGAACGGTGCGCCGATCACGCTGACGATCGCACGAAAAGCACAGATCTGGGTAGCGCTTGAATAAAGCATGCGTAGCAGTATAACGGCATTTGCATGCCCGCGTGAGCGTGGGCGTATCGGTGTCCGCGTGAACGATCCCCGCGCTTCCGCGCGTATGCAGATCGCTGGCGCTTGCGCGTGAAAGATCATGGGCGATAGCGAGGGAAACCATCCCACGCGTGAACGATCTCGGCGAAAAGAGATCGCCAGTGCTAGCGCCGTCGGCGATTGCGTGTGGGAAACCATCCCACACGCGGAAGAATAACGCTGACGATCTTCGGCGCTTACGCGATACGAAGATCGTCGGCGCTAGCGCGGGAGAAGACCGTAGAACAGTGAGCGGGAAACCATGTTGCCCGCATGCGTATAATATCCAACTAGGAAAGACGATCGTCGGCGATTCGCGTGAGCACGGACGATCTTCGACGCTCACGCGTGAGCGAAGATTGTCGGCGCTCGCGCGCGAGAGAAGATAGTCGGCGATCACGAGCGGGAAAACCTCTGTGCCCGTGCGCAGACGATCTACGACGATCGCGAGCAGGAAACCGCGCGCGGACGATCCGTGCGATGGATGCGTGAGCCTCAATGGTCGCCCGCGGGAAACGATCCCGCGAACGGAACAATCTCCGTCGGTAACGCGAACTGTGAAGATCGTTGGCGCTCGCGCGCCTAGCGCCGAAGCCGAAGATCGGCGGCTAACGGCCGTCGACGATCGCGTGCGGAGAACCGCGCGCGGATGGCCTCGTTGCCGTGCGCGGGATACAGAACGATCATCGGAGCTTATGCATACTAAGAAGATTGTCGGTGCTTGCGCGCTTATCGCCGGATCCGAAGATCGCCGGCTAACGGCCGTCGATGATCGCTTGCAGAGAACCGCGTGCGGACGGCCTCGTTGTCGCGCGCGGGAAACCATCCCGCGCACAGACCGATCCTCGACGCTTACGCGCACTAAGAAGATCGTCAGCGCTTGCGCGCCTAGCGCTGGATCCGAAGATCACCGGCTAACGACCGTTGCCGGGTTAACGATCTTCGACGATCGCGAGCGGAAGGGCCTTGGAGATCGCGCGCGGGAAACCATCCCGTGCGCGGGCGATCTACAGCATTTACGCGTTGGCGCGTAACAGAAGATCGTCGGCTAACGATCCTAGACGATCGCGAGATCGCGCACGAGATGATTTCCCCCGCGCGGGCGATCATCAACGCTTACACATTAGAGCGTATCAGAAGATCGTCGGATCGTAGGCCCCTGTGTAATAGAAGATCGTCGGAAATAGTTGAAGGATCGGCTAACTCGTAGATCAGGAACTGGGATGTGTCCCTAAAAGGGAGGGCATCCCCTGAAGAGGACCAGGAGGTCTACTTCAGTGGCGACGATCAACTGAGGGACTACTAAATACTCCGAGGAGTGGTCTCTGTGAGGTACCTTTCCCGCGAATGGGAGAAGTGTCCTTCGTAGAAGAGACTTGGAGACACCGTAGGCTGAAAACGCTGGTGAGCGCCAGTGCGCTATCTCAGGAACCCGAACGATGTGCGCAAATGCGCAGGAACGTTGGAGCAACCTAACTGAATACTGGAACAGGGTGTCTCTGAAGGCCGACTCAGGAATAGCAGTCGAGCGCTAGCGTGTAAGGGAACGTTGGCGCACAGGTGATACCTGGCACTTAAGGGACTTACTCAAGGTGTGAGAAAGTCTCTCCTGCCCCGAAGGGAGGAGCCCATTAAATAATGGGGGCGTGGGCGCCCAAGGCGCGTCTGCAGTCAGGAACGGATACAGCAGGCAACAGGTACACTGAGGGACGAGAGACTAAGGGTCTAACGTAGCCTGAGTAGCGAGGCCCCGAGGGGATTAGTTGCAAGACCCCGAAGGATCAACGCCACAAGAAACCGAAGTTTCTCCGTCACTAATCACTGAAGTGTAGAAGTGACTAAAGTTACGAGAGCCCGAGGGAACTGCGTAACTAAAGCTCTGAGACCCCGAAGGGTCAGGGAAAAAGAGAAACCGAAGTTTCCCTGTCACTAAACCCCGAAGTGCTAGTGACTGAACAGCAAGCTGTTGACAACAGGAACAAACCTCCGAAAAGGAGTCTCATGAGTGGCCTCTCTCGCGAACGAGAGAGGTGAGCACTTCGTAGAAGAGACTGGTGATGGGGCCCCGAAAGGCCGTGAGATCAGCAGACGTAAACAGGAACAATCCTCTGAAGAGGAGTCTGTGAGTGTCCTCTCACGCGAACGGGAGGGGACACTTCGTAGAAGCGACAAAAGGAGCAATCCTCCGAGGAGGAGCCCTTAGTGCGGCCTCCCTCGCGAACGAGAGAGGGCCAGACTGATCCTGCAGCTGCTCAGCCCCTTGAGCGTAGCTACAGAAGCAACCACTCAGCCCCGAGAGCATAGTCGCTAGTACCATGGTCTGGCCTTGCAACCGCTCAGCCCCTTGAGCAAGTCACAAGGGCGGCCGCTCAGCCCCAAGAGCATAACCGCCAAAGGACCAAGGAAAAGTAAAAAGGGAAGTTAACTAACTACCCTGGAGGCGAACCTCCTTATCGTTCTAGGATGCAATGAAGAGCTGGCAGTAGTCACGGGGGAACTTCTAAGAGAAGGGAACGCCCCTGACGAACGCCTTGAGAGATGGCGGCGAAGCCGACTCCCCAGGAAAAACAGGACAGCTCTGCTTCGAAGGCACACAACAGGCACGGAGAAAAAGCATCGCAAACTGGAAAATAAAAGAGAATAATTATTTAACAGAAATTCCCCCGGGTGAAACTCCGAAGAGAAACCCCGAGGGAAAGAACATAAGAACGAAAGAAGGTATGCACCCCCCTCCCCCACCCGGCATGCCCAGGTTAGGGGGGGGGGATGAAGGTTAACAAAACAGAATTATAACATTATAATTATGCAACTGACTTTGAATGATCCAAGGATCACTGACCCCCGAAGGGACGTGAGCCCTCAGCAGAAAAGTTAAAACACAATTATATTCATAAAAATAATTGAGACAAATAAAACGAAATAGCGACTCGGTCCTGAGAGGTTATCGTAGGCGTAGTACGGAGTAAAAGGTGAACGAACTCTAGAGAAGGGCCGGTCTCCATGAAGGCAACTATGGTGGCCTAGGAGTGAAAGGCAGTGATCAAGAAAAGATCGTAATGGCCTGCAAAGCCGGCAATCACTTTCGTAGACGTACACAACACACACCGCACAACACCAAAAGCAAAGGAAACTTACTATTTTCTATACACAAAAATATACATAAATAACAATAATGTTAAACTATATTAAGTATAAGAAAAGGTAAGTTAAAAGACAAAACAATA
>NC_090742.1:82468526-82518526 GCF_036898095.1 Palaemon carinicauda | reverse complement strand
CATAAAACTATTTTAATCTTTATTTCATTAAAATGAAGTTTGTCCCAAAAATTTCTGAACAAGCCAGCAATCTGGATGAAAAGTACAGACGCTGTTTAATGATGCCACGGCATATCATTTCTAAATTCTCACAGAGCTTGCCTTAGGGATTTGCTCTTATATTAGGGGATGAAAACGTGAGAAAAGTGAAATTGGGAGGTTGGAAGAAAGGGGTTATAGCAGTGGATAATTTTCTCGAGTGAAAAGAATACACACGTTTAAGCCAGTGCAATTCCATTTTTGACTAACAGGACCTACCCATGTGTTAAATATCAGTAAAACAGGAGAAACACATCTCGTATCAACACATCACCTACATACAAAATACCTTATGTTGGTAAAATAGAAGTTAATACTTACTGGGTTTTTAAATTGTTCATTGACTTTCTGTATAACAGGAAGGATGCTTTCTAGTTTTCCAGACACATCATCTGCATTGAACTCTTGCATGCCTAGAAGACCAGCAATCTGAAAAATTTCAAGTTTTGTCACAAATGTCATAAGTTTAAAAAGTAATCTGCATTTTTCCTAACTATACACATCTGAGTCCTTTAATAGGAGTATGACTTCAGCAAAGCTGGAATAATCATTTAAACTTTTCACCAGGTTGTTATAGTTGCTGACTGGTGGAGGGTAGGCCCTGTCTGCTCACCAGGTAGAGCAACCTTCACTTTGACCTTAACCTAGGACTTGCGGGATGGTTGAGGTAGGCAGTGTAACTTAAAAGACTAAGGTTTCTATAATTAGGAAAAAAATCACTTTTAAAATTTGTGATTTGTTCCTATAAAAATACAAAACCTTGTTCTTTCAAAGAAGACTAATCCTATGGAGGAACAAGTCCCTATAACCCAATTGGATTATTTGCTAAATGCCAAAGCCCTTTGATCCAGTGATGACTCCTGTAAACCTCTTAATGACCCAAGTTTGAGGATGTTGCAGGTGTTAGGCTAGGTCATTACCAGACAACTGGTAGGCAGCCATGGAGAAAATCCTACATCTGTAAGGATATGTTGTCTGAATATATGGTCATGAGAAATGGACTTACATACATTCTAGTCTGAGAGATTGGGGGAGATACTGGAATACAAAACTTTGTCTATAAAAGTTACTTGGTCATGAGACTTAACTGCAGCTAGTGTCTGGTCCAGCACACAACGGAATAACTGCTTCACCTAAAAACGTGGAAAAAAAAGATGAGAATAGTCAGACATTCTTACCTCTGCTTCTATACTTAAATCGCAACCTCTATCTTAGAGAAAATGCTTCTTGTTCCATGAGGGAGCTAGGTTTGCAACACACCTTGTTGAGAAACTACCACAGTACCAAGCATAGGGTTATCCAGGAACCTATGGGTAAACTCCCATAGAAAGTGGATAGCGAAGGTTGTCTCTCATACCAGACTCCTGCCTTCAAGACTAGCAACACTGACAGGTTCTTCCTGAAGGCCACTGTATATCCAATATCCTGACATCGTGCATTCGAACTGCGTTAGTCTTTTAATTCTCTAATTAGATCAGCACGTTTGATGGTGCACGAATCAAGAGGAAGAAAGGTTCCTAGATATCTTCTAACCCCTTTCGGTTCGGGAATGTCTTTGGCGATCCACAAAGGGACCCAAGTTCGCTTGGTAAAATCATCATGTCCTCAGCCTGCACTTCACTTGTAAAGAAGAGATGAAGAGGGAATTGTATTTGGAATTAAGCCAAGCTGAATTCTGATTCTTGGACAGGAACTTTGGAACGAATGAGAGGAAAGCCTTTCTCCTTTTGAGAATTACTTGTGACACATGAAATGTCAGATGGCTTGCCTCTTCATAACGCCGAGAATGCGGGTCAGATTCTACTTGATAATAATTCAAGGGCTAATGTAGGGTACACCTGAGAGACCTAATGACTCAAAGGACATCCCAAAAGGGGTCTTGAGTTTGTGGAGAAGGAAACTGTTCAGAGCTACTCCTGAGCCTAGGCTGATCCTCCAAAGAGGAAGGGTCTGAATTCTTCAGTCTAAGAGACAGAGGAACTCCCTCAACAAAGGAAGATTAGAACCACAATCTATTGCAGAGAGGCTCTAACTGGATTAGTATCCCATCTATGATACCACTAACCGAACATGGATATTTCTTTCGGTACTTGGAAAAGAAGCATCAGCAAATCCAAATATCAGCCAGTGTGTTGCACTTGGGAACCGTTGTGGTTATTCAGTAACCAATATCGTCTACAGACTGTTGAGTAATTAGGAAACCAAGTAAACAGGAGGAAATGCTAAGACATCCAAATGTAACCAGCATGTTCTAAGATATCTTGAACGCTGCCAATCTTCCTGGAATTTGAGAGCACTCTACTGGAAGATGTTCTAGAACTGGAGAGAATTATAATGGAAGTTTTGGATTAACTGGAAGGCAAAAGAGTCCTTCAGTGATTATTTCCGAAGAGCAAGAAGTCTTTCTATCCCGCACGAATGAGAGGACCCCTCTGGTTATACAGTACTCCATGCCCCTGGGGATTGAATGTGCTTTCTAGATCCTTCCTCTTGACTGGAATGAACCTTGCTAACATCTCCATTACACTGTTAGCTGCTCAGGTGCATACCTGCACACCCATTCGCAAAGATTCTGTGAAACTACTCGTTCGCTTTTAAACGTAAATCACAACAGCAGAGTTGTCCTTCAATGCTACCAGGTGTCTTATCAAACCTAGTTGGGAACTTTGCAATACTAATAACATTGCTTGGACTTTCACTATCTTGATATGGTGTTTTACTTGTGTGAACCATATCCCCGAGGTGTTCTAGTTCCTCATGAACCATGTCCCCGAGGTGTTCTAGTTCCTCAGGTGTGATCCATCCTCCTTGGATCAGTTTGTGAACAGCAAGATCCTTGGAGGTGGGATTAGAGTGGAACTTCCCTGATAGTCAATCAGTCACCAAGCTCAATCATCCCACATTTCTTGTTCCATAAAAATCAGAAGATAATGAGATTGCCAGGTGCTGACCAGTGATCCTTCCCAAAAACCTGGAGTGATTGCTGGTGTAGATACAAAGAATTCCCCAATGACAAGAAGTCTCAAAAAATAATGCCCCAGTCGAGCAGGAAGTTCTTAAGTCATGTGGGAGCAGCTGCATTACACTTCATTTGCTGATACAAATGTTCAATGTGTTATCAACATAATCTGATCATATATATTCTGCCTTCCCAAAACCCAGTCCTTTATTTTCTGCCTCAGCAAAATCATATCCTCTATCTTCTGCCTCACCAAAATCCAGTCCACTATCTTATGCCTCAGCAAAATCTGGTCCTCTATCTTATGCCTCAGCCAAAGCCGGTCCTCTATCTTATGTTCAGACCTCTCTCTTCTACCTGGGCATGCAACTGGGTTTACTGATTGAACACAATTCTCATATTGTGACAAAAGGAAGAAAACTGTCTCAGTCCTGAAGCATTGCCTACTGGAGGGAGACAGGAAAAGCCGATCACCGAGAAAACCCAAGAGGCAGATCTCAATCAAGTAGGAACCAGAAGAGGTGAGTGTGTACGCTCGTGGGCAATAAACATTCCGAAGCTCTGAGATTTGAAATTGTAATTAAAGCCCTGAGGACAAGGAGGAAGTACTTCCAATCGAACAGAAGGATGGGTAACTTGATGCACGTATCCTTCAGGTGTCCTGAACGAGAGAAGTTTTCTTCCTCATGGTAGCCCATACTGTACTTGCTGATTACATTTTGAACAGAGTCAAGGAAGGGGATGATGGTTGATTTCCTGACCCAAGTCAACCTCTATGCAGGAGTGTAAAGGCCTACAGAACTGCCTTGGAAAACTTTGACTGCATTCTTTTCACTCATGTTCCTTTGGAACCCAAAGACCGACTGGTGAGCTGGCTGAAGCGTCAGAATGGTTCCTCCTTTCTACCCGAGTAGATTGTCTGAATACTTCTTTTGAATTTCAGGATTGTCATAATCTGGATGGCAGCCCATACTATACTTGTCGACTTCATCTTGAACAGTCAAGGAAGGAAATGATGGTCGATTCCCTGACCCAAGTCAACTTTCCGCAGGAATGTAAAGGCCTAGAGAATTGCCTTGGAAGACTTTGACTGCATTCTTACCCTTTATGTTCCTTAAGAATCCAAAGACCCACTGGTGAGCTGGCTGTACCATCTGAAAGGTCCCTGCTTTATACCTGAGTAGACTTAGTATGAATACTTTTTTTGCTTTTCAGGATTGTCGCATTCTGGGTCTAGGTGAAGAATATGACTGCACCTAACCAGTAGTGGAAACAGGAAGCATAGTACCAGACTCCAGGCCTAAGAACAATGTACCCTTACGCCTGGATTTGACCAGTTCTGTAACATGGTATCCACTTCCCATGCTCAAGTACCCAAAGCTGGTTGACTAAACAGTTCCCATCTTATTGACTAGATATGTTATAAATATGCCTACATTATGGTTATCCCAACCAATTCCAAACCTCTAGAAATACTTTAGTAAGAAGATAGCATGAATAAAGTAAACTTTACAATTCTTCCTCTATACACTAGTATGAGGGAGAAAATAACTTTTCTTCTCTTGCATGAAAGATTCTCTTTTGTTTATAATCTCAATATATTAAGGAGAATTAACTAATGTACAGAATTATAAATAAGATTAGAAAATAGAAGATTTTATAAAGGCTTTAAGAAGTTTTCAAGACTAAACAATGATGGAATGAGAACTTTCCTTGTACTTGAGCTAATTATTCAACAATAATGATGTATAACATTAGGAAACTGTTAAGGATAAAGAGTCTTGAGAACATCTAGACAACATAGAATGATAGAAGCATAAGAAATTACCTCAAGTAACTGATTTGGATAGCCTTACCAAATAAGTATCCTCACCGGTTTAACTTCACCACTAGATGGTGAACTACTACTAACTGTAATGACAAGTACATGTCTGGAGCCTACAATAATCCGGGTTCACTGTAACATGAAACGTGATTCAACCAAAATATTAATAAAGTTAATTTAAAAATAGTTTAGAAAATTCTCTTTTTACTTGACCAAAACCATACAATAATAATACCATTATTATACAGTGCTTAACAGGTGGTTGATCATGAAAGCCTATGAGCCCCACTACTTCATGAGCCCCACTACTTCAATTTAAGATACTATAGTATCTCAAAAAATGACAAATTCATAGATAATTTGTATTTTTCCTAACTATACAAACCTTAGCTATTTAATAGGGGTTATTACTTTCGGCGTAGCTGAAATGACGAGCCATTAGAATTTTAACGAGGGTTAACTACCCCACCGCTAGTTAGCCGGGGGTAGGGAGGGTAACTTGCTGCCCCCCCCCCCACACACACACATACACACACCTGTGCTTGAGCTCACTTTGCTTGGAGGTGGGACTTCAAGGGGGATAGGGCTGGCGGGCAAGTTTGATTAAATGGCTAAGGTTTGTATAGTTAGGAAAAATACAAATTATCTACGAATTTGTCATTTGTTCCGTAACTGACATACAAACCACGCTATTTAATAGGGGTGACTCACCCATTAGGAAGGGTGGAAAGTCCCAGCCAGTACTGGCTTTTGGCTTTGCCCGGGGACTCATTATTTGAGTGTGTCAGCACTCAACAATAAGGAGTCCCTGCACCTCGCTAGAACCTTGCTACGCAAGGACTGCGGCCTATGCAAGCTGTGTGTGAAGGTATAATAAAGTGTGACTCGTCCTAGGAAGTTGACCTGTAGTCCTTTAGATAGAAACTTTAGGCTAGGACTCTCCCAATACCACCTCGTCAGGGTATGGGGACGTGACAGTATTAGCTTAATACTAGGAACACAAGGAAACATGGTTTACCTGCAGTGGTTTGAAGTCAGCTGTGCAGAGAACCCAGGATGCTGCTTTCCCCAAGAGAGGGGAAGATGAAGAAAAGAATAAGGGCCAGACATACCTTTTCATTCATGCAGACTAAGACCGGGTAACAATGCCCTCAACCTTCTGCTACTTGTCCACTAAGGAGCCTGAGGTTTTAAACCAGCTGTTGTGCAGCCACCACAGGGTTGATAGAGAACGTATCAAGCCTCCTGTGGGTCACGTCTTGCAGGTAGTGGGCTGTGAAGGTCGTCTGACGCTTCCACACCCCAGCCTGAAGAACCTGCGTCACTGAGAAATTCTTCTTGAAGGCCAGGGATGTAGCTACGCCCCTGACATCATGTGCTCTAGGGCAACGTGACGGAGGAGGGTCTGGATTCTGGGACAGATGGATCACCCTACGAATCCATGCCGAGATGGTGTTCTTGGTGACCCTCCTCTTAGTCCTCCCAGTGCTAACAAACAATGCTTGCACCTGAGGACGGACTGCAGCCGTTCTTTTGAGATATAGCCTCAGACTCCTTACTGGGCACAGTAGGAGATGGTCTGGGTCATCTGTTACAGAACGAAGACTCGAAATCTGGAAGGAGTCGAACCGAGGGTCCGCCACCCCCGGATTCTGAGTCTTAGCAATAAACTCAGGGACGAATTTGAACATTACCTCCCCCCATCCCAATGAATGGGCGATGTCATATGAGAGACCATGAAGTTCACTGACTTGCTTGGCCGATGCCAAAGCTAGTAGGAACACCGTCTTCCAAGTTAGGTGGCGATCTGAAGCCTGGCGTAATGGTTCATAGGGAGGTCTCTTAAGAGACCTGAGAACTCGAACCACGTTCCATGGAGAAGTCTCACTTCCGACTGAAGGCAGGTAAGTTCATAACTTCGTATGAGTAGGGTCATTGAAAGATTGACCGATATTCTGGTCTTGTTAAGCACACTCCTCATCAGACAGAACGGGGGAAAGGCGTACACGTCGATGTTGTCCCACCATTGTTGGAAGGCATCTTGCCAGAGCGCCTTGGGATCCGGGACTGGGGAGCAATATAGTGGAAGCTTGAAGTTCAATGCTGTCGCGATCAGATCCACAGTCGGGGAACCCCACAAAGTCAGGACTTTGTTGGCTACTAGATGATCCAAAGACCACTCGGTACTCACTATCTGAGACGCTCTGCTCAGATTGTCGGCGAGCACATTCCTCTTGCCTGGAATGAAATGTGCCGATAGTGGAATTGAGTGGACTTCGGTCCATCTCAGTATCGCTACTGCAAGATGGGATAGCTGCTTCGAAAAGGTACCTCCTTGCTTGTTGATGTAAGCCACTACTGTGGTGTTGTCGCTCATCACCAACACAGTGACCCGCCAGGTATTTTTGGAATTGCTGAAGGGCCAAGAAAATGGCCTTCATCTCTAGAAGATTTATATGGAGGCACTTTTCTGATTCTGACCACAGGCCTGAGGTCCTGTGGTGTAGAACGCGGGTGCCCCACCCTTTCTTTGAGGCGTCCGAAAACAGCATTAAATCCGGGGGGAGGACGAGAAGATCCACTCCTCTTCGTAGGTTTTCGTCTGTCACCCACCACTGGAGGTCCGTCCGTTCCGCAGGTCCCATAGGGATCATGACGTTCGGGGAATCGTAACCTTGATTCCACCGGGACTTGTCGCCACTGGAGGGCTCTCATCCTGAGGCGACCGTTGGGAACCAGACGAGCCAAAGATGAGAGGTGACCGAGGAGACGTAACCACGATTGGGCTGGAAGTTCTTCTCGTCTGAGGAAAGGCCTCGCGACCTTCCTCAGCCTTGCTATCCTGTCGTCTGATGGGAAGGCTTTGTGGAGATTGGCGTCTATAATCATGCCTAGGTATACCAGTCTTTGAGTGGGAAGCAGAGAGGACTTCTCGAGATTTACCATGATCCCCAGATCCTGGCAAAGTCCCAGAAGTTTGTCTCGGTGTTGAAGAAGGGATGACTCCGAGTCTGCTAGGATCAGCCAGTCGTCCAGATAACGGAGGAGACGGATGCCGATCCTGTGTGCCCACGAAGATATTAGGGTGAACAGTCTGGTGAAAACCTGTGGTGCTGTGGAGAGACCGAAGCACAGCACCTTGAACTGGTACTCCTTGTTGTCTAGGCTGAATCTTAAGTACTTCCTTGAAGACGGATGGACTAGGATCTGGAAGTACGCGTCCTTCAGATCCAGTGTACACATGAAGTCTTGCGGTCTCACTGCAAGTCTGACCGTGTCTGCGGTCTCCATGCTGAACGGAGTTTGCTTGACAAACTTGTTCAGAGCCGAGAGGTTGATGACTGGTCTCCAGCCTCCAGACGCCTTCTTTACAAGAAAGAGTCGACTGAAGAAGCCTGGGGATCCGTCGAGGACCTCTTGGAGAGCGCCCTTCTTCAACATGGTCTGGACTTCTGCCCAAAGGGCCTGCCCCCTTGCTGATCCCATGGCAAGGGAGCTCAATGACACTGGATTCGTTGTCAGGGGAGGTAGAGATGTCGTGAACGGGACGCGATATCCCTGACTGATTATGGAAATCTTCCAGGAATCGGCCCCGAGTTGCTGCCACCTGTCTGCGCAACTTTGTAGGCATCCCCCCACTGGTGGACATGCAAGGGGACTGCCAATCCTAGCGTTTGTGGCCTCGGCTGCTCCCTCTAGGATTCTTCCCTCCCCTGGAGAACTTCTTGCCTTTCTTGTCCTTGACAGGAAAGGGCTTAGACACCACTGTCTTCGCTGCCGTTGTCGGTTTCGTGGTCTCGGTAGGACGGGGATGCTGGGGTGCTGGAGGCTTATAGGGCTTGGATGTCAAAGCCCTATGTAGGAGGGAGTCTTGGTGGGACTTCCTCCACCTCTCAGTAGCCTGCTCCACATTCTTAGGCTTAAACAGGTTCGGTCCCATCACGGAAGAATGTCTGAGCCTGCTTAACTCGGTGCTAGGGACCTTCTCATGGAACCTCTCAGCCACCGCATCCCGACGTTTCAGGATGGTGTTTGCCCACAAGTTCGAGACTTGGTGGGCCAGAAACTCAATTGTGCGAGTACCTGAGAGTAGAAAGGTGTCCATAGCTTTCCTGGTACGTTCTTTGGATAAATCCTCCAAACGTATCAGAATACCCAAGGTCCCTAACCAGATATCAAGCCACGAAGTAGCCTGCATAGCACACTTCGCAACCTTCTCCTGATTATGGATCTCAGTCGCCGAGAATGAGACCTGCCGGTTGGAAAGTCTCTCAAGAGGGACTCCCCTGGTAAGCTCTTCCAAAGAAGGGGAAGAGCTAAACAAGGCTCCTCTAAGATCTCGAAGTACCTCCTCTGCTGTACACGAGGAGGTGGGAGAAGCTTGTTGCCGGCACTAGATCGGCTGGAGGAGGCTAGCTCAGAGAGCTGGACCGTGATCTTGTCCCTGGTACTCTTAACCCCCTGTGACCAGGGCAAAGCCACACTGGCCTTAGAGGGTTTTTGAGTCCCAAATACTTGGTCCAAGACCGTGTCTTTGCCCTCTCGAGGAGGAATCTCTGGGTCAGCAAACCCATTGAGAGTCCTCATAAGGGTCAGAACCTGCCAAAATGCATGTTCTGACTCCTTCAGCTCTCCTCCGGATGGACTAGCAGCGAAGTCTCCTGTCCCCAAAGGCTCTCCTTGGGGAGACTCGCGGACGTTCTCCGAGTGACTGGCTGGTTCTGTTCTAAGTCTTGACGAGGATTTCAGTACTGTCTTGGAGTCCTTCGACTTCCTCCTGGGAGGGATGCAGGACTCCAACAACGACGGAGGTAGGCTATTCTCCGCCCCTACCCGAGTACACTTTTCAGCACGAGGTGGGGTTTCCCTCATTGGTGCGATGGGGGAACGTCTCACCTCACGTGACTCCCTTGAGGACGGGTAATCCTCGTCCGAAAGGGAGGGAGAAAAAGTCTGGGGGGAGAGGAGGCCTTCTTCGAAGGCTTCCGAGGAGACAGCTTAGTCCTCGGAGAAGTCACCGCGTCCGAAACTCCTCTTTTTCTCTTCAGGGGAGTAGATGCAGCCAAGGATTTGTGGCCCAATTCAGAGAGAACAGGCTTGAAAGCCTGCGTAACCGCTCTGATTAGTGTCCCAAACCAAGGCTACTGGCTGACGGTTGCGTTGTCAGACACTCCATCTGGAGGGACAGGGCTCGACCGATCCCTAGGAGGAGTTTCCATAGGGGGTTCGCCTGAAAAGAAAAAGAAGAAATGTCCCTGGACCTTTCTGGAACCTTCCCCCCTACCGGCGAGCGCGCTGTTCTTCGCTTGCGAGGGGGGGGGGGGGGGGGAATGCCGCGATGGGGACCTTGCCGTGCGTTGTCCTGCAGCCTCGCGCGCGGGAGGCTATTGACGATCGCGCTGGGAGCGCACTGGGGAATACCCGGGGTCGCGCGCGGGAGACTGGTGGCGCGCGCAGAAGACTGCTGATGCGCGGGCGGGCACGCGGGCGAGCGATGACGCGTAGGAGCGTGCGCAGGAGGCTGATTGCGTGCTCGCGCGCGAGAGTGAATATTCGCACGCAGGATCAGGATGAAGAGCCCGTGCGCTCCAGAAGATGTTGTCGGGCGCGCGCACGCAGGAGAGATATCCCTTGCGCGCGGGCGCGCAGCCGAAACCTGCGTTCGTTGGCGCGCCTCTTGTGGGCGCACGTCAGGCTGGCGATGCATAGCTGCTGTGGGCATGGGCGCGCGCGCGCGCATCCTCGTGGGCGCGTGTAGGTGAACGCGCACGGCTGTGCGCTGGCAAGGGATGGCGCGCAGGAGAAAGCAGGCACTGGCGAGTAGGACAAGTCTTAGACTTCCCTACCACACCTAGATCCGAAGATCGTGGGCGCGCAGGAGATCGTTGGCGCGTTGGAGAGCGCTGGCTCACAGGCGAGCGCTGGCGCGCAGGAGAGCATTGGCACGGAGTAGGTTGAAGGCGCGCAGTGGCGCGCTATATCAGGAACAGTAGCAGCAGGTGAGCGCTGGTGCGCTATATCAGGAACAGCAGCAGCAGGTGAGCGCTTGTGCGCTATCTCAGGAACCTCAAAGAGGTCAGGAGATCGTTGACGTGCATGCTTAGCATGGCGCGTAAGGGACGTGTGCGCTAAATGGCGCGTACGCCCTTGTTGCCCCGAAGGGACCGGCGCCTGACTTTTAAAGACAGGTTTAGTTGGCGCATAAAGCGCATCAGCAGCCAGGAATGGCGACGGCAGGTCAGCAGGTCTGTCGGGTGGAAGGTCGACGTGTCCTTTGCAAGGACGACCTTCCACCGAAGGCGATCGCGAACGATCCGCAGAGAGGTCCAGGGTCGTAGAAGGAACAGTCAGAGATCGATGACGAGGCTCCTCTGTGGTGGACTGCAATGACGATGATGAACCGAAGAGGCGCCTCCTCACCGACTTATAAGGTGAAGGAAGGCCTCTCCGGCGAAGAGGAAGGTGAGCCTTGCGATGTATACACCCTCTGGGGGCCGTTGGATCAGCAAGCTGACCTTCAGCAGTCCTCCGAAGAGGAGTCTCTGTGAGTGAACTCTCCCGAGGGGGAGAATCACCGGCAGGAGAGACTGTTGGACTTAGTTTCTCCCTCGTAGGTTGAGCAGGAACGGGAGAAACCTTCAGCTACTGCAGGGTGAGAAGATGCAGAGGTATTAGGAGATACCGCATTGGATACCTATGACACCACAACGTTGACAATAGACAGAGGATCAACCTCTGCCAAAGTAGGCGATTGCTTGACAGCGGCACCCAACCGGATGATGTCAATCAAAGCTTCCTTGGAGGGCGAACCCTCGAGCCCCAAGGAAGACCAAAGCTGGAATAAATCAGTCACATTTAAATTAACATTTAAATCCTCCCCCGGGGGAAGAGGTGGAGCTGCCTCGCTAGGGGAGCCAACACCATTTCTCGAACCCCGAGATCGGGAAACAGAACCACGGTCTACGCTACCACTCGACGGTCTCTCAAAAGAAACCGATCGAGTGGGAGCTTCGGAGGAGGTTTGGGCAACGGAAGAAGAGTCCTTGGGATTTTCTACTTTCAAAGAAATCTTCGAAGGAGAAATATCCAGCCTGGACTTCTTCTTACGTCGCCGAGAAAACCTCTCCCACTGGGAGGTAGACCACTCCTTACACTCACCACACTTATTACTACTATCACACCGTTGACCCCTACAGTAAGGACAAAGGGTGTGAGGGTCCGTCTCGACCGCCGACATAAATGTACCACAAAGGCAGTCGGGTAAACCAGGACACATGCCCATGTTCGCAGAGGCAAACTTCATACTCAAACCTGTAAGAGAAAGCAAAAAGACATTACTGGCTGTCAGAGAGGCGAGGGTGAGAGCGGACACGTCCGACTACCACCCGAGCCGAGAGCAAAGTGTGTTTGAGGGGGGGGGGAAGCAAGCTACCCTCCCTAACACCCCCTTCTAACTAGCGGTGGGGTAATAAATGACAAATTCGTAGATAATTTGTATTTTTCCTAACTATACAAACCCTAGCTATTTACATGGGGTAATTACTTCGGCGTAGCTGAACGACGAGCCATAAAAGTTTTAACGAGGGTTTCCTACCCCACCGCTAGTTAGCGGGAGGTAGGGAGATGTAGCTAGCTATCCCCCACCCCTCACACACACCGGTGAAAGGCTCACTTTACTTAGAGGTAGGACTTATCTTGGGGGACAGGGCTGGCGGGCACATATGTGTAAATAGCTAAGGTTTGTATAGTTAGGAAAAATACAAATTATCTACGAATTTGTCATTTGTTCCGTAACTGAAATACAAACCACGCTATTTACATGGGGTGACTTAACCCTTAGGAAGGGTGGTAAGTACCCTGCCATACTGGCTTTGGCTTGCTCGGGGACCCCGAACCCGAGTTTGGAAGAACTCATGGGTCGAGGGGGCCCCTGCTCCTCGCAGGCAGTTGTGAGACTGCTGCAGCCTACGTAAGCTGTGTGTGAAGGTGAGCAGTGACTCGTCCTAGGAAGTTGACCTGGAGTTCTTCAGATGGAAATCTAGGCTAGGACTCTCCCAATACCACCTCGTCAGGGTATGGGGACATGACAGTATTACAACTTAATACTAGCAACACAAGGGAGCATGGTTTACCTGCAGAGTTTCGAGGTCAGCAGTGCAAAGCACCCAGGATGCTGTTTTTCTCCAAGGGAGGAGAGGATGAAGAAAAGAAAAGGGCCAGACAGATCTTTTCATTCACACAGACTAAAACCGGGTAACAATGCCCTCAACCTTCTGCTACTTGTCCAATAAGGAGCCTGAGGTTAGACCAGCTGTTGTGCAGCCACCACAGGGCCGATAAGAGAACGTATCGAGCCTCCTGTGTGTCACGTCTTGCAGGTAGTGGGCCGTGAAGGTGGTCTGGCGCTTCCACACCCCAGCTTGCAGGACCTGCGTCACCGAAAAGTTCTTCTTGAAGGCCAGGGACGTAGCCACGCCCCTGACGTCATGTGCCCTAGGGCAACGTGACGGAGGAGGGTCAGGATTCAAGGCCAGATGAATTACCTTGCGAATCCAGGCCGAGATGGTATTCCTGGTGACCCTCCTCTTCGTCTCCCCGGTGCTCACGAACAAGGCTCGCACCTGGGGGCGGACTGCAGCTGTTCTTTTAAGATACAACCTCAGACTCCTGACTGGACAAAGTAGGAGATGGTCTGGGTCATCTGTTACAGAACGGAGACTCGAAACCTGGAAGGAGTCGAACCTTGGGTCCTGCACTCCCGGGTTCTGAGTCTTGGCAACAAACTCAGGGACGAACCTGAACGTTACCTCCCCCTATCCCCTTGAATGGGCGACGTCGTAGGAGAGACCATGAAGGTCACTGACTCGGTTGGTCGAGGCCAAAGCTAGCAGGAACACCGTCTTCCAGGTAAGGTGGCGATCAGAAGCCTGGCATAATGGTTCGTAGGGAGGTCTCTTAAGGGAGACCTGAGAACTCGAACCACGTTCCAAGGAGGTGGTCTCACTTCCGACTGAGGGCAGATAAGTTCGTAACTCCGTATGAGAAGAGACAGTTCCAGCGAGGAGGAAATGTCCATTCCTTTGAGCCTGAAGGCAAGACTTGAGGCTGAGCGATAGCCTTTCACTGCCGAGACTGAAAGGCGCATTTCTTCCCATAGATAAACGAGGAACTCCGATATTGCTGGTAAAGTGGCATCGAGGGGAGAGATACCCCTTCCACGGCACCAACCACAGAAAACTCGCCACTTCGCCGGGTAGACTCCTGCGGATGACTTGCGCAGGTGGCCAGACATCCTGTTCGCAACCTGCTGGGAAAATCCTCTCTCTGTGAGGAGATGCTGGATAGTCTTCAGGCGTGAAGTCGAAGCGAATCTACGGCTTTGTGGTAGATGTTGGAGTGTGGTTGTCTGAGTAGCTCGCGACATGGAGGGAGCTCCCTCGGGATCTCTGTGAGGAGCTGCAGAAGGTCCGGGAACCACTCTGCATGATGCCATAGCGGAGCTATCAAGGTCATTGAGAGATTGACCGATGTTCTGGTCTTGTTGAGTACCCTCCTCATCAGACAGAACGGGGGAAAGGCGTACACATCGACATTGTCCCACCGTTGTTGGAAGGCATCCTGCCAGAGAGCCTTGGGGTCCGGGACTGGGGAGCAGTACAGCGGGAACTTGGTGTTCAGCACCGTAGCGAACAGATCCACCGTCGGGGAACCCCACAAAGTCAGGACTTTGTTGGCTACTAGACGATCCAAAGACCACTCGGTACTCAGTATCTGCGTCGCTCTGCTCAGACTGTCGGCGAGCACATTCCTTTTGCTTGGAATGAAGCGAGCCGCAAGTGAAATCGAGTGGAATTCGGACCATCTCAGGATCTCTACTGCAAGATGGGATAGCTGATCGGAAAAAGTACCTCCATGCTTGTTGATATAAGCCACGACTGTGGTGTTGTCGCTCATCACCACCACAAAGTGGCCCGCCAGCACTTGGTGGAACTTCTGAAGTGCCAGGAACACGGCCTTCATTTCTAGCAGGTTTATATGAAGGTACTTTACTGATTCTGACCACAGGCCTGAGGTCCTGTGGCTCAGAACGTGGCCCCCCCCCCCCCCTTTGTTTGATGCGTCCGAAAACAGCATCAAATCCGGGGAAGGGACGAGAAGATCCACTCCCTTTCGTAGATTCTCGTTTGCCACCCACCAACTGAGGTCCGCCCGTTCCGCAGGTCCCATCGGGATCAAGGTGTCCGGGGAGTCATGTCCTTGACTCCACCGAGACTCGAGTCGCCACTGGAGGGATCTCATTCTGAGGCGACTGTTGGGAAGGAGACGGGTCAGGGAGGAGAGTGGCCGAGGAGACGAAGCAACGATTGGGCTGGGAGTTCTTCTCGATTGAGTAAAGGTCTTGCGACCCTCCTCAACCTTGCTATCCTTTCGTCTGATGGGAAGGCTATGTGGAGATTGGTGTCTATGACCATGCCTAGATATACCAGTTTCTGAGAGGGCTGCAGGGAGGACTTTTCGAGATTTAAGATGATCCCCAGATCCTGGCAAACTTCGAGGAGTCTGTCTCGGTGGCGAAGAAGGGTTGCCTCCGAGTCCGCTAGGATCAGCCAGTCGTCCAGATAACGAAGGAGACGGATGCCGATCCTGTGGGCCCACGAAGAGATGATGGTGAATACTCTGGTGAACACCTGAGGAGCTGTGGAGAGACCGAAACACAGCACCTTGAACTGGTAGATCTTGTTGTCTAGGCAAAATCACAGGTACTTCCTTGAAGACAGATGGATTGGGATCTGGAAGTACGCGTCCTTCAGGTCCAGTGTGCACATGAAGTCTCGTGGTCTCACTGCAAGTCCGACCGTGTCTGCCGTCTCCATGCTGAACGGAGTCTGCTTGACAAACCCGTTCAGGGTCGAGAGGTAGATGACTGGTCTCCAGCCTCCAGACGCCTTTCTCACAAGAAAGAGTCGACTGTAGAAGCCTGGGGACCCGTCTACAACCTCCTGGAGAGCGTCCTTCTCCAACATGGTCTGGTCTTCGGCCCGGAGGGCCTGCCCTTTTGCCGATCTCATGGCAAAAGAGATCAACGACACTGGATTCGCTGTCAGGGGAGGTAGAGAGTCCGTGAACAGGACGCGATAACCTAGAGAGATCACGTAGACCGTCCAGGCATCTGCCCCAAGTTGCTGCCACCTTGTCGCGCAACTCTGTAGGCATCCCCCCACTGGTGGACATGCAGGGGGATTGCCAACCCTAGCGCTTCCGGCCTCGGCTGGTACCTCTAGGGTTTTCGCCTCCCCTGGAGGATTTCTTCCCCCTTCTGCTCTTGGCAGGAAAGGGCTTAGACACCTTGGGCTTCGCTGCGGTGGTCGTCTTCTTTGTGTCCTTAGCCGGACGGGGCTGCTGGACTGCTGGAGGTTTGTAAGGCCTCGATGTCAGGGCCCTGTGGATGAGGGAATCCTGGTTGGACTTTCTCCACCTCTCAACAGTGAGCTCCACGTCCTTAGGCTCAAACAGGCTCTTACCGAGAACGGAAGAGTGTCTGAGCCTGCTAGCCTCTGCACTGGGTACCTTATGATGGAACCTCTCGGCCACAGCGTCCCGACGCTTGAGGATCGTATTGGCCCACAAGCTCGAGACTTGATGGGCCAGAAACTCAATGGTCCGTGTGCCCGAGAGAAGAAAGATTTCCAGCGCTTTCCTGGTGCTTTCTTTGGAGAGGTCCTTGGACCGCATCAGGATGCCCAGAGACCCCAGCCAGATGTCAAGCCACGAAGTCACCTGCATGGCACACTTGGTGACCTTCTCCTGGCTCAGGATCTCAGTGGCTGAGAAGGACACGTGCCGGTTGGAGTCTCTCTCAAGAGAGACTTCCCCTGTGAGTTCTTCCACGGAGTGGTGTAAGGGAAGACTCAGGCAAGACTCCTCGAGGATCTCGAAGTACCTCCTCTGATGGACTCGAGGAGGAGGAAGGAGCTTATTACCGGCACTCGATCTGCTGGAGGAGGCAAGCTCAGAGAGCTGGCCCTCGACCTTGTCTCTGGCACTCTTCATCCCTTGAGACCAGGGCAAAGCTGCACTGGCCCTAGAGGGTTTCTGGGTGCCGTAAACGCGGTCCAGGACCGTGTCCTTTCCTTCACGAGGTGGGACCTCAGGGTCTGGGATCCCATTAAGGTTCCTCATGAGGGTCAGGACTTGCCAGAACGCGTGTTCTGACTCCTGGTGCTCTCCTCCCGAAGGACTTGCAGCGAAGTCTCCCGTCCCAAGTGGCTCTTCCTGTGGGGACACGTGGACATCCTCGGCGGCTCTAGACGGTTCCTGCCTGGTCCTCGCTGACGATTTGGGAATCGTCTTAGAGTCCTTAGGCTCCCTCCTGGGCAGGATACAGGACTCAAGCAGCGAAGGGGGCAGGCTCTTCTCCACCTCTGGACGAGAGGACCTCTCGGGGAGAGGCGAAGCCTCCCCCATTGGTGCGATGGGGGAGTGTTCCGGCTCATCCGACTCTCCTGAGGAGGGGTAATCCTCCTCCGCAGAGGAGGGCGAGAAGGTCTGAGGGGGAGAAGGAGCCTTGCGCAAGGATCTGCACGGAGACAGAATAGGCCTCGGAGGAGGATCCACGGGAGAGACTCCTCTCTTCCTCTTCTGGGGGGAGGAAGCTGCCGCTGGTTCGTGTCCCGAATCAGAGAGGGCGGGCTTAATAGCCTGCACAAGGGCTCTGACTAGGGTGCCGAACCAGGGCTGCTGTCTGACAGTCGCGCTGTCAGACACCCCCTCTGGAGGGAAGGGGATCGAGGGATCCCTAGGAGGAGTCGACAAACGAGGGTTCGCCTGCAGGGCTGAAAGAGAAGAGTCCCTAGCCCTGTCCGGGAAGCGCCCCTCCTCCGGCGAGCACGCTGGTCTGCGCTTGCGGGGAGGGGAACGCGACGATGAGGACTCCGCCTGGCGGCACTCGCGCTAGGGCTCGTAAGCCGGGCCCTGGTCAGGGTCGCGCGTGAATGGTTGGCGTGATACTGGAAACTGGCGCGGGCGGGGGCGGCCGCGATGGCCGCGCAGGAGGGGAATCAGGAGCGATGGCGAAAGTGCGGGCGCGTGGGCGCGCAGCAGATGGAGCGGGAGCGTGGTCGCTAGCGCACGTAGGCGATGGCGAGCAGGAGCTGGAGCAGGAGGCAGCTGAACGCGCGGGCGCGTAGCGACCTGGTGCGGCACCGAAGGGCGCGAGATAACGGGGGCGCCTGAGCGCGTGTCCGAAAGAACCGGCCGCGGGCGAGTTAGCGCTGGAGCAGGGTCGCGAGCAACCTGGATGGCGCGTTGGCGCTGGTTGGCATACTCGCCTGTGGGCGCGTTGGTCGCGCCGGCGATCGTGGGCGCGTATCAAGATGCGGTCGCACCGGAGTGCGTTGTTGCAGCGGCCTCGCAGGGCGCGCCGTTGGATGATAACGCTCTGGTGTTCGCTGAAGGGAGACCTTGGTCGCCTTGAATACAGGAACGGGGCGTGTAGCGGGAACAGGGCGCGTTACTGGAGCGTCGTGCGCAGTTGCGTCTGATGCAAGCTCGCGCGGTCTGGAGGGAGAGCCCAGAGGCAGCCGTGAGCGCCCGTGCGCTAACTTGGGAGCCTCCTGGGCGACGCACTGAGATGTAGAAACGCGAGGGCGCGTTGGTGAGCGCGTGGGCGCGTGTCGCGCGTCTCCCCAGACGGGCGCGACGGGTCCATAGGAACCTGTGGGCGCCTGTGCGCCAGCTTAGGTGCCTCCTGGACCGCGCGCGACGAAGCAGGAACTGGAGGGCGCGTGAGCGCAAGTGGCCGCGTATGTGCAGGTGAGCGCAGGAGCGCCGTGTCAGGAACTGGGCGCGAATGCGCAGGTTAGCGCTGGCGCGCTACCTCAGGAACTGCTGATGGGCGCGATGGCGCAGGTGGCCTTTTGGGCACTGGTGGACGCGTATGCGCAGGTGAGCGCAGGAGCGCCGTATCAGGAACTGTGCGCGTATGCACAGGTGAGCGCTGACACGCCACCTCAGGAACTGCTGGAGGGCGCCAGGGCGCCGAAGGGCGTGGGCACGCAGGGGGACCCTGGTGCGTAACAGGAACGGAGGCGCGAACGCCTGAGGGTGAGCGCCGAGGCGCTAAGTCAGGAACATCAGCAACATCGGCAGGCGAGCGCTCAGGCGGTGCCTGGCGCTTGAGGGCAAGAGGCGCAGTTTAGCGCTCAAGCCTCTCTAGCCCCGAAGGGCCTGGAGACTGCGCAGTGGCAGTAACAGGTGGCGCGTCACGCGCAACAGGATCTCTGGATGTGGATGGTCTGGGCGACAGGTCACAATATCCCGAAGGACGACCATCCTCCGAAGGGGATCGCGAACGATCCCTGGAGAGGTATAGGTTGGTAGCTGGCAAGACAAGAGAGGACTGTGGCGACCACGAGCCGAAGAGGCGCCTCTTATCCCCTTTGAAGGGGGAAGGAAGGCCTCTACGGCGAAGGGGAAGACGAGCCTTCCGCCTTATACGCCCACGAGGGGCCGTGGGATCAGCAAGCTGACCATCAATGGGCCTCCGAAGAGGAGTCTCTGTTAGTGAACTCCCCCGAGAGGGAGAAACCCCGGCAGGAGAGACCATGGGACTTAGCTCCTCCCTCGAAGGAAGTTCGGAGGGGGAGTCTAAGCCTTCAGCTACCTCAGCCACAGTAACGGGCGTTTGGCTAGACCCACGGGATGTTTCCGTCACCACAACGTCAACCACAGACAGAGGATCTATCTCCGCTGAAGTTGGCGATTGTTTGACGGCCGCACCCAGTTTGATCATGTCAAACAGAGCTTCCTTGGAGGGCGAACCCTGTAGCCCCAAGGAAGCCCAAAGCTGCAAAAGATCATTATTAGACACAAATTCCTCCAGGGGCAGCTGCCTCGCTATGGTGGGCAACTACCTCTCCCTCACCCCGGGATCGGTTAACAGCACTGCGGTCTACGCTACTACTCGCCAGCCTCTCGGGAGGCCGTTCGAGTGGGAGCTTCGGAGGAGGAAAGGGCGACGGAAGTAGTAGTCATGGGATTTTCTCTCTTTCGAGAAACCTCCGAAGGAGAAAGATCCCTTTTAGCCTTCTTCTTGCGTCGCCGGGCAAACCTCTCCCACTGGGAGGTAGACCACTCCCTACAGTCAATACACACGTTAGACCTATCACACCGTTGGCCCCTACACTGAGGGCATAAGGAGTGAGGATCCGTGTTCAAGGCCGACATAAAGGTACCACAAGGGAGGCCAGAAAGTCCAGGGCACGTACGCATGATGAGAAATAGAGGCCAACTTCACACACACTGAAAAGAGAAAGCAAACAAAATTATGGCAGTCAAAAACGAGGAGAGCGCAGACACGTCTGACGTCTCTCCGAGCCAAAAGTAAAGTGAGCCTTTCACCGGTGTGTGTGAGTGGGGGGGGGTAGCTAGCTACCCTCCCTACCCCCCGCTAACTAGCGGTGGGGTGGGAAACCCTTGTTAAAACTTTTATGGCTCGTCGTTCAGCTACGCCGAAAGTAATAACCCCTATTAAATAGCGTGGTTTTTATGTCAGTTACGGAACAAATCAGTTTTGAAGTTCTGAGAATTGCAATCTAAACATAGCATAGAGCATGTAAAGAGAAAAATTGCTCGGTCTTCTCAGGATTCCCCTGAACTAAATGAAAGCAAAATTAATAAAGGTGTGAATTTATTCATGTAAGAAAACTGAAAACAAAACAATGAGCTATTAACAGAACAGAGCTTTAGAGGTAAAGTAACAACCTTCCTTAACACACAAAAGCTATAAACCTTGGTTAATTGCGAAGTACATAACAAGGATAATTCCATTAGGGGCAAGGAAAACGGCAACTTACATTCTATACTAGGTTTTTTTCTAATATTAAATTGTTATTAATAAATAAAACAATGAAGGTTTCAGAAAGGTTTACTAGCTTGAAAAAGTTTAAAATTTCACCCAAGATGGGTATAAATACCATATACTTCAGCTTATAAGACCTAAAATTAGTACAAATTTTAATGAATTTAAGTCATATCTATTGTATATGACGACTAGTGAATTACAAAACTATCTGTGTAAAGGCTAGCTTTTACTGTATCATTTGAAATCTAAAGTTAACTAAAGGCAATTCCATCTCACGGTTTTTCTAACAAGCCACCTAAAACAGAAACCACTGATTTGTTTATGTTTCATCGTTAATCATAACAAAGAAACACATTTACACATCTGTGTATAGGTTAGATTTTGCAACAACAGATATCTCACCAAGTATTTATTAAGTAATAATTTGGTTATTACTAATATTGTTTTAATTACCTTTTCCTTAGAACTTTAAAATAAATGAAATGAAGAGAATTCTATATCATGTTTTTCCTAAACATACCAGCTAAAATGGAAACCTTTTGTTTGTTTACGTTTCGTCCCCGATCATAATGAACAAACGAACGCATTTACACATCTGTGTATTGGTTAGCTTTTGCAGTAACATATCTCACCGAGTATAAATCATGTAATGATTTTGTTAATACTAATATTGTTCCTTTGAAATTAAAAATAAATTAAATAAACGGATTTTGAGCGAAGCTAAAAATCTATTTTTGGGTGAGGTAGCCATGTCGTCCTGATGGAAGTTCCTTCATTAGTAGCTTCCTAGGTATATTTGACTACAGAGAATTTACCATAGGTATCCAGAATTCTAACTCCTGGAGCGAATATCCCTTAAAATTTAAAAAGGGATATCGCGTAATATCAGAGGACTTATTCTTGACACGTCTCATAGCTATCTACACCCCCAATAGCGTTTCCGCTTCGAGGGGAAAGTGGCAAGAATATAGGAGAGTCGTTAAAGAGGCGACACTCCTACCCTACTGTAAATAGTGCGCCAAATCGCCACCGCTCAGCGCCACCAAGCCATTCTTTGTAGCTTTGTAGGTGTTGCAGATACAGTACCATAGGGAGGGATTCATCATCCTTTTGACAAAAAGAGGGTGGGTCCATCAGGACGACATGGCTACCTCACCCAAAAATAGATTTTTGGGCTCAGGCCATATCGTCCTGATGGAAGTTTACCAGAGCATTAATGTATCTGTGGATTTTCAATAGTGCCGTTATCCCGAGATGAATATTTCCTATTTGGTCTTCTGGACCTAGAGACACTTGATGTTACCGTTATACATCAATCAACTGATCATTAAATATGTCAGTTCTTCCTGCCCACTACAGGAAAGAGTCTAGCTAGACTCTAGGAAAAAAAAAAAAACCCGAGGATTGTGAGTTCAAGGAACAATCTAGCAAACAGTTTGTATATTAGTGTCATCATATACGTAAAGCATAGTTTGTACTTGGATGGTATAGCTCAGTATAAGTTACTGATACCTCCCGAGTCTGGTTGTAAAGAGACAGACAGATTTATATACATGTAGGAAACCTTAAATCAGCAAGATAAACAGTTAGTACAATCAGTTCTTACCTGTTTGCTTGGAACAGTAGTAACCTTAATTCCCCAATATTTTCTTAAATATTAAAAGAATCGAGGATGCTCTGACTTTATTCTTAATTTAGAATATTTGAGGCGAAAGAGACGCAAAGATTCCTTCTATTGTTTATTACAAAAATAGAAATCATGGTTGTAATCAATTACATTTTACGCTGAACAATTCTGCATAAAAGCATAAACAGTAATAACAGAAAATAAAATAAGTTTCACCTGAAAAGGAAACATTAGCCACTCTAAGGGAAATATAAAATTTCACTATGTATTCTGTTGTTACTAGGAACACTGTGCATATAAGAATGCCTGGCACTTGTGTCAGTCTATTATGCTTGATGTCACCTGTGTAGATAGAACAGTCTATAGTGTCATCACTAAACACAATACTCAACATGATATACCTTAAGAGTCTATCATTTACACTACACCCTTCACTAAAAGTCCCAAATAGTGCACTGTTCTCCGCAGTAATCAAGCGGCAGGTTTTACAACACTGCCTGCCGCCACCACATGAAATTTTATTTCCTGTAATTGCTTCGTGTAGTGTTTGAAGAAAACTCTGGATGACTTCCATCCAGTGTAAGCACGCAGGCTTTCAAACGACATTGTCTGAAAGAAATTCAGAGACGAGGCAACTTTTCTCGTATCATGACCTGCGGGTGTACTGTCTGGATCCGCTCTGCGTATGAAATAGGTGATTTTCGCCCTTATCTGTTTCAAGGATAACGTTGAACCAGAGGTCTCTCCCCTGAAAAGCTGACCTCCCTTAAAGTCTGAAGTTCTACTAAGATAGAGCTTTAGGCATTCCACTGGGTAGAGGGAGGCTTCTTCCTTCAGAGGGCAGATTCTCCAGGGACCCCATCTCTTAGTGGGCAGCTCGTTCTTGGCGAGAAATGTCGGGTCCGGAAAGAGGTTCAGTTCTCCGCTGTCTGTGAACTGAATGTGGCCATCATCACTCGAGAGGGCCACTAATTCGCTAACTCTGGCTCCTGAGGCTAGTGCAAATAAGAATATCACCTTATGAGTCAAGTCTTTCAGCGAGCAATCTTCATTGTTCAGGGTTGATGCTAAGTGAAGAACTTTATCCAAAGACCATGAAATGGGCTTTGGAGGAGCTGCAGGCCGAAGTTTAGCGCAGGCTTTAGGAATCTTGTTGAAGATTTCATTAGAGAAGTCTACCTGGAAGGCGTATATATTGGTCTGGCTAGGGCGGATTTACATGTAGTAATCGTATTGGCTGCTAAACCTTGTTCATGAAGATGGATGAAGAAGGACAAACAGAAATCCGTAGAAATCTCCATAGGTTTCTTCGCCTTGACAAAGGCCACCCATTTCTTCCAGGAAGACTCATATTGTCTTCTTGTTGACTTTGACTTGTATTCTTCTAAGAAGTTAATACTGTCTCTAGAAATCCCAAACCGTTTCTTGACCGCTAGGGCGAGAAAATCATGAGATGAAGGTTCTGGGTTTTCTTTGATGAAGCCGAGACAGTCAATTTCTGCACTTGCTGAGTCAGAACTGGTTTCGGCAACGGGATCAGCTTCAGGCGTAGTTCCGTTATCAGAGGGAACCAAACGCTGTTGGGCCACTATTGCTGCTGTCCCCTGAAAGGATCTCAGTTTGTCAAGGACTTTCAGCAGAAGGTTGGTTGGAGGGGAACAGGTAGATCTTGGACCATCTGTTCCAATCTATGGACATTGCATCTATTGCTTCCGCTAGAGGATTCTCGTACGGGGCTACATACCGGGGTAGTTTCTTCTTGTCGCTCGTTGCAAAGAAGTCTATCTGCAGTCCTGGCACTTTGGGTAATATGAAAGAAAATGATCTTGCGTCTAGGGACCATTCCAACTCTATCGGGTTGATCCTGGATAGAGCGTCCGCTGTCACATTGCGGAACCCTTGAAGGTGGACTGCTGACAAGTGCCATCTCTTCTTCTTCGCTAGACAGAGGATGGCCAGTATCACTTGATTTATGTGAGGCGATCTCGAGCCTTGTCGATTTGGTATCGGTCTTTGTAGATCTCTTCGAGCGTTTGATGCGTATTTTCTCCAAACTCCTGATGCATCTTTTAATTGTGCTCTCAATACTGGATCTGTCACTGAGACAAACTGGAGGGACCCCAACACTCTCTCCTGTTGCCTTCTTGATATCCTGTCGGATTGAAGGAGTCTTTTGACAGATCCTGCTATCTCTTTCCTCTTCTTTGATGGAATGGAAAGGCAGTGTGACTGTAAGTCCCAGTGGACGCCCAGCCACTGGAACTTTTGAGCTGGAGAAAGTCGAGACTTTTCCAAGTTGATCTTGAATCCTAAGTGTTCCAGGAACTGGATCACTTCCTTGGAGGCTTGCATGCACTCTTCCTCGGATGCTGCCCACACCAGCCAGTCGTCCAGGTAGGCTACCACCTGGATTCCTTGCAGGCGTATTTGATGAATGACTACATTCGCAAGCTTGGTGAATACCCTTGGAGCTATGTTTAGACCGAAGGGCATGGCTCTGAAAACGTACTTTCTTTTCTGTAATTTGAACCCTAGGTAGGGGGAAACTTGACGGTTGATTGGAACGTGCCAGTATGCATCCGTCATGTCTATGGAGACTGTGTATCCCCGTCTGGGCAAAAGGGTCCTTATGTGCTGAAGCGTCAGCATTCTGAACTTGTGGTTCACTATGAACTTGTTGAGTGGTGATAAGTCCAGAATGAGTCTGAGCTTTTCCGAATCCTTCTTCGGAACACAAAATAGCCTTCCTTGAAATCTGATGGACTTCGCCTTCCGTATAACTCTTTTGTTCAGGAGTTCCTGAACATATTCTTCCAGTACGGGGGTTGAGTGTTGGAGGAATTGAGGGAAGTTTGGTGGAGTCGAGCTCCAACTCCACCCTAGTCCGTTCTTGATAAGGCTGTGGGCCCAGGGATCGAAGGTACAACGATCCCGGAAGAGGAGAAGTCTCCCTCCTACCGGTAGCATCTCACTTGGAGTGCTGGTTGGAGGACTTACCTCCTTGGCCACGTCCAACTTTGTTGCCCCTGCCTCTGAAGGGGCGTCTAGAGGATCCTCGAAAGGAACCTCGAGACTTCGGCCTAAAGGTTGTCGACTGCCTTTCAAATACTGGGGTGAACACAGGCGATTGAGTCGCCAGCGTTTGGGGCACCAGTTGGAAGGTGGTGGTTGGTTGTGCCACCGTCTGGGGCACCGTGGTCATGGGAAGCTGTTGCTGTTGCTTTGGCCGAGAGGGCACTCTTGGTCGTTTTGATTTATTCTTCGGATGGGGACCCTCATCAGCG
Organism: Palaemon carinicauda; assembly: GCF_036898095.1. NCBI lineage: Eukaryota > Metazoa > Arthropoda > Malacostraca > Decapoda > Palaemonidae > Palaemon > Palaemon carinicauda. The sequence continues at coordinate 82,492,891 of NC_090742.1, read as the reverse complement.
GAAGATTTCCTTTTAGAGGACAAGCCCCACTTGGAGAGGAGATTCCTATTCTCCGTAGCGGCTTTGTCCACGACCTCTTTGACCACTTCACTTGGGAAGAGGTCTTTTCCCCAGATAAAAATCCCTAGCTAAATATCTAAATAGCTAAAGTTATTAAAGCAAATAATGCCGGGAAAGTCGTTCTTGCTAACTAAATGTACAAGAAAGAACGACCGCGTCCATGACGCCATCCGGCTGGCAACAGCTCTTGTTACGTTAATTACGATCTCAATCGAAGAGCAAAACTGGCAAGAGCTTACATTTACACAATTCAAAGATATTACTTAACTTTCCAAAAGCTGATGAGGCTGGTGAAGACATCATAGCGATAAATAACTCCAAAATAGCGAGAGATAACACGGGACGAAGCTACAAGAGAAGGAATGGCTTGGTGGCGCCGCGTGGTGACGATTTGGCGCACTATTTACAGTACGGTAGGAGTGTCGCCTCTTTAACGACTCTCCTATATTCTTGCCACTTTTCCCCTCGAAGCGGAAACGCTATTGGGGGTGTAGAAAGCTATGAGACGTGTCAAGAATAAGTCCTCTGATATTACGCGATATCCCTTTTTAAATTTTAAGGGATATTCGTTCCAGGAGTTAGAATTCTGGATACCTATGGTAAATTCTCTGGGATATATCACTGTAGTCAAATATACCTAGGAAGCTACTAATGAAGCAACTTCCATCAGGATGACATGGCCTGAGCCCAAAAAAGGCAATTTGTACATCAGCCAACAAAGTTGGAAGGTTATGTTTTACCCTCTGTGTGTGTTTGTTTGTTTATGAACACCTTCCTGGCCACATTTTTAATCATAGAGTAATGAAATTTGCAGGGATTATTTGTAATGTAAAAAGCTGGAAATTATTAAATTTTTGAAGGTCAAGGTCAAGCAAAATGTCGAATTCCCATAATCAGCCATAACTTTGGACATTATTGTCACAGACATCAAAGTTGGATCATACTTAAGTGTATGAAAATCCATGCCATTTAATACATTAAGGTCAAAGATCAAAGGTCAAGGTCAAGTCCATGGTCAAGCAAAAGGTCAGATTCCAGTAATCAACCATACGGCCACAATTTTATTACCTCCGCCAACAAAGTTGGTAGGAAGTTATGTTTTACCCCCGGTTTGTGTGTTTGGTTGTTTTTGTGCGTGTATTTGCTTCAGTTTGTGAATACCTTCCTGGCCACAGTTTTAATCGCAGAGTAATGAAACTTGCAGGGATTAACTGTTGAGTAAAATGCTGGAAATAATTAAATCTTATAAGGTCAAGGTCAAGGTCAAGCAAAATGTCAATTCACGTAATTAGTCATAAGTTTGGACATCGCTGTCACAGACTTCAAACTTGGTTCATATTTGTATGAAAATCAATGACAATTAATCCATGATAAGGTCAAAAGTCAAGGTCAAATCCAAGGTCAAGGAAAAGGTTAAACTATGGTCATCAACCCTACAGCCACAATTTAAATCGCAAAGTAACAAAACTTGCAAGAATTTTAAACTTATGTAAAGAGCTGGAAATTATTAAACTTCTGGAAGGTCACAAATCAAGGTCACAGACGACCAAAATGTCCAAAATCAGCCCAAAAGCTCGAGAAATAAGCTGCCCTGGCAGAGGTCTGCACTCTACTTAGTGTCCCTCTAATTAATTATGTTTATCCTAAACACGTCACCGAAAACAGAAACTATTCGTTATTTTACACCTTGTCGCCGATCATAAGGAATAAACGAACGCACTTACATATCCAAGTGTTAAGTACCTGTACTGTAATGTTATTGCAAATATTTTTCTTACGATATCCATAAAAAATTCCTATACACGCCACAAAACAGGAAAACTATTTTTTTTTTCGTTTAGACAACAATAACAAACTACATACCACTAATGACAGTACTGTATGATAATTTACAATAATTCTACAGTAAACTGTAGTAAAGTTACAACGGATAATAATTGTACATCTCATTTTCAAAATATCTTTACTAACTTCAGTTACAAGTCAGTTTAATTTCATATCAACTTGTACCCCCATCAATTACGGAACCACCAGCAAAATTTAAGAAAGTACTATACTAGTTTTAAATTACAAGTTATAGAACAATATCAATGAGTTACCACTATAACGTTCGATGACAGAGAAGATGGTGCGAGATTGGAGAAATTGAGGATAATTTGAATCAATGGATTTTCAAGGAAAAATTAGTATTATATTAATCTAAATGTTATTACTGCTGTCATTAACACTACCATTAAAATCATCAAAAGGTTAGAGAAAAAGAAAGATAAAGGTTGCTGAGAACATAACCACAACTCTATGTTTACATTTTCTTAGCTGGACTTTCATAGAGAAGAGTTGATTTCATTGTTGACATGGAGCGTTTCCTTAAATAGGTTATTTATAATAAAATTATGCCAATGAAATGTAAGGTAAATATGGTTTGGTTACATTTATCATCAGTTACCATACCTAGGCCTATGCTAGCCTACAAATACTTGAAAAGACAACAGTAGATTTGATACATTTTGTGGCGGGTGACTCGCAGACTTTGAACAGCTTCGCAGATACAGAAAATTTATTTTTGAGAACTAGCGACCGTATACATGCGGAATCACTCAATTCCAACACGCATATTTCAAGATCCTACTGTACTAGGGTAAAAAAAAAACGGATTTTGAGCGAAGCGAAAAATCTATTTTTGGGTGAGATAGCCATGACGTCCTGATGGAAGGTTCCTTCAGTAACTTCCTGAGGGTATATATGACTACAGTAGATATTCCCAGAGAATGAAACTAAAGGTTTCACAGAATTCTAACTTCTGGCGTGAGTACCCATAAGGTTTCCCTTCAGGATATCGTATAATAACAGGGGACGTATGCTTGACACGCCACATAGCTATCTGCACCCCACATAGCGTTTACGCTTCGAGGGGGAAAGTGTGGCAAGTATGGGAGGAACCGTTACAAAACTCTCCTCCTGCGTTACTGTTAAGGTACCTAGCGACATACACAAACGGCCGCCATAGCTGGCCGCCATCTTGACTGACGTCACATCCGCGCGCTTCATTCCTTCCGGCGTCTCTGTCAGCCTCCATGATACAATAAGAAAGGGAGGGGCCTGACAGGCCAGAATAGAGAACTAGGGCGGGTCGATCAGGACGTCATGGCTATCTCACCCAAAAATCTGTTTTTTGGGCTCAAGCCATGACGTCCTGAAGTGTACCAGAGAATTAGTGTATCGTGGATTTTTCCCAATTCGGTAGTGCCTTCGACTTCTAAACAATATTCCTTTGGTCTGATGACCTTAGAGACCATGACATCTCTGTTACATGTCACTACCCATGGCATAAACTATGACATGGCTTCCTGCTCCCCAGCAGGGAAGTCCTGTTTGGACGAAAGGAACATCTCGAAGTAACCTGATGAAGAAAGCTCACCTGTAGACGAGGATCTTGTTGGTCTCGCAGACAGATCGGGAAGGTTAAGTACTTGTGTTGGAACAAATATTTCACTTTTCTTTAGGTGAGTATATATCAGATAGTATCAATATTATAACATGAATTATAATAGAGGTCAAACTAGGGGCAATAAAACTCTGTAACAGTAATGTATTTCATATAGTAGGGCGAAATAAGACGCATATGGTAGCAAAATTTCTATTTTATTCAAGAAAATATTCGCAATAATATGAAATAAAGTAAATAATTTACAGTAAAATTGTTGGTTAACAAACATAGACTAAAGACTGCATAAGACAAGGGTGTGGAATCTGAAAAGGAAGAACTTGCCATTACACACATAAGTTCCAAGGGAACTATAAAGTCTTTTAAAGTCACCATACACTTCATGTCCAAATCAACATGTGGCACACATGTTCAAGTCTATGTTACTTCACCTTGTAGAAGAACAGTCTCTCGTGACACTAAATGGCACTTAAAATCACTATGTATCGCACTAGGGTCAACACAGGCCCCTGTTAAGTTAGACTCCCGAAATAACTTACTGTCCTACGCAGCACTAAGCAACAGGTTTTAATACACTACCTGTGGCTACCACGAATCTCTTGACTTCGTGCACCTGCTTCGCATAGTGTTTGAAAACACTCTTGAGGATTTCCAGTCTGTGAAAGATCGAAGGTTTTCGAAATCCATTCCTTGAAAGAAATTTAGGGAAGAGGCGACTTTTCTAGGATCATGACCTGCGGGTGTACTGTCAGGATCCGCTCTGCGAATAAAGTAGGTGATCTTCGCCCTTAGTTGTCTAAGTGACAAATCGCTTCCCGATGTTTCTCCTTTAGAGTTGTCCTCCGCCTAAGTACGAAGTTCTTCGAAGATAGACCTTTAGACTCTCCACTGGGCATAGAGAGAAATCTTCCTTCAGAGGGCAGATTCTCCAGGGGCCCCACCTCTTAGTAGGGAGTTTGTTCTTAGCGAGAAACATTGGGTAAGGGAAGAGGGTAAGTTCCCCTGTTTCGGCGAACTGTATCTGGCCCTCTTCTCTAGATAAAGCCACTATTTCACTGACCAGGGCTCCCGAGGCGAGAGCAAAAAGGAGCACCTTATCCAGAGACCAGGAGATGGGTCTCGGTGGGGGTGCAGGACGGAGTCTAGCACATGCTTTTGGAAGTTTGTTAAAGATTTCGTTGGACAGGTCTATCTGGAAGGCATACAGTAGTGGTCTTGTCAAGGCCAATTTACAAGTGGAAATCGTATTGGCTGCTAAGCCTTGTCCATGAAGGTGAATGAAGAAGGACATACAAAAATCTATGGAGATTTCCGTAGGATTCTTTGCCTTGACGAAGGACACCCACTTCTTCCAGGACGACTCATATTGCCTTCTGGTAGACTTTGTTTTGTATTCCTCTAGGAAGTCTAAACATTTCTTCGAGATTCTGAACCTTTTCTTCACGGCTAGGGAGAAAAAATCATAAGATGAAGGTCTCGGGTTTTCTTTGATGAAGCGAAGACAGTCGACTTTTGAACCTGCTGGGAGAGAACTGGGTCCGGCAGAGGGATCAGCTTGGGCTGTAGCTCCAGGACTAGAGGGAACCAGTCGCTCCGGGGCCACTAGGGCTGCTGTTCCTTTGAAGGTTCTCAGCTTGGTGAGGAGTTTCAGCAGAAGGTTGGGTGGAGGGAACAGGTAAATCTTGGACCATCTGTTCCAATCCAGGGACATGGCGTCCACCGCTTCAGCTCTGGGGTCCTCGTAAGGGGCCACGTAAAGAGGAAGTTGGTTGTTGTCGCTCGTCGCGAAGAGGTCGATCTGCAGTTCCGGAACTTGATGGGAGATGAAGGAGAATGATCTTGCGTCTAGGGACCATTCCGACTCTATTGGCCTTGTCCTCGATAGAGCGTCCGCCGTCACATTGCGGAATCCTTGTAGGTGAACTGCTGAGAGGCGCCATCTCTTCTTGGCCGCTAAGCGGAAGATGGGTAATAGCACTTGGTTGAGTTGGGGCGATCGTGAGCCCTGACGGTTGAGACATCTGACCACAACGGCGCTGTCCAGGGTTAGACGAATGTGGATCGAAGGACAAGGGGACAGTTTCTTCAGAGTAAGAAGAACTGCCATGGCCTCCAAGATGTTGATGTGAAACGTCTTGAATAGGGGAGACCATGTTCCTTGAACTTGTCGCTGGTGGGAGTGACACCCCTCCCCCCTCCTTCTAGCGAGGCATCCGTGTGGAAGGTGACCGACGGAGGTGGTGGTTGAAGAGGAACTGATCTTTTCAGGTTCTTTGCCTCTGACCACGGCTTTAGGAGTGAGCAAAGCCTGGTTGGCAGAGGTCTCTTGAGATCTCTTCGAGCGATGGATGCGTTTCTTCTCCAGACTCCCGATGCATCTTTTAGCTGTGCTCGTAGCACTGGGTCTGTCACTGGGGCGAACTGGAGGGAGCCGAGCACTCGTTCCTGTTGTCGTCTTGAGATCCGTTTGGATTTTAGAAGTCTCTTGACAGATCCCGCTATTTCCTTCCTTTTCTTCAGAGGGATGGAAAGACGGTGTGACTGAAGGTTCCAATGGATTCCCAGCCATTGAAACTTCTGAGCTGGAGACAGTCGAGACTTTTTGGTGTTGATTTTGAAACCCAGATGTTCCAGGAAATGGGTCACCTTTTTGCAGGCACGCGAGCATTCTTCTGACGATGCCACCCAAACCAGCCAATCGTCTAGGTAAGCCATCACCTGGACGCCTTGAAGGCGTAGCTGTTGGACGATCGTGTCTGCGAGCTTCGTGAAGATACTTTGGGCCAAGTTGAGTCCGAAGGGCATGGCCCTGAAGGCGTACTGTCTTCGCTGAAGCCTGAATCCTAGGTAGGAGGAAGCCTGGTGATTCATAGGAATGTGCCAGTAGGCGTCCGCCAGATCTATTGAGACCGTGTAAGCCTTGTGAGGCAGTAGGGCTCTTATATGTTGAAGAGTCAGCATCTTGAATTTGTTGTTCGCAATGAACTTGTTGAGAGGGGACAAGTCCAGAATGACTCTGAGTTTGTCTGAGTCTTTCCTGGGAACACAGAATAGTCTTCCCTGGAACCTGGTGGACTTTACCCTCTTGATCACCTTCTTGTTCAAGAGTTCTAGGACATATTCTTCCAGGATGGGGGTTTAGTGTTGGAAGAATTGGTGGAAGGTTGGAGGTGGTGTTATCCAGCTCCACCCTAGTCCCTTCTTGACGATGCTGTGGGACCAAGGATTGAAGGTCCAACGGTCCTAAAAGTGGCTGAGTCTTCCTCCCACCGGAAGCACTTCATTGCTTCTGGTTTCACGAAGGTTTGCCACCTCGGCCGCCTGCTCCCCTTCCTCCTCGCCCTCTGGATGGACTTCGAGAGGAGTCTTTGCCGGAGCCTCTACCTTTGGGGAAAAAGGTAGTGGATTGCCTTTCATAGGATGGGGTAAAGACTAGTGACTGGGCCACCACCGGCTGAGGGACCAACTGAAAAGTCTGCTGTGGCTTTGCCACTAGCTGGGGAGTAGCGGGTGCCGGAAACTGGCGTTTGGCCTGACGCTGCCAGGGTCGGGGCTTGTTGGACTTCTTCTTAGTCTGTGGAGCGTCATCCTGAGAAGATTTCCTCTTTCGGGACATGCCCCACTTGTTAAGAAGGTACCTATTCTCAGTGGCGGCTTTGTCCGCAATCTCTTTCACGAGGTCCACTGGAAAGAGGTATTTGCCCCAGATGTTGGAGGAAATCAGTTTCGGGGGTTCGTGTTTGACGGTGGCGTCCGCAAACACGAATTCTCTACAGGCTCTCCGGGCCTTGATGAAGCTGTACAGGCCCTTCAGCAAGGTGGCAAGGTGGGTCTTTGCGAGAACCATGTAGAAGCCTGGGACCCGAATGTCCCCGGCCATTGTCTCAAGTTGCACCTGAAGAGACAGGGAGGCGGCCAGCCTCTCCTTTGTGTCTTGTTCCCGACGCAAAAGGTAATCGGTGAGCTTTGGGAGGTTCTCATTAAACTGACGTCCAGCAACGTCAGCCTCCAGCTTTCCAACCGTGAAGGTTAACTGGATGTCTTTCCAGCTTTTATCATCGGGAGGTAGGGCGAGGGAGAGAGGCCTACACTCCTCCAATGTAGGGCAGGGTTTTCCTTCCTCCACCACCTTCAACACAGAATTCAAGGCCTTTTCTGCAAAGGGAAAGACCATGGTGGGAGGAGCAAGAAAAGACGGGTGTTTCTTGCTCAAAGCCGGCATCTTGGAATTAGTGTAGCCCCTGCTCTTGAGGCAGTCAGCCAGCATAGCTTGAGCCTTGGAGTGGTCAAACACTATGACCTCCTTAGGTTCGGTCTCCTCCTTGGAGACTGGTTCGGACTTAAGACGGATGTAACAGTACGGGTAGGCGTCGAAACTAGGGTAGAACTCCACCTCTTCAAAGGGGATGGCACCTAGTTTGTCATTAACGAAGATGCGTCCGGTCGTGATGGGCATGTGTTTTGCATGCCTCCAGGGATTGGTCACTGAGCTGGAAGGAAGATCCTTGACGGAAATCTTCTTCGGCTGCTTCTTCATGCTCAAGATTTCCCTCTTGAGGTCCGCATGCCCCTGGCGGAACTTCTCATCCAGAAATGCCACTAGAGCTTGGATGGTATCCTGGGTGCCCGGCACCACAGGTACCGGAGTGGCAGATGTAGAGATGACTGGTTCTGAGACCACGACGGAAGCCACCGAGGGCACACGGGCGATCTCACCCTCAGAATCAGGGGTCTCCACTTGATCCTCTTCCTCTTCTTGACCCTCAGCCATCAGGGTACTTTCGGTGTCTTCGGACACAACCGTCATCCTCTCCACTTCGTCGATATGACAGCTTTGGAGAGCGGCCGCAACATCGAGTTCGACCGTCAGTTGGACGCAGGGGATCTCATCCTTGGGGATAACGGCATCAGCAGATGCCTTGGGAAAGAGCAGGGCTCTCATCTTCTCGTTTGGGAGATAAGGCCCCGTGACGTTCTTTTGGAAACCGCCCACCCACTTGCGCAGTTTCTCTCGGGCGTTGTCCCTGGCCTCCGCTGACGGAGGGTTATCAACCGCCTCATCAAGCAGGTTCTTGCACATGGTGCAGGCCTGCGGATCCAAATAACGATGGTTCCCCTTCGAGATTGAACAGCCAGCCTGGGTCCGGCACGCCAGGTGTCCGTAGAAATTAGGGTGACGAACGCTGCAGAAGGCGCTCTCACACTTCACATACTCCTCCTGTAAAAGAAAGAGGAAATGAGTATTTGGAAGTCAATACAATCATGACTTACAGTAATCTTAGATTAGAATTAAGTTAATAAACTTATAATATAAGATTCCATTTGTGTATAAGCTTAGGATAGTTAAGCTAGAAAGGAGGTAGGAAAGACACATACTTGTGCATCCCGTCAAGCCAATTGCCGCGACCCCACATTGTAACTAATTCAGGAAGACCGTTATGGGCCCTGGGAGGAGGAGGAACATCTGTGTTGGATGAGCCAAGATTAGGTTTCCTCTGGGGAATTAGGTACTGTACGGTGAGAGGGGGAAGCTGAATTCATTCAGTGTATAAGAAAAAAGGGGGATAAGCTAAGCCCCCTTATCAGGATAGGTCCCGGCAAGAGACTGCACATGGATGCGCAGAGTATGCTGGAAAGATTTTACTGTACAACTATACACAATAGTTTTCAGTCTAGGGTATAACTATACCATAGGTGTACTGGCTATTATCCATAGCTGCACAATAATAGCTGCCGGCACTGGGCCGGCAGGAGGGAGGAGTGACTGTCCACTGTAAAGACAAGATTGGTGGCGCCGGCAGGTCCCCATCAAGGATGGACCTTTCCAAGCCATCAGTCTATGTGGCAGAGAGGGTGACACCTTAGGTGATGGCAGATCGCCGGCAAGCCGGCGGTCCCCGGCAACGGCATACCGACACTGACATCATTCAATGAGACAGGTAGGGTACCGAAGATGCTGACGGCTAGCGCTGGCAGGGTGGAGGTGGCAGTGGACCGGCACTAAAAGAGAGAGGGATAGGGTAAGAGGAGAGAGAGGGAAAGATAATACCCAGTACCCATTCCATTCTTCCTCCGGAAGAAGTGTTCAAATGAAAGGAAGGGGTGCGGCCTTTCATCCAGCGGCAGAGAACCAGCAGTCGGCTATGTTGCCAGTGGCGGCCCAAGGGAGGACCGAAGAACACTCAAAGAAGGGAGGTCCTCCGCCGGCAGACCGATCGTCGAATGCTATCCCATAGTTCGACTATATGCGGGAAGCGTAGCAGAACGGACTACAGTGATCCCTCGTTTATCACGGTAGATAAGTTCCAGACCTGACCGCGATAAGTGAAAATCCGCGAAGTAGCAACACCATATTTACGTATTTATCTAACATGTATATTCAGACTTTTAAAACCTTCCCTTGTACGTAGCACTGTTAACAAACTACCCTTTAATGTACAGAACACTTAATGCATGTACTACAGTACCCTAAACTAAAACAGGCACAAATATTAAAGGCAATTTTATATCATGCGTTTCCTAAACACGCCAAAAAGCACAATAAAAAATGGCAACCAATGTTTTGTTTACGTATATCTCTGATTATAATGAAGAAACAAACGCATTTAGTGTACACATCTGTGTATAGGTTAGTTTTTGCATCGATTATATTGATTATACAGTATGTTGATTTTGTTATTACCAATGTTTTACTTAATTTTTCTTAGGACTTCCAAATGAAATGTTTTTCTTTATGACACCGCCTGAATCGGCGGGGTCATAAAGTACGCTCCATCTTCGATCGTAATAAACAAACGAAGGCATTTAACGCGCATGATGAAAGTGATAAATAATGATATTACAGTAAAAGCTTTTAGAAAATATGTTACAGTGAACCCTCGCTACTTCGCGGTTCGACCATCGCGGATTCACCACTTCGCGGATTTTTTCCATAACCCATATATATGCAGTAATATATACAGTATATATATATATATGTATGCATGTATTTATGTATATATGTATGTATGTATATATGTAGGTATGTGTATATATATATATATATATATATATATATATATATATATATATATATATATATATATATATATATATATATCTAAAGTAGGAAGATGTGATGTAGTTCTAAGGGAAAAGTATGGGAAATATGTCTGGGTAATAAGCAAAGCTCTACCTCCAGTTTGTTTCTTCATTATGATCAGAGATAAACGTAAACAAAACATTGGTTGCCATTTTTTATCGTGCTTTTTAGCGTGTTTAGGAAACCCATGATATAAAATCGCCTTTAATATTTGTGCCTGTTTTTAGTTTGGGGTACTGTAGTACATGCATTAAGTGTTCTGTACATTAAAGGGTAGTTTGTTAACAGTACTACGTACAAGGGAAGGTTTTAAAAGTCTGAATATACATGTTGAATAAATAGGTAAATATGGTGTCACTACTTCGCGGATTTTCACCTATCGCGGCCGGGTATGGAACCTATCTACCGCGATAAACGAGGGTTCACTTTTTACAAATATTATTTACCGTATCTATATAAAATCATACATACGTAGCAAAGCAGGAAAACAATTTACGAGAGAGAGAGAGAGAGAGAGAGAGAGAGAGAGAGAGAGAGAGAGGGATTGTTTTACGTACGTAAATGTAAATTTTAAACAAAAAAATAGCCCCATTTCATATAAAATAGGTTATTACAAATATTTTATTTTATCATATTACAGTACAGTAGTCTGTATAATACTGTAAAGTTCAGTACAGTATGTTGTTGTTAGTCGTGGCGATGAAATTCTCACGAAACAAAAACACGGCATTCGATTACAACAGCTGATTCATTCTCTCTCTCTCTCTCTCTCTCTCTCTCTCTCTCTCTCTCTCTCTCTCTCTCTCTCTCTCGTGTTATACAATACTTACATATAGATGAAGAAACTAAAATTAGTTTTCTTAGTGTCAATTAAATACGAAACGAAAAAATTATGCCGAGTTTACATCCATTTCAATCGTTGCTAAAAATACGGCATCCGATTTCCTCAGCAAACCACTATTTTTTGGGAAACATCGTTTTATTCTAGAAAATTGCTACTCTTTAAATAGTTAATTGCACATTAAGAAAGCGTGTACTTTTGTTTTTAAATTTCGGGTGGGTTTTAAAAATCGAGTATTGTTGACTTCTTTTTGTTTTACTTTTGGCTGTGATCAGATCAGCTGACGTCTAGCTGCCGCTCTTGAGAGCGTACGAATACACTAACAAAGTATCGTTTATACCATTTCTTAACTTATTCAAACCGTCTATACAATTGATATTACATAAGCACCAATGTGTTATAACCTATCAAATTTTCACTACAGTACCTCCCATTCCTTACCTCTCTCTATCTCTCTAACAAATGATATCTTTGTTGCTCCTCAAAGTTTCATTTATATTGAAAATCAATCATGATTCAATTTTCCTTACTTTCTCCAATCTCGCACCATCGGTCACATCGCGGTATTTTAGAAATTTCCGGAAAATCCGCGATATATGTATATACATGCGTTATGAAAAAAATCCGCGAAGTGGTGAATCCGCGATAGTCGAACCGCGAAGTAGCGAGGGATCACTGTAACCAACGAGAGGACCGAGCCGAACCCACAACCCGCCGGCACGCGATGGAGTTGTAGGACAGCGGACGGTGGTGTGATGGCTAGCCAACACAAAAGGGATAGAGGGGGAGGGGATAAGGTCCTGAGGGGGAGTGTATTGGGGAAGCGTAGCTCCCACCGGCACTTCCAGGGGTGGGGATTGTGTTCAGGGCTAGCCTATCTAGGTAGGAAGAGTCCATTCTCCAGCCTAGGGTAGGTTAGCACAGAGTAGGTACAGCACTAGTGTCCTGTCCTAAACTATAAAGAAGCAGAATCCCTTGGACTGCCTAACCTAGGCTAGGTGAGCTAGTTTCCTAGACCAGGAAAGGCAGGGGGAGGACAAGTCGCTAGGCCACAGGGAGGAAGGGACTTAACCCAACCAAGTGTGGATTAGGGGGAAGGGCAGAGCCCCACCACCTTCACCCTCCAGCAGGGACCAGAAGGAGAGTACATTCTCCTAATGGGGAGCTGGGGGCAAACGACTGGTACTCTGAGGTTCTGTCCCAAACTCAAAGCGCATGAACTATGGCAAGGAGTGGGGAAAGAAAAATCCTAGCCTAAGCTTACCCGAATGCAATTCGAGGCAAGGAGGGCTAGGATGTAGCCTAGGCTACCTCAGAGGGAGGAGATTACCTTAGATAAGGTAACTGGGGAGGTGAGGAAGTATACAAGACCCCTAGCGTTAGGTTAGGGGCAAGGGAGTCGACTACCAAGATCACCGAAACCCTTTGTATACTCCCTAGGAGGTGAAAAAACATATGTGCAATAACTGAATCTTGTATGTATAAATGCCAATATCTTAATTTCGTAAAATAACACTAGGAACACTTATTATATCATGAAAGAAGTAAACATGAACACTTAGGCTATCGAGCCTAGGGGCTAGGCTAGCAATCTAGCATAGGGTTTGCCTAACTGTGGTCGCCGAAAACGAATACTATCGGCATAATATAACTAATTCCTAGCAATGAAGACTAAATAACTAATGTTGATAATTAGTTATACGACCGGGAGGGCTGTTCTGGCTAGCTAAATAAAGCATGCGAGGCGAACAGCAGCGTCGCAACATGACGCCTCCGGTCGGGGCACAGCTCCGCCACAAAACACAAGATTTAAAGATAAAAAGTCGTTACTTTACGGCTGGAGCTTATTTATACAATACAAGAATATGGTACTCAACTTTCCAGAAGAAGGCGAGGCTGAAGATTGCGACATGATGGAAAATACTTAGCAAACACTGGGAAAACACCTGGTCAGAGACACTACGTAATAAGGAATGAAGCGCGCGGATGTGACGTCAGTCAAGATGACGGCCAGCTATGGCGGCCATTTGTTTACGTCGCTAGGTACCGTAACAGTAACGCAGGAGGAGAGTTTTGTAACGGCTCCTCCCATACTTGCCACACTTTTCCCCTCGAAGCGTAAACGCTATGTGGGGTGCAGATAGCTATGTGGCGTGTCAAGCATACGTCCCCTGTTATTATACGATATCCTAAAGGGAAACCTTATGGGTACTCGCGCCAGAAGTTAGAATTCTGTGAAACCTTTAGTTTAATTCTTTGGGAATATCTACTGTAGTCATATATACCCTCAGGAAGCTACTGAAGGAACCTTCCATCAGGACGTCATGGCTTGAGCCCAAAAAACATGTGAGATGATGTCACTTTGGTGGGCAAGATAGGTAGGTAGCCTTTTAAAAGGGAAGAATACAGGAAATTTTTAGTGTTTTGGAGGGTAACGACAATACTGAGCCTGCTTTGTGAACAAACCAATACAAATATCCGGGGAAGTTCATAGAAATAATGCTGTAGTGTCCAAATTAAAATCATATTCAATGTAAACAGCAGTAATTGATAGGTACAGTTTAAAAATCAATTAGAAAAGCAAAAGAAGTGAAAATATTTAGGCTGTACAGTACTTTCATTTATCAAGAAAGTCAATTCTAATAACTAAATGCAGAAATAGGTATAATGAAACTTTCTCTGCTGGAGGAGAATTCATCTTGATTGCAAACCAATTTGCTTCACTCAAGTTCAAAACTGACATTCAGCTCTACCACCTTTTCAGATTAGCAATTTTTTTTCACTGGTAATGATATATTAGAAAATAAAACTAACACACTAACCTGGTTAACAAAGGGGCTTATTTGATTTTTGAGCTTCAAAAGTTTCCCCAAAGACTTTTCTATCACCTGTGGGAATGACAATAATCGGAGTGTGTGACCAGTTGGAGCAGTGTCGAAAACAACAACACTAAAGTTCATGCCTTGAACTAACCTACGAAAAATAGAATCATATAAGCACTTTATACACAATATAAATCCTTTCAACAAGAGACTATTAAAAAGTTTTATAAAAATTATCTATCATAATTCTTTATTATTAATAAAGATAATTAAGATACAACTTGCAAGATTACAGTAAATGATAAAACTGATATCAGACAAGTATAATAAAACACAGTAGTCCAGTTACTGTATACTGTGCCTATATGTTTCTAACTTACTTCATTACTTCTGCATAGCTCATTGCTTCATCAATTCCTGGAAATGCCCCCAAGACTTCTTGCATAATATCTCTTCCCATGCGCATGGCATCGCTAGCTCCTTCAAAGTATTCATCAGGAAGTTCCCCGTAGCCTATGTTTGGATCAATTTCCTGAAAAACAATGCAAAAGTATAATATATAATAGTAAGCTATAAGGATAAGATCATAAAATACAGTGACTTTTAAACCTTAAAAACTTGATTCACAGCTTGTTAGGCAATGTAAGTATTTTAATTACGGTTTGATATTTTAGTTTTTACATCAACATTATCATTGACAATCAAATTTTTTTTACATATGCAAAGTAAATATGAATATATATTAAATAAGATGAAAAAATAGTATTTACCTTACTCAATCCCCCCCCCCCCAAAGCAACACCTTCCTATACATTTCTCTTAATTCCTAAGAGAATACAACTACTGTACACAAGTGATACAGAATCAAGAAGACTATGATAAACTTATGTATGCAACCCGTCAAAAGCTTTGGCTAAATATTTATATACATATATGCACATACATACAGTGTACCTTTCGGGGTACCCCTTTCAATAGGGTACAACTACTTCCTCCCCCCTACCCAAAGGACAGGGAGAGACTAAGTAGTTATAAATCTGGCAATGCCGTTGAGTATGACCGGAAAGAAATAAATATATATGTATATATATACATATATATATACTTATATATATATAATATATATATAGTGATGCCTCAGGATACGAAAGTAATCCGTTCAGGATACGGTTTCGTATCCTGATTTTTTCGTATCCTGAGTCGCGTTTTACATGTAAATAGCCTAATCCGTTCCAAGCCTTACAAAAAGTCACCTTTTTCTTTCATAAACACGCTAAACTGTAGTAATAAAAATGCAATGCAGCCATTTCTATCATTCAATAATTAACCCAACCGTTAAAAACAGCCTAATCCATTCCAGAAACCACCATGAGATTATTCAATAATGTAGTTATAGCCTAGTTATCCCCTCCAAGCCCTAAGAAAATGGTCCATTTTCTTTACTACTGTATAAAAGTTATGGTACTGTATGTAAAGCATTTGGATCAGTGAAGGTGTATTGTTACCTGTACACCTAAATTAAGGGTTGATACCCTGAAAAAAAAGGTACTGTACTCTCGGCGACGAGTTGGGATCTCGTAAGCTTTTCATATCCTGAAAATTTTTTCGTATACTGGGGCATAAAAATCTTTGTATCGCTTTTCGTATCCTGAATTTTTCGTAAGCAGAAACTTTCGTATCCAGAGGTATCACTGTATATATATATATATATATATATATATATATATATATATATATATATATATATATATATATATATATATATATATACATATATATATATATATATATATATATATATATATATATATATATATATATATATATATATATATATATATTTATATATATATATATATATATATATATATATATATATATATATATATATATAGTGATACCTCGGTACTCAACCATAACCCGTTCGGGATCAGTGTTCGACCACCGATTTGTTCGAGTACCGAAACCTTTTTTCCCCATAAGAAATAATGGTATTTAATTTTATACGTTCCTACGCATTCCAAAATGCCCAAAATAATAATAAAACGTGTACCTAAACAACAACAATTATTTAAATGTGTACGAAATTGGTCGGACAACTATATAAAACAATTTTAAACCGTACCTTTGAGCAGCAGTTTGATGGCATACAGGAATGGATGTGGAGAGGATGGAAGGGGGAGGTTACTGCTTGGAAGGAGAGTCCCCTTCCATGAAGTGGCTAGGTAGTTCTCCTTCAGGGGATTTTTCTCTCTCCAGTAAAAGGTTGGGCAAATCTCCTTCAGGGGTTTTTTCTCTTCTGTCTCTCTTCTTTGGAGGGGAATCAGGCTGGGATGTAGCAGCTCTCTTTTCTTTTATGAAAAACATGTCAATTGTCAGCTGCTTCTTTCTCTTCTGCACTATTCTTCTAAAGTGAGACATAACATTATCATTAAAGATGTTCACTGTCTGGTTTGCTACTGTTGTTTCTGGGTGATATTTTCCACAAAAGCCTGCAACTCTCCCCACTTCGAACACGTCATTTATCACTGAACTCGGAACCTCCTCTCTTACATCCTCAACTTCTGAGGATTGCAGCTCCCCAAGCAAATCCTGCTGCTGTTGTTGTTTAATTCTTCAACGATCAACTCAGTAGAGTGGCTATCAACAAGTTCATCAATGGCTTCCCTGTTGACCTCAAGTCCCATACTCCTGCTCATGCCAACAATTTCATCAACGACAACAGTGTCCTCAGAAATAACAGTAGCAGTGCTTGAACCAGCCTCTGATTGGAAACCCTCAAATTCCCTCTCTGTTACACATGATGGCAACAGCTTTCGCCAGGCAGAGTTCAATGTCCTATAGGTCACACCACGCCAAGCTTGGTCAATCATGTTCACACAGTTGAGGATGCTGAAGTGATCCTTCCAGAATTCCTTTAAGGTCAACTGTGTATCACTAGTCACCTCAAAACACTTTCGGAAAAGGGCCTTGGTATACAGTTTTTTAAAGTTTGAAATGACCTGTTGGTCCATGGGCTGGAGTATGGAAGTAGTATTGGGGGGCAGGATTTTAATCTTGATAAAACTGTACTCTTCTTTTAAGTCTTCCTCTAGACCTGGAGGGTGTGCAGAAGCATTGGCCATCACCAGAAGACAGTTCAATGGCAAGTTCTTTTCAGTCAAGTATGCCTTAACCTGGGGGGCAAACACTTCGTTGATCCACTCACTAAAGAATTATCTTGTGACCCAAGATTTAGTGTTAGCGCGCCACATAACTGACAGTGCACTTTTCAAGATATTGTTTCTTTTGAAGACCCGGGGTTGTCCGAATGGTACACTAACAAGGGTTTAATCTTGCAATCGCCACTAGCATTGGCGCACAGCAGCAACATCAGTCTATCTTTCATTGGCTTGTGACCTGGCATCTTCGTCTCGTCCTTGGTAAGTATTGGCCGGCATTTTCTTCCAAAATAACCAGGTCTCATCGCAATTGAAGACTTGCTGCGGGATAAAATTTTGTTCCTTAATGTATCGGTCAAATTCGCCAACGCATTTTTCAGCCGCCGCCTGATCCGAACTGGCTGCCTCCCCATGCCTAGTCACGCGGTGAATACCAGTTCTGTTCCGGAATTTCTCGAACCAGCCCATGCTTGCTTTAAAAGTAAATGATGAATCACTTTCACTAGTACTGGCACTTTTCTTCACCAATTCTTCATAAATATGAAGAGCTTTCTCACGAATGAAAGCTTCACTTATGCTTTCCCCAGCCAACTGCTTTTCTTTAATAAATATAAGTAGCAACTTTTCCATTTCCTCAATTACTTGTGGCCTTTGCTTACTAATTGCTGTCATTCCCTGAGCAACATTAGCTTCTTTATCACTTCCTTATTTTTCAAAAAGGCTAGATCAGACACTCGTACACCATTCTCGTATTTCGCAATAATTTCCTTCTTCAACTCTATCGTTGTTCTCACTGTTTTCCTCTTATCCTTCCCCTTATCACTAACTTTCTTGGGGCCCATTATCATCGGCAAAAATGATATTTTGATTATAAAATAAATTTTTGAATATACTTACCCGGTGAATATATAATAGCTGACGTCTCCGGCAGCTCGACAGAAAAACACAAAAACTCGCGAGCGATCGCTATGAAGGTTGCGGGTGTGCCCACCAGCGCCAACTATCGGCCAGATACCGCATATACATGTAAACAGCTCCAGTTCTTCTCATCCCGCTGGGTCTCTAACGGGGAGGAAGGGGGAGCCTTTAATTTATATATTCACCGGGTAAGTATATTAAAAAATTTATTTTATAATCAAAATATCATTTTTAAATATTTAACTTAGCCGGTGAATATATAATAGCTGATTCACACCCATGGTGGTGGGTAGAGACCAGAATTAATAAAGTTTACAGCGTATATGCTTAGAGTTTTTGACAGTTATATCATAACAAAACCCAAATATATATAGGTACCTGGTAAGGAAGTTGACTTAGACGATTACTCTGCCTTGTTAGTCTGTCTTCCTCACGAAGCCCAGCCATCCTCTTAGGATGCTGAAAGACTCCCAGGAGCTGAAGTATCAAGGGCTGCAACCCATACAACAGGACCTCATCAAACCCCTAATCTGGGCGCTCTCAAGAAATGACATTTGACCACCCGCCAAATCAACCAGGATGCGAAAGGCTTCTTAGCCTTCCGTACAACCCAAAAACAAGATTAAAAACATTTCAAGAGACAGATTAAAAGGATATTGGAATTAAGGGAATGTAGTGGTAGAACCCTCACCCACTACTGCACTCGCTGCAACGAATGGACCCAGTGTGTAGCAGTCCTCATAAAGAGTCTGGACATCTTTTAAGTAAAATGACGCGAATACCGACTTGCTTCTCCAAAAGGTCGCGTCCATAATACTTTGCAGAGATCTATTTTGCTTAAAGGCCACGGAAGTTGCTATAGCTATTACTTCGTGTGTCTTAACTTTAAGCAAGCATCGGTCTTTTTCATTCAAGTGAGAATGAGCCTCTCGGATTAAAAATCTGATAAAATATGACAAAGCATTCTTTGACATAGGTAATGATGGTTTCTTAACTGAGCACCATAAGGCCTCAGATCCACCTCGTAAGGACTTAGTACGAGCTAAGTAGAACTTAAGAGCTCTAACTGGACACAGCACTCTTTCAAGTTCGTTGCCTACGATTTCTGACAGGCAAGGTATATCAAAAGACTTAGGCCAAGGACGAGAAGGCAGTTCATTTTTGGCCAGGAAACCAAGTTGAAGTGAACATGTGGCTTTCTCTGTAGAAAAGCCGATGTTCTTACTGAAGGCATGAATTTCACTGACCCTTTTAGCCGAAGCCAAGCACACTAGGAAAAGCGTCTTGAGGGTGAGATCCTTCAGGGAGGCTGAATGTAATGGCTCAAACCTGTCTGACATGAGGAACCTTAGGACCACGTCTAAGTTCCATCCAGGAGTTGCCATACGACGTTCCTTAGAGGTCTCGAAAGACTTAAGGAGATCTTGGAGATCTTTATTGTTGGAAAGATCTAAGCCTCTATGTCGAAAGACCGAAGCCAACATGCTCCTGTAGCCCTTAATAGTGGGAGCTGAGAGGGAGCGAACATTTCTCAGATGTAAAAGAAAATCTGCGATTTGGGCTACAGAGGTACTGGAAGAGGACACAGATGCTGACTTGCACCAGTCTCGAAAGACTTCCCACTTCGACTGGTATACTCTGATGGTAGAAGCTCTCCTAGCTCTCGCAATCGCACTGGCTGCCTCCTTCGAAAAGCCTCGAGCTCTTGAGTGTCTTTCGATAGTCTGAAGGCAGTCAGACGAAGCGCGGGGAGGCTTTGATGAACATTCTTTACGTGGGGCTGACGTAAAAGATCTACCCTTAGAGGAAGACTTCTTGGAATGTCTACCAGCCATTGAAGTACCTCGGTGAACCACTCTCTCGCGGGCCAGAGGGGAGCAACCAACGTCAACCTTGTCCCTTCGTGAGAGGCGAACTTCTGCAGTACCTTGTTGACTATCTTGAATGGTGGGAATGCATATAAGTACAGATGAGACCAATCCAGTAGAAACGCGTCTATGTGGATCGCCTCTGGATCTGGGACTGGTGAGCAATAGATCGGTAACCTTTTGGTCAACGAGGTGGCAAAGAGGTCTATGGTGGGTTGACCCCAAGTCGTCCAAAGACTCTTGCACACGTCCTTGTGGAGGGTCCATTCCGTGGGTATCACCTGACCCCTCCGACTGAGACAGTCTGCCAAGACGTTCAAGTCCCCCTGGATGAATCTCGTCAACAGGGATATGCCTCGATTTCTTGACCATATGAGAAGGTCCCTTGCGATCACATACAGCGTGTGGGAGTGTGTGCCTCCTTGTTTGGAGATGTACGCCAACGCTGTGGTGTTGCCTGAGTTGACCTCTACCACTTTGTTTCGAAGAATGCTTTCGAATTTCATCAAGGCCAAGTGGACTGCTAATAGCTCCTTGCCGTTGATGTGCATGCTCTTCTGACTTGAGGTCCACAGACCTGAGCATTCCCGACCGTCCAGGGTCGCACCCCAACCCAAATCCGACGCGTCTGAGAACAACACGTGGTTTGGGTTCTTGACTGCTAGGGATAGTCCCTCTCTCAGACTGATATTGCTGTCCCACCAGTTCAGGCATGCCTTTACTGGTTCGGAGACTGGGATTGATACCGTCTCTAAAGTCTTGCCCTTGTTCCAGTGAGAGGCTAGATGGAACTGGAGAGGCCGAAGGTGTAGTCTCCCTAGCGAGACAAACTGCTCCAGGGATGAGAGAGTCCCTACGAGACTCATCCAACTCCTGACTGAACACCGTTCTCTTTTCAGCATTAGTTGGACTTTGAGCAGGGCTTGTTCTATTCGGGTGGCAGACGGAAAAGCCCGAAAAACTGGACTGCGAATCTCCATCCCCAAATATAGAATAGTCTGGGATGGGATCAGTTGGGACTTTTCTAAGTTGACCAAAAGTCCCAACTCCTTGGCCAGACCCAACGTCCAATGTAGATCCTGCAGACAGCGATGACTGGACGATGCTCTGAGAAGCCAGTCGTCCAAGTACAGAGAGGCTCGGATTCCCGATAGATGGAGGAATTTTGCCACATTCCTCATGAGCCTCGTAAACACGAGAGGAGCAGGACTGAGGCCAAAGCACAGGGCTCGAAACTGGTACACCACATTCCTGTAAACAAACCTCAGAAACGGTTGGGAATCCGGGTGTATAGCAATGTGGAAGTACGCATCTCGTAGGTCGAGAGAGACCATCCAGTCTCCCTCTCTGACCGCTGCTAAGACGGACTTCGTGGTCTCCATCGTGAATTTTGTTTTTGTAACAAAAACGTTGAGCGCACTGACGTCTAGCACCGGCCTCCAACCTCCTGTATGTTTTGGGACTAGGAAGAGACGGTTGTAAAACCCCGGTGATTGAAGGTCCGAGACTTTCACCACCGCTCCCTTCTCAAGCAACAGAGACACTTCTTGATTTAGGGCTTGTCTCTTTGACTCCTCTCGGTACCTGGGAGAGAGGTCTATGGGAGTTGTTACTAGAGGAGGTTTGCGTACAAACGGTATTTTGTACCCCTCTTTGAGCAACAGAACAGACTCTTGGTCTGCACCCCTCTTCTCCCAGGCCTGCCAGAAGCTCTTCAATCTGGCACCTACCGCTGTCTGAGGCTGTGGGCAGTCAGACTCTGCCACGGGAGGACTTGGCTCCTCTCTTCTTACCTCTCTTTCCCTCGGCACGAGAGCCTCCCCTGCTGGGAGCTCTGCCACGAAAGGGCGGGATAAATCTAGACGCAGGAGTCTCGATCCTGGGTCTCACAGCAAAGGATGAAGAAGGAGCCCCTTTGCGAGCAGAGGACGCCATCAGGTCATGTGTGTCCTTCTGCACAAGCGAAGCAGCTATATCCTTAACCAGCTTTGTGGAAACAAGGCCGCTGATAAGGGAGCAAAGAGCAGTTCCGATCTCTGACAGGGAGTAACTCCTGCCGAAAGGAAAGAGCAAAGGGTTTCTCTCTTCTTTAAGACTCCCGACGTAAAGGTGGAGGCGAGCTCATTGGAGCCATCGCGGATGGCTTTGTCCATACAGGACATGATAAGTAAGGAAACATCTTGGTCGGCAGACGAGATCTTCCTACTTAATGCTCCTAATGACCAGTCAAGAAAGTTAAACACTTCAAAGGCCCTGTATACGCCTTTAAGTAGATGGTCAAGGTCCGAGGAGGACCAACAAATCTTCGAGCGTCTCATGGCCAGGCGACGGGGAGAGTCTACGAGGCTTGAGAAGTCACCCTGGGCAGAGGCAGGGACTCCCAAGCCGAGAACTTCTCCCGTGTCATACCAGACGCTCGATCTAGAAGCAAGCTTAGAAGGTGGGAAGGCAAAGGCCGTCTTCCCCAAACTCCTCCTGGTATCCAACCAGTCGCCTAAAAGACGTAAAGCCCTCTTAGAAGAGCGAGAAAGCACTAGCTTAGTAAAGGCTGGCTTGGTAGCAGCTAAGCCTAGAGCAAACTCAGACGGAGGCGAACGAGGAGCAACAGCAACAAAGTGATCTGGAAAAAGATCCTTGAAAATCATCATGATCTTCTTGAAATCCATCGAAGGAGGAACAGCCTTAGGTTCATCTACATCTGAAGGATTATCATCAGGATGAGGATCAGCAACGTCCTCATCTGAAGGAGCTTCGTCCGACAACTGATGAGTCTCAAGCAAGGGAGAGACCTGCCTTGGTGGCAATGCTTGACAAGCAGAGTCCACACGCACCGGAGCCTCAGTAGCAGTCCAGGACGCTACGTCAAGTAACTGCTTAACAGACTGACTAGCAACAACAACAGGAGCGGGAGGACGCTCGACGTCAACTCGAGACTGCCTTGACTGCCTAGACTGAGCAGTCAAAACAACTCTTGACTGCGGTGCTTGACGCTCAACGTCAAAACAAGTCAACTTCGCTGGTTGGCGAACGTCCTGAACGTCAACACGAGCATGCGGCAGCGGCTGAACGTCCACAAGCGGCTGAAAGTCAACACGGGACTGCATCGAGTGAGGCTCTACAAAACGTGACTGACGTGACTTTGTAACGTCAACGTCAACAGGACGAGCAAAGGCTCGTTTGGGCGGCTGATGGCCAGGATCTCGATCAGCTAAGCGGCGAGGACCATCGTGAACCTGCTCAGCAGAATAGTCCTCCATAAGAGAGGCAAGCTTATTCTGCATGTCTTGCAGTACAACCCATTTAGGATCAACGGGAATGGGTGCGGTAAGAGACGAGGGTAACGTCTGAGACTGCAAAACATTGCCTACACTAAGACTCTCGGAGCCTGTGTTACGCTTCTGTTTAGGCGGCGAGCAGTCTTCCGATGACTGCACAGGGTCAGAGCTGTCCCAATGGCTACAACCAGGACGCTGGACCTGTCCTGAAGGGACTGACTTTCGCTTTAAGGGTCTCGAAACCTTGCTCCACGGTTTCTTACGCGATAAGCCTTCGGATGACGAGGAGAAAACCGTCTCGCTCGTCTTATGGTAGGGGCGGTCTTGACGAGACACGTCTGAAACCATAGAGGGAACGTCTGTTCGTTGGTTAAAGCCTCTCGAACCCATAAGTCCTACGACATTACATCTCCCTGGGGCATGGGAGCTTGCAAGAGGTCTCGGACTAGGCGAACGACAGGCACGAACAGACGAACCCTCGGTAGCAACACTGATAACACTTTGCGCACTAATCACTTTCTCCCCACGATTTTCTAATGTGGCACTCTGACACTTTAACTCTTTTACATCCGCCATGAGTTGATTACGGTCCATAGCTAACGACTCAACTCTCTCGCCCAAAGCTTGAATGGCACGTAACATATCCCGCATTGATGGTTCATGAGTGCTAGTAGAGGGTTCAGGCACAACTACTACTGGGGAAGGATTAGGTTCAGGGGCATGGGAGGAGGAAAATTCTAACGATCTAGAGGAACTTCTCCTCACCCTATCTCTCTCTAGCTTACGAGAATACTTGTCAAACTCAAGCCAATCGAATTCCGAAAGGCCCACGCACTCATCACACCGATCTCCTAATTGACAGGTTTTACCCCGACAATTAGAACACACAGTATG
>NC_090742.1:82238526-82463526 GCF_036898095.1 Palaemon carinicauda | reverse complement strand
AGCAAGCCTCCCTTTTTCATTTATTACCATATCAGTAATATTATTATTATTATTTCATTATCCTAGTCTTTCCGTGTGATCTTTGTCGTGGGTCTCAGTTCAGGTTGGTAAGCCTGTTCTTCTGCCCCACTCGTTAGCCTCCCCCGCCTCCGCCCCGGCACCCCCACCTCAGGGATGCCATCACTCGCTCTCATATTGAGGCTCGGAGTCAGCTTTTATGTTTCATATCCCCTCTGGAGATATCGCCTTGCTCCGTCCAGGGCGGACCCTGATCGTGTGTGAGGCTTGTTATATTATTATTCAGTATTTCCCCTACCCTTCCGTAGCTGTTTCTCCCCGCCGTCTCGATTGGCCATCGGTAGGCGGGTGGGATCCGGCTCGGTCTGGGATTTTATGTTGTGTATATTCATATTTATACACATTTTATTCCTGCTACTCCCTCCCGGTCCCGCACCTCACGGACCCATTACAGATCCCTCCTTTTCCCCCTCCTCATATGGTGTTCTGTACTCCACGGACTACACGTACCATTATTATTCCTTACGGGATCCCCGGACGTAGCCTTCGCCTTATTCCCATGTCGAGTTCGATTAATCCCTTGTGCCATCGACAGGTTTGACCCGCGATTCCCTGTCCGCCTACTCCGGTAGGTTTTCATGAGCCCTGGGCTCTCTCAGTTGTCTCCCCGGAGCCAGCGTGACCTTTATCCACTAGGATTAATCTCATTATATATTTCCACTTATCTATATAATCCCCTGTTCTCGACTCCCCCCCCCCCGGGTATGATCACGATTACGGACTGACTTATTCTTATTTGTATTGCTCTATATGCTTAAGTTTATTGTTTCCGCTACAGCGGTGTATTCTAAGCTCCCGGAGCCCCTGGGCTCCTCCAGCTTACCTACGGGATACTCATGTATCTTTTATTTTAAAGGCAGTACGCTGTTCGATGACGGCATGCTCAGCGGTCCTTAGCCAACCCTGCGGCCACGACGTGTGTCGCTCACATGCCCATTGTGCTGTCCTGGTGGATGATCTCACTGTTTGACATCTGGACAATTGTGTAGTATGCTACAAGCTGGCCTCCACCTTAACCTCTGAATCGTTAAGTGGAATTATTCTTAGCCGTTTTTTACAGACTTGGTAAGTGGAGTTACAATTAATTACAATTAATTAATTTTAATTGCATCATTTTATTTTGCTCCTCGCATGCCCTCTTCTAGGGCCTCGTGTTCGGAGGCTCCTGGTCCCCCCCTCTTTTCTCTTCGGCATGAAAATTCCTTACCTTCACTAATACAGTGAACCCTCGTTTATCGCGGTAGATAGGTTCCAGACGCGGCCGCGATAGGTGAAAATCCGCGAAGTAGTGACACCATATTTACCTCTTTATTCAACATGTATATTCAGACTTTTAAAACCTTCCCTTGTACGTAGTACTGTTAACAAACTACCCTTTATAGTACAGAACATTTAATGCATGTACTACAGTACCCTAAACTAAAACAGGCACAAATATTAAAGGCAATTTTATATCATGCGTTTCCTAAACACGCTAAAAAGCACGATAAAAAATGGCAACCAATGTTTTGTTTACATTTATCTCTGATCATAATGAAGAAACAAACTGGAGGTAGAGCTTTGCTTATTACCCAGACATATTTCCCATACTTTTCCCTTAGAACTACATCACATCTTCCTACTTTAGATATATATATATATATATATATATATATATATATATATATATACAGTATATGTATATATATACATATATATATATATATATATATATATATATATATATATATATATATATATATATATATATATGTGTGTGTGTGTGTATATATATATATATTTATATGTATACACATATACATACCTACATATATACATACATACATATATACATAAATACATGCATACATATATATATATATATATATATATATATATATATATATATATATATATATATATATATATATATATATATATATATATATATATATATATATATATATATATATTACTGTATATATATGGGTTATGGAAAAAATCCGCGAAGTGGTGAATCCGCGATGGTCGAACCGCGAAGTAGCGAGGGTTCACTGTAGTCTGTTCTTTTTCAGAGCTCCGAGCCTGCTAAGACTTCGGCTCTAGCGACCCTCAAGGTCTGGATTGGCGGCTTCGCCCGGAATGTAAAGGCTAAGCAACCTTACATTTTATCTGAACAATGGTGTTCCCTCCTTTATCCGCAAGCAAAAACATCAGCTGCGGTCCCCAAGGAGTTGGCGGACCCCATCATCTAAAATATTGAGTCCTTGCTTTTGGCCCCGGACCAAGAAGTGACGAGCGGGACGATAACGGAAGACATCGCAACCCTTAATTTAGACGTAGAACCCATGGTTCTTGAGGAACCCGACACAGGTAAGGAGATAGGTGAGTCAGGTGGGTCCCGGGCAGAGATTCCTCTCCTCAGCCCGACTTTCTCTTCTACTTCAAACCAATCTTCCTTTCAAGGTTTTCCGGGGACTTCCGGTGCTGATCTCAAGCTCCGGTCTGTGATCCCCAAGGTTAAGGCTCCCCGCAGGCCTTTGCATAAGACCCACAAGTCTTCAAAATCATCGAGGTCGTCCAAATCTTCCTCCACTAGAGTCCCCAAAGACTCCGTCGCCGTGCCCTCGACTTCTCAAGGACCGGTCTCCAGTTCGGCATCCGTTCCCCCTCCGGCGGAACCATTTAATCCGGCGGATTTCTCGGAGAAGCTGTTTTCTCGCTTCGAGACGATGTTGTCTTCCCACACTCAGCAAGCCATCATGACTACAACAACAGCAAGAAAGGGTTGCAAATGTCGAGAACCTAGTCCAGGGACTCATGCGTTCGGGGCTGCCATAACAGCAGCAATATGCCATCCCCGACGCCTCTAAGCTCCCACCGTTTACAAAGAGTAAACCCTGGAGGTTAGCTCTCGGACGGCATGTTGTCCATCAAAGGTTTCGGAACTCGACCGATTGAAGACTTCGAGTTCTACCCGCCAGGTCTGCAATTTCCCTTCCCCGGCTTCGCTCGCTTGACTGATGAGGCTCTGATCCGTCTAGATAAGGTCCCTAAGGAGACTGTGATCTTCCCCAAGGAACAGGCCCAGTCTGTCTTGGTCCGCACCTTCAACGAGTGGGATTGTGTGAACACAATGCTCACACCCCATAAGAACTCGTACACTATGTTTGTGATAGCCGAGCATACCCCTACTCCATGCACAACCAAAATCATGGAGATAGCCTATCAGGCTTCCAAGGAAGAGAAGCCCTTACCTCAGCTTCGAGAGACGGAATTGACTTCCCTTCTCTTTCCTGGTGACCATGAGTGCTGGCGGAACGCCCCGTCTACCTTTACGGTAGGCAAACTGAGCCCGGACTGTGCCTCGACGCAGTTCAGTGAACGCCTCCCCAAGCTACCGGAGTCCCTAATCAAAATAGAGTTTGAGACCCAGTGTAGGCTCAGTAGATCCATTAACTCTACTGCTCTTTCAGAGATGACCGTTGCCACTTACGACGAGGAACCTATCTTTAAGGTCCTCACGAAGTCACTTCTGCAAAGTTTGTTGATTGATGCATATGACTTCCATAATGCCAGATTCCGTTGCCGACGACATGTATTGTCGGAGGCTACTATTCGGCATGAACCCAATAGGCTCATCAAAGCCCCGGTCTGGGGTCCGGACCTCTTCCCGGAGGAAAGCCTCAAGGTTAGGTGGGGCCTAGTTCCCAAAAGGAAATATGAACCTACTGGTGCTCCAGCTCGTGGCAGGAAGAGGTTGAGGGCCTTCCACTCCTCGCAGTTCAGACAGCCTCTTCAAGTAGTGCAACCTGTCCCGGTTCAGTCTGTCCCTGTTTCACAGGGCTCCCAGCCTTCTACCTCTAAGGGCCAACCCCAACAGCAGTATGTGTTGGTCCCTCGGACACAAGTCGCATCGACTTCGTTTGCTGCCTCTCCCGCCTTCAACCCCACTTATGAATCTCAGGGTTCTTTCCAAGGCTACCAGCGCCACAGGGGCTCAAGAGGTGCCTTTCGTAACCGAGGTGGCGGAAGGAGTTCCCACCGAGGCAAGGCTTTCCACGGAGGCAGAGGCGGCAAATCATCATCAAGCCATTGAGAAGTTGCAGGTAGGAGGGACACTATACAAATTTCAGGACCATTGGAAGTTCAGCAATTGGGCTTCCAGCATAATTTCCAAAGGTCTGGGGTGGAGCTGGTTACAGGGACCCCCTCCACCAATCAGTTTCTACCAACTCCCGACAGAAGAGCTACGTTCATTTACAAAGGACCTGTTGCAAAAGAACGCAATCCAAAGCATGCATCGCTTAAAATTTCAAGGTCGCTTATTCAGCGTGCCAAAGAAAGGCTCAGACAAACGAAGAGTAATCCTGGACCTGTCTCGTCTAAACTCCTTCATTCGTTGCGATCTTACAGAGGCCTACTATCACGTTCCAATAGCAAGGCATTTTCGCCCCTTCTTAGGCTTCAAGCTGGGCAATCAAGCCTATGCTTTTAAGGTGCTGTGTGTGTGCGTGTACGATATCACCGTGTAGCCGCCAGCAGTCAGGCCATTACAATGTAATTTTATGGACCGCAATCTCTTCCTTGGTCCTTCGGTCGGCTCCTTCCACGGGCGCCGTGGGGAGTCGTCATCGCTGGACTTAATATTTTGTTTCTCCGCTACTCCTCTTTTCCTACGGGGAAGGTGGGGTTCAGCGTAGGAACGCGAGAGTGTAGTTTGACTACGGTCTCTCTCTCTCTTTCTGGAGGTCGTTCACCCTTTTACTACGTTTTCTACATACTACGATAGCTCCTCCGTTCGGGTGGAGTTGCTACGCAGTACTTTTTATCTCAATTATATTTTTATTATAAAATCTAATTGTATTTGTTAACTTTTAAGCTTTTTAGAACGTTTCCCTTCGGGGTTTTTCGTTCTTACTTTTAGTGAACATTCTTTAATGAATTGCATAATTATAACAGTTATAATTCTGTTTTTGTTACAGTTCTCGCCCTTCCCCCTTCCCGTGAGTGTAGGTGGGGTTGAGGGCTCTTGCCTGTTATGTAATTCTTGTGTTTTTTTTTTTCCCTCGGGTTTCCTCTTTGGAGTCTTCCCGGGGGAATGAATGTTAACTAATTACTTTTTATTTTCACAGTTAACGATCTGTTTTCCGTTTGCCTAATGTGACAACGAAGCAGAGCTGTCTTGTTGGGACTCGGGGAGTCGGCTGTTGCTGCCTCCTCTATAGGACTTCGTCAGGGGTGTGTCTCCTTCTCCTGGAAGTTCTCCCGAGACAACCGACAGCTCTTCAGATCATCTTAGAACACTCAGGAGGTTCGCCTCCTTGGGTGGGTAACTTCCCTTCCAAGGGAGATTCCCTGCCCAGGTTTGAGTTTCATTCCCTCTTATATGTTTGCTATCCAACTTTAACAATCAATCCCACCTTGCGATTCAATCTTCTTAATTAAAGGACAAGGGTATGCGTGCCACATAGGAACAAATCCCTCTCAAAAATGACAAATTCGGAGATAATTTGTATTTTTCCTAACTATACAAACCTTAGCTATTTAATAGGGGTTATTACTTTCGGCGTAGCTGAAATGACGAGCCATTAGAATTTTAAAGAGGGTTTACTACCCCACCGCTAGTTAGCGAGGGGTAGGGAGGGTAACTTGCTACTCCCCCCCCCCAAACCCCCCCCCCCCCTCAAAAACACCTGTGCCTGAGCTCACTTTGCTTAGAGGTAGGACTCCAAGGGGGATAGGGCTGGCGGGCAAGTTTGATTTAATAGCTAAGTTTTGTATAGTTAGGAAAAATACAAATTATCTCTGAATTTGTCATTTGTTCCTTAACTGACATACAAACCACGCTATTTAATAGGGGTGACTCACCCATTAGGAAGGGTGGAAAGTCCCGGCCAGTACTTTATTTTGGCTTTGCCCGGGGACTCAGTATTCGAGTGTGTCAGCACTCAACAATAAGGAGTCCCTGCACCTCGCTAGAACCTTGCTACGCAAGGGACGCGGCCTACGTAAGCTGTGTGTGAAGGTATAAAGTGTGACTCGTCCTAGGAAGTTGACCTGTAGTCCTTTAGAAGGAAACTTTAGGCTAGGACTCTCCAAAAACCACCTCGTCAGGGTATGGGGACGTGACAGTATTAGCTTAATACTAGGAACACAAGGAAACATGGTTTACCTGCAGTGGTTTGAGGTCAGCTGTGCTAAGAACCCAGGATGCTGCTTTCCCCAAGAGAGGGGAGGATGAAGAAAAGAATAAGGGCCAGACATACCTTTTCATTCATGCAGACTAAGACCAGGTAACAATGCCCTCAACCTTCTGCTACTTGTCCATTAAGGAGCCTGAGGTTTTAAACCAGCTGTTGTGCAGCCACCCCAGGGCCGACAGAAAACGTATCGAGCCTCCTGTGGGTCACTTCTTGCAGGTAGTGGGCTGTGAAGGTCGTCTGACGCTTCCACACCCCAGCTTGAAGAACCTGCGTCACTGAAAAGTTTTTCTTGAAAGCCAGGGACGTAGCTACGCCCCTGACGTCATGTGCTCTAGGGCAACGTGATGGAGGAGGGTCTGGATTCAGGGACAGATGGATCACCCTACGAATCCATGCCGAGATGGTATTCTTGGTGACCCTCCTCTTAGTCCTCCCAGTGCTCACAAACAATGCCTGCACCTGGGGGCGGACTGCAGCCGTTCTTTTGAGATATAGCCTCAGACTCCTTACTGGGCACAGTAGGAGATGGTCTGGGTCATCTGTTACAGAATGAAGACTCAAAATCTGGAAGGAGTCGAACCGAGGGTCCGCCACCCCCGGATTCCGAGTCTTGGCAATAAACTCAGGGACGAATTTGAACGTTACCTCCCCCCATCTCCTTGAATGGGGGATGTCATATGAGAGACCATGAAGTTCACCGACTCGCTTGGCCGAAGCCAAAGCTAGTAGGAACACCGTCTTCCAAGTTAGGTGGCGATCTGAAGCCTGGCGTAATGGTTCATAGGGAGGTCTCTTAAGAGACCTGAGAACTCGAACCACGTTCCATGGAGGAGTTCTCACTTCCGACTGAGGGCAGGTAAGTTCATAACTTCGTATGAGTAGGGAAAGTTCCAGCGAGGAAGAAATGTCCACTCCTTTGAGCCTGAAGGCTAGACTTAAGGCTGAGCGATAGCCTTTCACCACTGAGACTGAAAGGCGCATTTCTTCCCGCAAATACACGAGGAACTCCGCTATTGCTAGAATAGTGGCATCGAGTGGAGAGATACCCCTTCCACGACACCAACCACAGAAGACTTTCCACTTTGCCTGGTAGACAGATGCGGATGACTTTCGCAGATGTCCAGACATCCTGATCGCAACTTGTTGCGAAAATCCTCTCTCAGCGAAGAAATGCTGGATAGTCTCCCGGCGTGAAGTCGTAGCGAAGCTACGGCTTTGTGTAAGATGTTGGCATGTGGTTGTTTGAGTAGCTCGTGTCGCGGAGAGAGTTCCCTTGGAAGTTCCGTTAGGAATTGCAGAAGGTCCGGAAACCATTCCACGTGATGCCATAGCGGAGCTATAAGGGTCATTGACAGATTGACCGATATTCTGGTTTTGTTGAGCACCCTCCTCATCAGACAGAACGGGGGAAAGGCGTACACGTCGATGTTGTCCCACCGTTGTTGGAAGGCATCTTGCCAGAGAGCCTTGGGATCCAGGACTGGGGAGCAGTACAGCGGCAGCTTGAAGTTCAACGCTGTCGCGAATAGATCCACAGTCGGGGAACCCCACAAAGTCAGGACTTTGTTGGCTACTAGATGATCCAAAGACCACTCGGTACTCACTATTTGAGACGCTCTGCTCAGACTGTCGGCGAGCACATTCCTCTTGCCTGGAATGAAACGTGAAGATAGTGGAATCGAGTGGACTTCGGTCCATCTCAGCATCACTACTGCGAGATGGGATAGCTGCCTCGAAAAGGTACCTCCCTGCTTGTTGATGTAAGCCACTACTGTGGTGTTGTCGCTCATCACCACCACAGTGTGACCCGCCAGGTATTGTTGGAACTGTTGAAGTGCCAGGAAGACGGCCTTCATCTCTAGCAGATTTATATGGAGGCACTTTGCTGATTCTGACCACAGGCCTGAGGTCCTGTGGTGCAGAACGTGGGTGCCCCACCCTTTCTTTGAGGCGTCCGAAAACAGAATCAAGTCCGGGTGGAGGACGAGAAGATCCACTCCTCTTCGTAGGTTCTCGTGTCACCCACCACTGAAGGTCCGTCCGTTCTGGTTGTCCCATAGGGATCATGACGTCCGGGGAATCGTAACCTTAATTCCACCGGGACTTGTTGCCACTGGAGGGATCTCATCCTGAGGCGACCGTTGGGAACTAGACGAGCCAAAGATGAGAGGTGACCGAGGAGACGTAACCACGATTGGGCTGGGAGTTCTTCTCGTCTGCGGAAAGGGCTTGCGACCCTCCTTAGCCTTGCTATCCTGTTGTCTAATGGGAAGGCTTTGTGGAGATTGATGTCTATGATCGTGCCTAGATATACCAGTCTTTGAGTGGGAAGCAGAGAACTTCTCGAGATTTACCATGATCCCCAGATCCTGGCAAAGTCCCAGAAGTTTGTCTCGGTGTTGAAGAAGGGATGACTCCGAGTCTGCTAGGATCAGCCAGACGTCCAGATAACGGAGGAGACGGATGCCGATCCTGTGTGCCCACGAAGATATTAGGGTGAACAATCTGGTGAAAACCTGTGGTGCTGTGGAGAGACCGAAGCACAGCACCTTGAACTGGTACACCTTGTTGTCTAGGCTGAATCTTAAGTACTTCCTTGAAGACGGATGGATTGGGATCTGGAAGTACGCGTCCTTCAGATCCAGTGTACACATGAAGTCTTCCGGTCTCACTGCAAGTCTGACCGTGTCTGCAGTCTCCATGCTAAACGGAGTTTGCTTGACAAACTTGTTCAGAAATGAGAGGTCGATGACTGGTCTACAGCCTCCAGACGCCTTCTTTACAAGAAAGAGTCGACTGAAGAAGCCTGGAGATCCGTCGAGGACCTCTTGGACAGCGCCCTTCTTCAACATGGTCTGGACTTCTGCCCAAAGGGCCTGCCCCCTTGCCGATCCCATGGCAAGGGAGCTCAACGACACTGGATCCGCTGTCAGGGGAGGTAGAGATGTTGTGAACGGGACGCGATATCCCTGACTGATTACGGAAATCGTCCAGGAATCAGCCCCGAGTTGCTGCCACCTGTTGGCGCAACTTTGTAGGCATACCCCCACTGGTGGAAATGCAGGGGGACTGCCAATCCTAGCTTTTGCGGCCTTGGCCGCTCCCTCTAGGATTTTTTCCTCCCCTGGAGGACTTTTTGCCTTTCTTGTCCTTGACAGGAAAGGGCTTAGACACCGACGTCTTCGCTGCAGCTGCCGGTTTCATGGTCTTGGTAGGACGTGGCTGCTGGGGTGCTGGAGGTTTATAGGGCTTCGATGTTAGAGCCCTATGTAGGAGAGAGTCCACCTCTCAGCAGCCTGCTCCACGTCCTTAGGCTCAAACAAATTCTTCCCCATAACGGAAGAATGCCTGAGCCTGCTGATCTTGGTACTGGGGACCTTTTGATGGAACCTCTCAGACACCGCATCTCGACGTTTCAAGATGGTGTTAGCCCACAAGTTCGAGACTTGGTGGGCTAGAAACTCGATCGTGCGAGTACCCGAGAGTAAAAAGGTCTCCATAGCCTTCCTGGTACTTTCTTTGGACAAATCCTCCGAACGTAGCAGGATGCCTAGTGTCCCTAGCCAGATATCAAGCCACGAAGTGGCCTGCATAGCACACTTCGCCACCTTCTCCTGGCTAAGGATCTCCGTAGCCGAGAACGAAACCTGCCGGTTGGAGAGTCTCTCAAGAGGGACTCCCCTGGTAAGCTCTTCCAACGAATGGTGAAGGGGAAGAGATAAACAAGGTTTCTCAACGATGTCGAAGTACCTCCTCTGTTGGACAAGAGGAGGTGGGAGGAGCTTGTTGCCGGCGCTGGATCGGCTGGAGGAGGCATGTTCGGAGAGCTGGACCTCGATCTTGTCCCTGGCACTCTTGACCCCTGAGACCAGGGCAAAGCCGCACTGGCCCTAGAGGGTTTTTGAGTCCCAAAGACTCGGTCCAAGACCGTGTCCTTGCCCTCACGAGGAGGAATCTCCAGGTCCGCAAACCCATTGAGATTCCTCATAAGGGTCAGAATCTGCCAGAACGTGTGTTCTGACTCCTGCAGCTCTCCTCCTGAAGGACTAGCAGTGAAGTCTCCTGTCCCCAAAGGCTCTTCTTGGGGGGACTCGTGGACGTTTTCCGAGTGCTTGGCTGGCTCCAGTCTAAGCCTTGATGACGACTTCGGTACAGTTTTGGAGTCCTTCCACTCCTTCCTGGGAGGGATGCAGGACTCCAAAAACAACGGAGGGAGGCTCTTCTCCACCCCTACCCGAGAAGATGTTCCAGCGCGAGGTGGGGTTTCCCCCATTGGTGCGATGGGGGAATGCCTCACCTCACATGACTCCCCTGAGGACGGGAAGTCTTCGTCCGAAGGGGAGGGAGAGAACGTCTGGGGGGGGTGAGGAGGCCTTCCTCAAGGACTTACGAGGAGTCAGCTTCGCCCTCGGAGAAGTTACCACGTTCAAAACACCTCTCTTCCTCTTCAGGGGAGTAGAAGCTGCCAAGGATTTGTGGCCCAGGTCAGAGAAAACAGGCTTAAACGCCTGCCTGACCGCTCTGACCAGTCTCCCAAACCAAGGCTGCTGGCTGATGGCTGCGCTGTCAGTTACTCCCTCTGGAGGGAAAGGGATCAACCGATCCCTGGGAGGAGTTACCAAAGCGGTGTTCGCCTGAAAGAAAGATGAATGAGAAGAAACGTCCCTGGACCTTTCTGGAACCTTCCCCCCTTCCGGCGAGCGCGCTGTTCTGCGCTTGCGGGGGGGACGCGACGATGATGACCTTGCCGCGCATTGTCCTGCAGCCTCGCGCGTGGGGGGTGGTTGTTGATCGCGCTGGGGAGCATGCTGGCGCTCGAGCGATGGGAAATGCCATGGGTTGCGCGCGGGTGACTGTTGGCGAAGGCGAGGGCGCGCGGAGGCGCGCGGCCGAGCGATGGCGCGCTGGAGAAATCAGAGGGTGCGCAGATGGAAGATTGCGCGCTCGCTCAAGCGATGGTGAATGTTCGCGCGCGCACGCAGGATCCGGCTGAAGAGCCCGTGCGGGCGAAGATACCGTTGGGTGCGCGCGCAGGAGCCACATCCCTTGCGCGCGGGTGCGCATAAGAGCGCACATCAGGCTGTGGAGATGGGCATGGGCGCGCGTGCGCAACCTCGTGGGCGCGAGTCGGAGACTGCGCGCGAAGACGTGCTGGCGAGGGATGGCGCGCAGGTGGAGAATGACTACGCGCTGAGCTGACGAGACGGGGAAGAAATTAACTTCCCTACTGCGCCCAGATCCAAAGATCGTGGGCGCCCAGATCCAAAGATCGTGGGCGCGCAGGTGAACCCTGGCGCTTAAGGGACGTATGTGCCAACTTGTGCATACGCCCTTGTTGCCCCGAAGGGACCATTGCCTGTTTCACAAAAGGATGCATTGGTGCCCACAGCACGTCAGCAGCCAGGAACGGCGACGGCAGGTCAGCAGGTCTGACGGGTGGAAGGTCGACGTGTCCTTTGTAAGGACGACCTTCCACCGAAGGAGATCGCGAACGATCTGCAGAGGGGTCCAGGGTTGTAGCTGGGAGAGTCGGAGAATGATGGCGAGGTTCCTCTGCGGCGGACTGCTGAGACGATGAACTGAAGAGGCGCCTCCTCACACCCTTGTGAGGTGAAGGAAGACCTCTCCGGCGAAGAGGAAGGCGGGCTTTACGCCTTATGCGCCCTCTGGGGGCCGTGGGGTCAGCGGCCTGACCATCAGCAGTCCTCCGAAGAGGAGTCTCTGTAAGTGAACTCCCCCGAGGGGGAGAATCACCGGCAGGAGAGACCGTTGGACTTAGTTCCTCCCTCGAAAGATGAGCAGAGGGAGAAACTAAGTCTTCAGCTACAACAGGTTGATCAGGAGCAGAGGTTTGAGATATCGCATCGGAAGCCTCTGCCACCACAACGTCGACGATAGACAGAGGATCAACCTCTGCTAAAGTCGGCGATTGTTTGACAGCGGCCCCCAACCTGATCATGTCAAACAAGGCTTCCTTGGAGGGCGAACCCACTAGCCCCAAGGAAGACCAAAGCTGAAATAAATCATCATTACACAAATTGATATTCAAATCCTCCCCCGGATGAGGAGGAGGAGCTGCCTCGCTATGGGAGGCAACTCCCTCTCCCGAACCCCGAGATCGGGCAACAGAACTATGGCCTACGCTTCAACTCGACAGTTTCTCGCAAGAAACTGATCGAGCGGGAGCTTCAGAGGAGGTTTGGGCAATGGAAGAAGTGCCCTTGGGATTTTCTCCTTTCAAAGAAACCTTCGAAGGAGAAATATCCAGTTTGGACTTCTTCTTCCGCCGCCGAGAAAACCTCTCCCACTGGGAGGTAGACCACTCCCTACACTCACCACACTTATTATTTCTATCACACTGCTGGCCCCTACAATAAGGACAAAGGGTGTGAGGGTCTGTATCGACCGCCGACATAAACGTGCCACAAGGGCGGTCGGGTAATCCAAGACACTTTCGCATGATCGCAGAGGCCAACTTCCAAACACACCTGTCAAAGGAAAAGCAAAAAGCATTAAATGGCTGTCAGAAGGCGAGGGTGAAAGCGGACACGTCCGACTGCCACCCGAGCCGAGAGCAAAGTGAGCTCAAGCACAGGTGTGTGAGGGGGGGGATAGCAAGCTACCCTCCCTACCCCCCGCTAACTAGCGGTGGGGTAGTAAACCCTCATTAAAATTCTAATGGCTCGTCATTTCAGCTACGCCGAAAGTAATAGCCCCTATTAAATATCGTGGTTTGTATGTCAGTTACGGAACAAATAAAGGCTGAACTTGCAACAAAGGAATAAAATACATTTTAAATGACCTGCAATGAACAAGTAATTTCCAAGCAATCAGCAATTAACAAAATCAACATTTACCTGATCTATAACTTACCATAGCATATAGATTTTCAAAACCTTTCACTTTTATGGGGACCTTAGAAAACTTCTGATCAAATGCATCTGATATATTGTGTGCAGGATCTGTTGAGATGATCAAAACAGAATCCCTTCTCCTGGCAAGTTGTACTGCCAAACTACAACTGTAAGTAAAAGAAATTTATTTAGTATTTAAGAAAAGAAACAATATTTCAATATAAAACATAACAAATTTGGAAGTAATAGGAAAAATTTGGAAGCAATTTGTATTTTTCCTAACGATACAAAAGTGTAACTATCTACAGGGGATATAGCTTTCGGCAAAGCTCAAAGACGAGCCATTAGATTCTTAACTAGGGTTAACCACCGGCCCACTAGTTTGGGGGGGTAGTGGCTACCCCTCTTACTCACACAACTGGGCTGAAAACCCACTTTGTTTGGAGGAAGGACTTCAAGGAGAATAATGCTGGCGGGCCAATCTGTATAAATAGCTACAAATTACTTCCAAATTTGTCATTTATTATGTCACTAAATACAAACCAATGATATTTATAGAGGATGACTTAACCTTTAGGGGGTGGAAGTCCTTGCCAATCTGGCTTTTGGCTTTGACCCGGGGTTTCCCCTTTATGTGTTTTGCACTCAATTGGTCTAAACCTAAAAACCCGCTAAAACCGTGCTATGCGTGGTCCGCGGCCTATGCAAGCTTTTATGCTTGTGATATTAGGAACGTTACTGTCAAGGTATGAGTTCTTCCAAGTCATAGGAATCTTCAGAAGTCACCAAGACATACCCAATACCCCCCTAGTTAGGGTATGGGGACGCAACAAGTTTTGAAACAATACCGGGTATGAGTTCTTCCAAGTCATAGGAATCTTCAGAAGTCACCAAGACATACCCAATACCCCCCTAGTTAGGGTATGGGGACGCAACAAGTTTTGAAACAATACCGGGTATGAGTTCTTCCAAGTCATAGGAATCTTCAGAAGTCACCAAGACATACCCAATACCCCCCTAGTTAGGGTATGGGGACGCAATAAGTTTTGAAACAATACCGGGTCTAAACCTAAAAACCCGCTAAAACCGTGCTATGCGTGGTCCGCGGCCTACGCAAGCTTTTATGCTTGTGATATTAGGAACGTTACTGTCAAGGTATGAGTTCTTCCAAGTCATAGGAATCTTCAGAAGTCACCAAGACATACCCAATACCCCCCTAGTTAGGGTATGGGGACGCAATAAGTTTTGAAACAATACCGGGTATGAGTTCTTCCAAGTCATAGGAATCTTCAGAAGTCACCAAGACATACCCAATACCCCCCTAGTTAGGGTATGGGGACGCAACAAGTTTTGAAACAATACCGGGTATGAGTTCTTCCAAGTCATAGGAATCTTCAGAAGTCACCAAAACATACCCAATACCCCCCCTAGTTAGGGTATGGGGACGCAACAAGTTTTGAAACAATACCGGGTTACACAAAGGATCAATGGTTTACCTGCAGTTGGTTGAGGTCAGCTTTGCAGAGGACCTTGGGTGCTGATTCCTCAAGAGAGGAGAGGATGAAGAAAAGGAGGAGCCAGTTATTCTTAATCATTCATTCAGACTAATTCCAGGTAACCTTTGTGCAGCCACCTTAGAACCAATGGAAAATATTTCCGTGTTCCTGTGGGTTACGTCTTGCAGGGAGTGGGCGGTGAAGGTGGTCTGACGCTTCCACATACCCGCTTTTAGTGCCTGCGCCACAAGAGTAGTTTCGCTTGAACGCCAGGGACGTAGCAATGTCTGATGTCATGAGCTCTGGGTTGACGTGTCGAAGGAGGATTGGGATTCAGTGCCAGGTTAATGACCTTGCAAATCCAAGC
Organism: Palaemon carinicauda; assembly: GCF_036898095.1. Classification (NCBI taxonomy): domain Eukaryota; kingdom Metazoa; phylum Arthropoda; class Malacostraca; order Decapoda; family Palaemonidae; genus Palaemon; species Palaemon carinicauda. Next base: position 82,448,546 of record NC_090742.1, on the reverse strand, counting down.
AGAGATGGTGTTCTTCGTGATCCTCCTCTTGACCTTCCAAGTGCTTACAAAGAGTGCTGGCACTCAGGGGCAAGCTACAGATGTCCTTTTGAGGTAATACCTCAACCTCCTTACTGGGCATAAAAACAGTTGGTCTGAGTCATTGGTTTACAGAACGGAGACTCCGAAACTAGGATACACCGCCCCCGAATTCTTAGTCTTAGCAATAAACTCACTGACGAAGCCGAGGCTTAAATTTCCCCATTCCCTTGAACAGGCAATGTCCTACGAGAGACCATGAAGTTCACTAACTCTTTCGGCCGAGAACAAAGGGAGTGGGAACACTTTCTTCAAACTGAAGTGGCGATCTGTTGCCTGGCATAATGGTTAGTAGGGGGGACCCTTTCAGAGACTGAAGGACACGAACTACGTTCCAAGGAGGTGGTCTCGCTTCCGACTGGGGTCAGGTAAGTTCATATCTTCGTATAAAGAGAGAAAGTTCCAGCAAAGAGGAAATATCTACTCCTTTCAGCTTAAAGGCAAGACTCAAGGCTGAGTAGTAGCCTTTTACTGCCAAAACTGAGAGGAGCACTTCCTCCCGCAGGTGCAAAAGGAACTTTGCTATTTCTGGAATAATGGCATAGAGGGGAGAGATACCCCTTCAATGACAACAACCACAGAAGACTGTACACTTTGCCTGGTAGAAGAGTGATGCTGATGATCGTTGCAGATGTCCAGACATCCGTTTCGCAACTTGTGAAAATCCTCTAAGGGTGAGGAGAGATGGATAGTCTCCAGGTGTGAAGTCATAGCAAAGCTACGGCTTTGTGGAAGATGTTCGCATGGGGCTGTTTGAGTAAAGTGTCATTGGAGCTCTTTTGAGAGCTCTGTTAGGAGCTGCAGAAGGTCCAGCAACGATTCTGCGCGATGCCATAGCGGAACGATGAGGGTCATCGAGAGACTGACTGAAGTTCTGGTCTTATTGAGTACTCTTCTCATCAGACAAAATAGGGGAAAGGCATAATGGTCGATGTTGTCCCACAATTGTTGGAATGCATCTTGCCAGAGAGCCTTAGGGCCCAGGACTGGGGAGCAGTACAGCGGGAGCCTGAAATTCAGGGACGTCGCGAACAGGTCCACAGTCAGGAAAACGCACATAGTCAGGACTTTGTTGGCTACTAGATGATTCAAAGACCACTTGGAGCCCATTATTTGAGTCACTCTACTCAGGTTGTCTGCGAGCACATTCCTTTTGCCCGGAATGAAGCATACTGATAGGGTCACAGAGTTATCTTCTGTCCATCTCAGGATCTCTACTGCCAGATGGGATAGGGGCTGCAAAAAGATACTGCCTTGTTTGTTGATGTAAGCCACTAATGTGGTGTTATCGCTCATCAACACCACCGAGTGGCCCGCAAGGAACTGTTGGAGGGCTAGGAAGGTTGTTTCATCTCTAAGTGATTTATTTGCTGGTACCCTTTGGACTCTGACCATAGGCCTGAGGCTGTGTGGTGCAGCATGTAGGACCCCCAGTCTTCATTTGATGCATCTGAAAAGAGCATCAAGTCTGAGGGGAGGACGAGAAGGTCGATGCCTTTGAGCAGATTCTCATCTGCCACCCACCATCTGCGGTCCGTCTGTTCTTCCAGTCCCATAGGAACTAGAACGTCCGGGGAATCCTTGACCTGATTCCAGTTGGACTTTAGCCGCCATTGGAGGGATCGTATCCTGAGGCGACCACTGGAAACTAGACGGACCAGGGATGATAGGAGCCCAAGGAGACACAACCACCTCTGGCCTGTGAATTCTTCTCGGCTGGAAAATGGTCTTGCAGCCTTCCTCTGCCTCACTACCCTGTCATTTGATGGGAAGACTTTCTGAAGATTGGTGTCTATAATAACACCTAAGTACCAATTCTTGAGAGGAAAGCAGAGACAACTTTCGAGGTTTACCATGATTCCTAGATCTTAGCAGGCCTCAGAATTTTGTCTGTGTGGTGAAGAAGGGTTGCCACTGAGTCTGCTAGAATCAGCCAGTTGTCCAGATATCCTAGGAGACGAATGACAATTCTATGTGACCAAGATTACATTAGGGCAAACACTCGTGAAGACCTGAGGTGTTGTGGAAAGACCAAAGCACAGCACCTTGAACTGATATTTCTTGTTGTCTAATATGACAAATTTTGTAGATAATTTGTATTTTTCCTACCATACAAACCTTAGCTATTTACATGGGGTATTATTTTGGCGGAGCTGAAATGACGAGCCATTAAATTTTAACGAGGGTTAACTACCCCCTCGCTAGTTAGCGGGGGATAGGGAAGGGGTAGCTAGCTACCCCTCCCCCCCCCCCTCACACACTGTGAATAGCTCAATTCACTTAAAGGTAGGACTTGATTTGGGGGTCAGGGCTGGCGGGTAACATTTGCATAAATAGCTAAGGTTTGTATGGTAGGAAAAATACAAATTATCTACGAAATTTGTCATTTGTTCCGTAACCTAATACAAACCACGCTATTTACATGGGGTGACTTACCCTTAGGAAGGGCGGAAAGTCCCCAGCCTTCTGGCTTCGGCTTTACCCGGGGACTCCAATTCAGAGTTGTAGAACTCAAGGAACGGGAGTCCCTAACCCTAGCCTACTAGGATGTGTGTGAAGGAGAATAACGTGACTCGTCCTAGGAAGTTGACCTGGAGTTCTTTATGTGGAACTCTAGGCTCGGACATTCCCAATACCACCTCGTCAGGGTATGGGGGACGCGACAGTATTAAGGCTAATACTAGGAGCACAAGGAAGCATGGTTTACCTGCAGAGGTTGAGGTCAGCTGCGCAAAGACCTGGATGCTGCTATCCCCAAGAGAGGGGAGAATGAAGAAAGAAGTAAGGGCCAGACATACTCTTTCATTCATGCAGACTAAAACTGGGTAACAATGCCCTCAACCTTCTGCTACTTGTCCAATAAGGAGCCTGAGGTTAGACCAGCTGTTGTGCAGCCACCACAGGACCGATAGAAAACGTATCGAGGTTCCTGTGGGTCACGTCCTGCAGGTAGTGGGCTGTGAACGTCGTCTGACGTTTCCAGACCCCAGCTCTTAGAACCTGCGTCACAGAGAAGTTTCTCTTGAAGGCCAGGGAAGTAGCAACACCACTGACATCGTGAGCTCTGGGACGACATGACGGAGGAGAGTCGGGATTCAAGGTGCTGCTTATCACCTTGCGAATCCATGAAGAGATGGAGTTCTTGGTGACCCTCCTCTTTGTCCTCCCTGTGCTCACAAACAAAGCTTGCACATGAGGACGGGCTGCAGCTGTTCTTTTGAGGTAGCGCCTCAGACTCCTGACTGGGCACAGTAACAGATGGTCTGGGTCACTTGTTACAGAATGTAGACTCGTTACCTTGAAGGAGTCGAATCTTGGATCCGACACCCCAGGGTTTTGAGTCTTAGCAATGAACTCAGGGACGAACTTGAACGTTACCTCCCCAAATCCCCTAGAATGGGCAACGTCGTGGGAGAGACCATGAAGTTCACTTACTCGTTTGGCCGAGGCCAACGCGAGTAGCAACACCGTCTTCCACGTTAAGTGGCAATCAGACGCCTGGCGTAATGGTTCAAAGGGAGCTCTTTTCAGAGCCCTGAGCACTTGAACCACGTTCCAAGGAGGGGTCTGACTTCCGACTGGGGGCAAGTAAGCTCGTAGTTGCGTATGAGTAGAGAAAGTTCCAACGAAGAGGAAATATCCACTCCTTTAAGCCTGAAGGCTAAGCTTAAGGCTGAGCGATAGCCTTTCACCGCCGAGACCGAAAGGCGCATTTCCTCCCGAAGATATACAAGGAACTCCGCTATTGTTGGAATAGTGGCATCGAGCGGAGAGATACCCCTTCCACGACACCAACCACAAAAGACTTTCCACTTCGCCTGGTAGACGCTGGCAGATGATTCTCGCAGGTGTCGAGACATCCTGTCCGCAACCTGTTGAGAAAATCCTCTCTCCGTGAGGAGTCGCTGGATAGTCTCCAGGCGTGAACCCGAAGCGAAGCTACGGCCTTGTGGAAGATGTTGCAATGTGGTTGTCTGAGTAGCTCGTGACGTGGAGGGAGTTCTCTTGGGGGTTCCGTTAGGAGTTGCAGAAGGTCCGGGAACCATTCCGCATGATGCCATAGCGGAGCTATGAGAGTCATGGAGAGGTTGACCGAGTTGAGCACCCTTCTCATCAGACAAAAAGGTGGGAAGGCGTAAACGTCCATGTTGTCCCACCTGTGTTGAAATCCATCCTGCCAGAGCGCCTTGGGGTCCGGGACTGGAGAGCAGTAAAGGGGCACCCTGAAATTCAAGGCTGTCGCAAACAGGTCTACAGTCGGGGAACCCCACAAAGTCAAGACTTTGTTGGCTATCTGAGGATCCAAAGACCACTCGGTACTCACTATCTGTGTCGTCCTGCTGAGGCTGTCGGCGAGGACATTCCTCTTGCCAGGAATGAAGCGAGCTGACAGTGAGATCGAGCGGGTTTCGGACCATCTCAGAATCTCTACTGCAAGATGGGATAGCTGTTGCGAGAAGGTACCTCCCTGCTTGTTGATATAAGCCACTACTGTGGTGTTGTCGCTCATCACCACCACGGAGTGGCCCGCCAGGGTTTGTTGGAACTGTTGAAGAGCCAGAAAAACGGCCTTCAATTCTAGCAGGTTGATGTGGAGGCACCTTTCCGATTCTGACCAAAGGCCCGAGGCTCTTTGGTTCAGAATGTGGGCCCCCCCCCCCCCTTAATTTGACGCGTCCCTAAACAGAGTCAAATCTGGGGGGAGGACGAGAAGTTCTGCTCCCTTCCGTAGGTTCTCGTCGTCCAGCCACCATCGAAGATCCGCCCGTTCCGAAGGTCCTATGGGAACTAGGAAGTCCGGGGAATCGTTTCCCTGATTCCATCGTGACTTCAGCCGCCACTGAAGGGATCTCATCCTGAGGCGGCCGTTTGGAACAAGACGAACCAAAGATGATAGATGGCCTAGGAGACGTAACCACAGTTGGGCTGGAAGCTCTTCTCGTCTGAGGAAAGGTTCTGCTACCTTCCTCAGCCTGGCTATCCTTTCGTCTGATGGAAAGGCTTTGTGGAGAATCGTGTCTAGTTTCATGCCTAGGTATACCAGTTTCTTCGTAGGGCGCAGAGAGGACTTTTCGAGATTTACCAAGATCCCTAGATCTTGGCAAACTTCCAGAAGCCTGTCTCGGTGTCGCAGAAGGGTCGACTCCGAGTCTGCCAGGATTAGCCAGTCGTCCAGATAACGAAGGAGACGGATGCCGTTCCTGTGAGCCCACGACGAGATCAGAATGAACACCTTGGTGAACACCTGGGGTGCCGTGGAGACCAAAACACAGCACCTTGAACTGGTAGGTCTTGCCGTCTAGGCTGAATCTTAAGTACTTTCTGGAAGTACGCGTCCTTCAGATCCAGAGTGCACATAAAGTCTTGTGGTCTCACTGCAGGTCTGACCGTGTCCGCTGTCTCCATACTGAAACGAGTTTGTACGACAAACTTGTTTAGTGCTGAGAGGTCGATGACCGGTCTCCAGCCTCCAGACGCCTTCTTTACAAGAAAGAGTCGACTGAAGAAGCCTGGGGAGCCGTCGTCGACCTCCTGGAGAGCATCCTTCTTGAGCATGGTCTCGACTTCTGCCCGGAGGGCCAACCCCTTTGCCGATCCCAAGGCATAGGAGTTCAACGACACTGGATTCGCTGTCAGGAGAGGTAGAGATGTTGTGAACGGGACGCGATACCCTTGACCGATCACAGAGACCATCCAAGGGTCGGCCCCGAGTTGCTGCCACCTCTGCACGCAACTTTTTAGGCATCCCCCACAGGTGGACACGCGGGGGGACTGCCACTCCTAGTTTTTGCGACCTTTGCCGCTTCCTCTACGAGTTCTACCTCCCTTAGAGGACTTGCCGCATTTCTTGTCTTTCGGCTGAAAGGTCTGCGGCTTAGACACGTTTGTCTTAGCTGCCGGAGCCTGCTTAGGTGTCTTGCGAGGCTGCTGTTGACGTTGTTGTTGAGGGGCTGGAGGTTTATAGGGCCGAGATGTCAGGGCCCTTTGGAGGAGAGAGTCCTGGTTCGATCTCCTCCACCTCTCAGCCGTCTGCCCAATGTCACGAGGCTCCAGTAACTCCCATCCAAAAATAGAGGAGTGCCTGAGCCTGCTGACGTCTGCAGTGGGGATCTTCGGATCCAACCTCTCGGACACTGAATCGCGTCTTTTGAGGATCATGTTGGCCCACAGGTTAGTGACCTGGTGGGCTAGAAACTCAATAGAGCGAGTGCCCGAGAGGAGGAAGGTCTCCAAAGCTTTCCTATTGCTCTCCTTGGACAGATCCTCGGATCGCAATAGGATGCCCAGAGACCCAAGCCAGAGATCAAGCCACGAATTTGCCTGCATGGCACTCTTCGCGACTTTTTCCAGGTTTTGGGTCTCTGACGCTGCAAACGTCACCTGCCGGGTAGAGAGCTTCTCGAAAGAAGTTCTCTTTGCTAGTTCTTCCACGGAATGATGGAGTGGAAGAGACATGCAAGACTCCCCGTCGATCTCGAAATACCTCCTCTGTTGGACTAGAGGAGGTGGGAGGAGTTTGAACCCGGCAGAAGAACGTCCTGAGGAGTCCAAACCGGAGAGTTGAGCTTTGACCTTGTCTCTGGCGCCTTTCACCCCTTTAGATCAGAGCAAAGCCGCACTAGTCTTGGGGGGCTTCTGGACACCAAAGACCTCGTCAAGCACGGTGTATTTCCCCTCGCGAGGGGCTGTCTCCGGGTCCTTGATTTTGTTGAGCTCCCTCATCAATCCAAGGACCTGCCAGAATGCATGTTCTGACTCGCTGTGCTCTCCTCTTGGTGGACTGGCAGCTAAGTCTCCCATCCTCGAGAGGTCTTCTTGGGGAGAAACGTGGACGTCCTCCCCAGGGATAACTGGCTCTTGACGAATCCTCGATGAAGAATTTGGAACAGTCTTGGTGTCCTTCGATTCCCTCCTGGGAGGGAAGTAGGACTCCAACAAAGACGCCCGAGGAGGACCCTCCTCACGTGCAACCCCTCCTCTATCCGGAGAAAATTCTCCCCTTGGTGCCAAGGGAGAATTCTCCGAGTTAGAGGAATCCCCCGAGGACGAGATAAACTCATCTACAGGAGGGGGTGGAGCTGCGGAGGTTGGAGAAGAAGAAGGGGTCCGCCTGATGGGGTTCCTGGAGACCAGCTTTTCCCGGGGAGGAGTCACCACGAAGCCCACTCCTTTCCTTTTCTTCAACGGTGGAGAACCCATCACAGGGTCCCGTCCCTGATCAGTGCTGGAAGGCTTAATAGCCTGGACCACAGCATTGATCGTGTGGCGGAACCATGGTAGACGGGTAACTGACGCTGTGTCAGCAATCCCCGCTGGAGAAAAGGGGATCTCGCGACCCTTGGGAGTGGACACCACGGGGCCTTCCTGAAAAGAAAAAGTTGATTGCCTAGACCTCTCTGCCGATCTTTCCTGTTCTGCCGTTGTCCTCCTCTTGCGCAGAGGTGAATCCTGGGAACGCCTCCCAGGAGGAGCGTCCTGCTGATGATCCTTGCGATCCGTATGACCCACACGGGCGGGTACGATGCCGCGCCCGGGAGAGCTCGTGAGAGAAGTTTCGTGCGCGGGCAAGCGCGTGGGCGCGAGTGAGCGTGGCGATAGGGCGCGCTGGCGCGCAGGCGAGGTAGCGCGATGGTACGTAGGCGAGCGTCCTGTGGGTAAGCGTTCGCGCGTAGGAGAATGGCGACCATAGGACCGCGCGTGGTGGCGCGCAGGTGAACGCGCGTGGGGGCACGCAGGTGAACGCGCGTGGGGGCACGCAGGTGAACGCGCGTGGGGGCACGCAGGAGGGTATGCACGAGGTCGAGTAGGAGAGCGTGCATATGAACGCGTAGGAGAACATTCCAGAGAACGAGCTGGCGAGTGGGCGCGCGACCTCTTAGGAGAGCGCTGGTGATGGTGGGAGGGAGAGAGATGTCTCCTAGAAGACTTGGTCTCCCTCAACTGGTGGAGCGCAGATCTGTCAGTGATTGGGGCGCATGAAGGAGAGGCCCCTTCTTTAAAGCCTGCAGGCCCCACAGCGTGTTGGCGTGAAGGGCGAGCTGTAGGAGATTGTGGGCGTGGGTACGCCAAACTTAAGAGGCGCTCAGTAATCGAAGGGCACGCAGGAGCAACTGGGAGTGCAGGAATCAACGAGTGAGGCAAAGGAGAACCCTTGCGAGCGTCTGAATCAGAAGATCTTGAGGGCGCTGGCGAGCGTGGGCGCGCAACAGGCACAGGCACTAGTGCGTGCTTGCGCGCGCGCGCAGGGGAGTGATGGCGCACAGTGCGCCCATTAGGAAGTTGTTGCTTCTCAGGCTGGGGGCGCCCTAAGGAGCGCTGGCGAGCAGGGGAGCTCTGGCGAGTAGGAGATCGCTGGCGCGTTGGAAGGTGTTGTACCTTCTCTGGATGTCCAGGAGAGCGCTGGCGCGCAGGAGAGCACTGGCGCGCAGGAGATCACTGGCGTGTTGGGGAGCGTTGGTCCTTCACAGGCTGAAGAGCGCGCCCAGAAAGGCGCTGGCGAGCAGGAGATCGCTGGCGCGTTGGGGAGCGTTGATCATCCTCAAGATGAAGAGCGCGCCCAGGGGCGCGCTGGCGAGCAGGAGAGCGCTGGCGCACAGGAGATCGCTGGCGCGTTGGAGAGCGCTGGCGAACAGGAGATCATTGACGAGTAGGAGACGAAGATGACCTACGCTCAACTGCACGCAAGCGCGCAGGGGCCAGGGACTTAACCCCAGAGTCCTTTTCCCCCGAAGGGGACGGTGCCTGTAGGATTACAGGTGACGGCAGCACTGAAGATCTGGCAGGAGTAGGGGATCGTGAACGATCCGCAGAGAGGTCAAGGGATGTTGCAGGTATGACCTTCTCCTGACGAGGTAGTTCCTCCGCAGGGGGAGGAGAAGGAGACCCAAAGAGGCGCCTCTTCACCCCTTTATAGGGAGAAGGGAACCCCCTCTCTCGAAGAGGCCTACGGGCCTTACGTCGAATGCGACCCCTGGGTAAGGAGTCAGGGTCATCGGTCCTTCGAAGAGGTGTCTCTGAAAGCGCGCTCCCCCAGGGGGGAGACGAGCTCGCAGGAGAGACCGGAGGACCCACCTTCCCCTTCGAAGGCTGCGCGGAAGGGAGAGGCGAGTCTTCAGCAACATCCGAGGCAGCAGGATCAGGGGTTTGACTTGTCACGTCAGAAGGGACAGTCAAAACAGCGTCGACAATGTCCGAAGGATAAACCTCCGGAATTACCGGCGACTGTTTGACTGCAGCCCCCAGCTGCAACAAGTCAAACAGGCCTTCCTTGGAGGGAGTGCCCTTAAGCCCCAAAGAAGCCCAAAGCTGAAATAAACCATGGTTAGATACCGTACAGTCAAATTCATCAAAATATAAAATATCCTCCCCCGGGGGAGGAGAGGGAACAACCTCGCTAAGGGAGGCCACGCCCTCTCCACCACCCCGAGGTTGGCAAAAACCACTAGGGCCTGCGATCTCACTCGGCGGTTTCACGGGTGAAGCCGAACGAGGGAGACCTTCGGAGGAGGTTCGGGCGGCGCAAGAGGAGTCCTTAGAGACCTCCTTCTGCAATGTCACCTTCGAAGGAGATCGGTCTCTCTTGGACTTCTTCTTGCGCCTACGGCCGAACTTCTCCCACTGGGAGGCAGACCACTCCCTGCACTCACTGCACACATTTTCCTTGTCACACCGTTGACCTCGGCAAAGGGGGCAAAGGGCGTGAGGATCCGTATCCATAGAGGACATAAAAGTCCCGCACGGGCGATTAGGAAGTCCAGGGCAAGTACGCATTGTTATAGAGTCGAGGCCAACTTCACACACAAACTGTTTAAAGAGAAAGCAGAAAAAGATTAAAGGCTGTCAAGCGAGGGTGAGAGCAGAAACGTCTGATCATCACCCGAGCCAAAAGTGAATTGGGCTATTCACAGTGTGTGAGGGGGGGAGGGGTAGCTAGCTACCCCTTCCCTACCACCCCTAACTAGCGAGGGGGTAGTTAACCCTCGTTAAAATTTAATGGCTCGTCATTTCAGCTCCGCCAAAATAATACCCCATGTAAATAGCGTGGTTTGTATTAGGTTACGGAACAAATGATCCTTAGATACTTCATCAAAGACAGATGGATTGAGATCTGGAAGTATGCATCCTGTAGGTCCAGTGTACACATGAAGTCCTGTGGATTTACCGCTAGACTGACCGTGTCTGCCATCTGCATGCTGAACGGAGTTTGTATGACAAACTTGTTCAAAACCGAGAGGTCGATGACTGGTCTCCAGCCTCCAGACGACTTTATCACAGGAGAGTTGACTGAAGCAGCCTCGGGAGTCGACGAGGACCGCTTGGAGAGCGTCCTTCTCCAACATGGTCTGGACTTCGGCCCAGAGGAAACTGGAACCTTGGTCAGTGAAAAACCATCCAGGGCTCGGCCCCAACATGCATCCACCTCAGCCAGCAGCGATGTAGACATTCCTCCACTGGTGGAAGAGTGGGAGGATTGCCCATCCTTGCGGTTGCGGCCTAGGCCTCCTCCTCTAGAATTCTTCCCTCCACGCAAGGACTTGGACCCCTTCCGATCTTTGGCAGGAATGGGCTTCTTAGACACCTTTGCTGGAGCCGATGTAGCTGCTGTCCTGTTCGTCAGTGGTCTTGGCTGTTGTTTCTTCTGCGGAGGTGGTGATCTATAGGGTCAAAATGTCAAGGGCCTACGAAGAAGAGAGTCCAGGTTGCACTTCCTCCATCTCTTTGCAGCCCACTCGACGTCTTCCAGGCTGAACAGGGAGGAACCTTCAAGAGACGAGTTCCTCAGTCTCGTGACTTCGTTGTGTGGGACATGACGATGGAACCTTTCTACTACCAAGTCCTTTTGCTGCTGGATCGTGTTCACCCACAAGTTCATGGCTTGGTGGGAAAGGAACTCGATGATTTGAGTTCCTGATAGTAGAAAGGTTTCCATCACCTTCCTTGACCCCTCCTTGGACCAGTCCTTGGTCCTCATGAGGTGTCCCACTGATCCCACAGTACCAGAAGAGGCTTGAAGACCTCGTAGTACCTGCTCTGCTGCACAAACGGCGGCGGAAGAAGTTTCGAGGATGAGCCTGCCCGGAGGGAGCTGGAGGAGCCAGTGACTTGCGAGAACAGCTTCCAACAGGCACTTGTCAGACCCTTAGACCAGGACAAGGCCGCACTGGTTTTGGGGGGGCTTCTGAGTGCCGTAGACATGGTCCAAGACTGTGTCTTTGTCCTCTTGAAAAGCCATTGTCTGTTAAGATAACCCATTGATAGCCATCATGCATGCATAGACCTGCCAGAAGGCATACTCTGACTCCTGTTCAGCCCCCAATAGCTTTGGACTAGCAGCTTTAAGTAGATGGTCGTCATCGTCATCAATGTCATCCACCCACGAGACATCATCGGGGGGTTTCCATTGCGTGATGGGCATTGCTTGCTGACGGCTCTGCCGTGTTCGGAGATGGTCTCTTCGGACATCTTCCCTACGAATCTCACTTGCTGAGGGAGAGACTTCTTCATGTAAGGATTTGGAAGCCAGTCGAAGCTCCGGTGGAACCACCTCGATGAGGGGCAGAAAGTACCCACCAGCGACTCTTCTCTGAGAGGAAGAGACTCTTAGCTAGCTAGAGGAGGGTGCGAGCCTACTCGAGGAGGAATGGGCACAACAAAGTTGAGCCTTCCCTTAGACGTCCGTACCGTTGCCAGCTTGATCCTGGTTGAGTCCAGCCGTTCAGGTTCTCCTCGCTTCCTCTTCAGGGGAGAAGTGAAAAAAGCCAGGGGTTCTCGAGGAGGAGGAACCATGGGCCTGCTGGAGGAGAGGATTATTTTTCCAGTGGGATCCTGGGTATACTAGGTAGTAGAATGGGAGGAACACATTCTACAAAGGCCTGGACTGTTCCTGTCCCTCTGAAAAGTTGGCTGAAAGATACCCTAAGAGGATTGAAGCTAAGGATACTTTGAAAAGGAGGAACATACCTACCTGGATCAATTGACGACCAGACAGAAGAAGCAGATGGCTGCAGCTTTGTAGGTTCCACCTTACAGGAGAAAGGAACAGGTCAGTTAGCTGGATCCTTGGGCTCCTTGAAAGTCAATCTTTCCGAAGGAGAGACTGTCGGGAGTCATCCTTCCTGCGAGATGTTCTCCTAGGAGAAGGTGATGGTCGGCGCTTGCGGGTTGAAGAACGAGAGGTTGAATCTCTAAGACGTGCAGGCAAATGGCGGGATGGCAAGTGCCGATGCCCCAGCTTCTCACAAAGGGGATTGTCTCCTCTCTGGCAAACAACGGAGTTCTGGCAAACGATGGCTGGTTGGAGATCACTTAGGAACTGGAAAACGCTATTGTTCTGGCGAACGACACGAGCTGGCGAACTGCGGCGAGCTGGCGAACTGCGGCGAGCTGGCGAACTGCGGCGAGCTGGCAAATGATGGCAAGCTGGCGAACGATGGCTTGTTGGCGAATGTTTAGGAACCGCCGAGCGGCGAATCACAAGAGTAACGAGCAATTGTCGATTAATGAACTGCCGGTGAACGGCCAATAGCAGGCGAATGCCGAGAGGCTGGCGAGCAGAAGGAGGATGCAGCTTAACTACCCATCGCTGAGTCTTGGTAGATCGGCGAGTTGTTGGCGAGACTGTGGACAGTCAAGAGAATCATGAGCTCGACAAGAAGTCGAAGAATCTGGCGATTCAATTATAGCTGGCGAACCACGAACAGCTATTCGGCGGAGAGATTGGTTAGTGACAATGGACTGGCGAACAGCCAGTCCGGGGAGAGTCGTATAAGGCAGGGGAGAGTCGTAAAAGGCAGGCGAGGGTCGAGAACCAGTAGGCAGTCGGTGAAGCTGACGACTCATCAAGCTGACGATCTCTAGGTGTGAGCTGCACCAGAAGGGATGAGGGCTGAGGAGTGGGCAAGCGGCGAGGTCCTGGGAAGGGACGATCTTCCAAAGGGGATTGTCTGGCTGACGAATGAGGAGAGCCGAAGAGACGCCTCTTGGCCAGAGGCGAGAAAGAGCCTCGGACTTTGTTCCGCCCCAGAAGGAAGATTCGGCTCAACAAGGAGGGAAGCACAGCCTTCGGCAACAGCAACAGTTTTATTCAGTCAATTATACAATATGTTCAAGTACAGAAGGTCCTCAACTTACAAACTTAATTGGCTCCAAGAAGCTCTTTGTAAGTCGCCCCATTCCCACTGCAGCAGGGGCTGCCCGTGGGACGGGGGTCCCCGAGAGGAGAGCGGCACCTGTGGTCTACTCCCGGGGCTCTCCAGCCTGTCCATCGGCCGCCCGCCAAGCAGCGGGCCCTGCGCGGCAAGGCCCCGTGCTGCCAAGAATGGGTAAGGGTCTCCCAGTGACCCCGCAGCGGGAGCCTAGGGGTGCGAGCTCCCCAGGCATGGTGAGGCCTCCTTCGAGAGAGGCGGGCAAGCCCATGAAGGCTCCCGCCCCCACAGAGGCTCTCCTCGATACGGGTCTCCCCGCTTGAGAGGAGCCCTCGGCTACCCCAGCAGGTTCGACGGCGATCTGGTGTTGCTGGACACAACACCGGAGGAAACATCGATGTTCGGGAGGGTCCTAGCCTGGATCTGGGACCTGAACAACCTGAGTGAGGCGGAAGAGCCCAGGGATCTGGACTTCGCCACGATGGTGGACAGGGCCCTGGGGACGGTGCCTAAGGAGGCCAGGCCACCTCGTTACAGGAGACCCTGTCGATGGAGGCCGCCGCTTGGTCCCTGTCCTACGCCATGTTCTGGTTGGACTTGCGGTCTGCGGCAGTGGCCACTTTCCACAACAGCCACGATCTCTCCAACGAAGCAGGCATGAACCTCTTCCGAGAGCTTCTACGGTCCGGGACCAAAGCCATTAAGTTGGCTCAAGGATCCCGGACAGAGACCCCAGGTTGCTTAAGAACTCCCCAGTGGAAGGGGAAGGTCTGTTTCCAAAGAACCTGGTGGAGCAGAAGATGGAGAGACTCGTGAAGGAAAGCAGGTCCTGGGACTCCTCCCACAAGCCCTCCTTCAAGGCCCCTCAAGGATTCTTGGGTCCCTTCAAGCCCAGGTCTTCTTCCCCCAGGAGAGCCAGAGGAGCCCAGGTCCCTAGGAGGAAGTAGGGCGAGAGGACCCCCCCCTCCACTGGTGGAGGGATGCCTCCAAAACATTGGCAAAGTTTGGAGAATTCCGGAACCAACCCATGGACAGGGCGTGTTCTGAAGGAAGACTACCGGGTCCCCTTCCTGGACGAGCCCCTCCCCTGGTAAGGAACCCTGGGGCGGACACCTTGCATCCCAGGACTACTTCCACAAGGAAGTCCTCCAGGCAGAGGTCTCCGCCATGTTGCTCAAAGACTGCCTCCAACAGGTGTCGGACAACTCCCCGGGCTTCTACGGCAGACTCTTCCTAATCCAGAAGTCCTCGGGGGGTTGGAGGGCCGTGATAGACCTCTCGGCCCTGAACAAGTCTATCAAGGATGAAGTAGGGTCAGGTAACTTAGCAATTCACCAACCTTGCACCTCGCAAGTGCCTTGCTCTGCAAGGACCGTGGCCTATGTAAGCTTGTGTGTGAAGGGATGAAGTGTGACTTGTCCTAGGAAGTTGACCTGAAGTCCTTTAGATGGAATTCTAGGATAGGACGCTCCCCATACCACCTCGTAATAGTATGGGGACGTGACAATATTAACTTAATATTAGGAACACAAGGAAACATGGTTTACCTGCAGTGGTTTGAGGTCAGCTGTGCAGAGAACCTAGGATGCTGCTTTCCCCAAGAGAGGAAAGAATGAAGAAAATAATAAGGGCCAGACATACCTTTTCATTCATGCAGACTAAAACCGGGTAAAAATGCCCTCAACCATCTGCTACTTGTCCATTAAGGAGCCTGAGGTTTAAACCAGCTGTTGTGCAGCCACCACAGGGCCGATAGAGAACGTATCGAGCCTCCTGTGGGTCACGTCTTGCAGGTAGTGGGCTGTGAAGGTCGTCTGACGCTTCCAAAGCCCTGCTTGTAAAACCTGCGTCACTGAGTAGTTCTTCTTGAAGGCCAGGGACGTAGCAATGCCCCTGACATCGTGTGCTCTAGGGCAACGTAATGGAGGAGGGTCTGGATTCGGGGAAAGATGGATAACCCTGCGAATCCATGCTGAGATAGTGTTCTTAGTGACCCTCCTCTTCGTCCTTCCGGTGCTAACAAACAATGCCTGTACCCGCAGACGAATTGCAGCTGTTCTCTCAAGATAGAGCCTCAGACTCCTTACTGGGCACAGTAGGAGATGGTCTGGGTCATCTGTTACAGAATGAAGACTCGAAATCCGGAAAGAGTCGAACCGAGGGTCCAGCACTCCTGGATTTTGAGTCTTAGCAACAAACTCAGGGACGAATCTGAACGTTACCTCCCCCCATCCCCTTGAATGGGCGATATCATACGAGAGACCATGAAGTTCGCCGACTCGCTTGGCCGAGGCCAAAGCATGTAGGAACACCGTCTTCCAAGTCATGTGGCGATCAGAAGCCTGGCGTAATGGTTCGAAGGGAGGTCTCTTAAGAGACCTGAGAACTCGAACCACGTTCCATGGAGGAGGTCTCACTTACGAATGAGGGCAGGTAAGTTCATAACTTCGTATGAGTAGAGAAAGTTCCAGCGAAGAAGAAATGTCCATTCCTTTGAGCCTAAAGGCTAGACTTAAGGCTGAGCGATAGCCTTTCACTGCCGAAACTGAAAGGCGCATTTCCTCCCGCAAATACACGAGAAACTTCGCTATTGCTGGAATAGTGGCATCAAGTGGAGATACCCCTTCCACAACACCAACCACAGAAAACTCTCCACTTTGCCTGGTAGACCCCTGCGGATGACTTTCGCAGGTGTCCAGACATCCTTTCAGCTACTTGTTGCGAAAAGCCTCTCTCTGTGAGGAGATGCTGGATAGTCTCCAGGCGTGAAGCCGCAGCGAAGCTACGGCTTTGTGAAAGATGTTGGCGTGTGGTTGTTTGAGTAGCTCGTGTCGTGGAGGAAGTTCTCTCGGGAGTTCCGTCAAGAGCTGCAGAAGGTCCGGAAACCACTCTGCGTGATGCCATAGCGGAGCTATTAAGGTCATAGAAAGGTTGACCGATATTCTGGTCTCGTTGAGCACCCTCCTCATCAGATAGAACGGGGGAAAGGCGTACACGCCGATGTTGTCCCACCGTTGTTGGAAGGCATCTTGCCAGAGTGCCTTGGGGTCCGGGACTGGGGAGCAGTACAGCGGAAGCTTGAAATTCAAAGCTGTCGCGAACAGATCCACCGTCGGGGAACCCCACAAAGTCAGGACTTTGTTGGCTACTAGACGATCCAAAGACCACTCGGTACTCACTATCTGGGATGCCCTGCTCAGACTGTCGGCGAGCACATTCCTCTTGCCTGGAATGAAGCGAGCTGATAGTGGAATCGAGCAGACTTCGGTCCATCTCAGTATCTCTTCTGCAAGATGGGATAGCTGCTCTGAAAAGGTACCTTCCTGCTTGTTGATGTAAGCCACTACCATGGTGTTGTCGCTCATCACCACCACGGAGTGACCCGCCAGGTACTGTTGGAACTGTTGAAGTGCCAGGAATACGGCCTTCATTTCTAGCAGATTTATGTGGAGGCACTTTTCTGATTCTGACCACAGGCCTGAGGTCCTGTGGTTCAGAACGTGGGCTCCCCCCCCCCCCCACGCTTTCTTTGAGGCGTCCGAAAACAGCATCAAATCCGGGGGGAGGACGAGAAGATCCACTCCTCTTCGTAGGTTCTCGTCTGTCACCCACCACTGAAGGTTCGTCCGTTCCGCAGGACCCATAGGGACCAAGACGTCCGGGGAATCGTGTCCTTGATTCTACCGGGACTTGAGTCGCCATTGCAAGGATCTCATCCTGAGGCGACCGTTTGGAACTAGACGGGCCAGGGAAGAAAGGTGACCGAGGAGACGTAACCACGATTGGGCTGGGAGTTCTTCCTGTCTGAGGAAAGGGTCTGCGACCCTCCTCAGCCTTGGTATCCTGTCGTCTGATGGAAATGCTTTGTGGAGATTGGTGTCCAGATCATGCCTAGATATACCAGTCGTTGAGATGGAAGCAGAGAAGACTTCTAGAGATTTATCATGATCCCTAGATCTTGGCAAATTCCTAGAAGCTTGTCCTGGTGTCGAAGAAGGGTCGACTCCGAGTCTGCCAGGATCAGCCAGTCGTCCAGATAACAGAGGAGACGGATGCCGATCCTGTGTGCCCATGAAGATATCAGGGTGAACACTCTGGTAAATACCTGAGGTGCTGTGGAGACACCGAAACACAGCACCTTGAACTGGTAGATCTTGTTGTCTAGGCTGAATCTTAAGTACTTCCTTGAAGACGGATGGATTGGGATCTGGAAGTACGCGTCCTTCAGGTCCAGTGTACACATGAAGTCTTGTGGTCTCACTGCAAGTCTGACCGTGTCTGCCGTCTCCATGCTGAACGGAGTTTGTTTGACAAACCTGTTCAGAGCTGAGAGGTCGATGACTGGTCTCCAGCCTCCAGACACCTTCCTTACAAGAAAGAGTCGACTGAAGAAGCCTGGGGAACCGTCGACGACCTCCTGGACAGCTCCCTTCATTAACATGGTCTCGACTTCTGCCCGTAGGGCTTGCCCCCTTGCCGATCCCATGGCAAAGGAGCTCAACGACACTGGATCCGCTGTCAGGCGAGGTAGAGATGTTGTGAACGGGACACGATATCCGACTGATTACGGAAATCGTCCAGGAATCGGCCCCAAGTTGCTGCCACCTGATCGCGCAACTTTGTAGGCATTCCCCCACTGGTGGACATGCAGGGGGATTGCCAATCCTAGCGTTTGCAGCCTCGGCCACTCCCTCTAGGATTTTTCCCTCCCCTGGAGGACTTTTTGCCTTTCTTGTCTTTGACAGGAAAGGGCTGCTGTTTGGACACCGTTGTCTTTGCTGCCACTGCCGGTTTCGTCGTCTTGGACGGGCGAGGTTGTTGAGGCGCTGGAGGTTTATAGGGCTTTGATGTGAGAGCCCTCTGGAGGAGAGAGTCCTGGTTGGATTTCCTCCACCTCTCAGCTGCCTGTTCCACGTCTTTAGGCTCAAACAGATTCTTTCCCAATAGGGAAGAATGTCTGAGCCTGCTGACTTCGACGGCTGGGACCTACGTGTGGAACCTTTCTGCCACCGCATCACGTCGTTTTAAGATGGAATTGGCCCACAAGTTCAAGATTTGGTGGGCCAGAAACTCAATGGTGCGGGTGCCCGAAAGGAGGAAGGTCTCCAGGGCCTTCCTGGTGCTCTCCTTAGACAGGTCCTAGGATCACAACAGGATGCCAAGAGACCCCAGCCAGACGTCCAGCCACGAAGTAGCTTGCATGGCACACTTCGCAACCTTCTCCTGACTTAGGATCTCTGTCGCCGAGAAAGTCACTTGCTGGCTAGAGAGCCTCTCAAGAGGGACTCCCTTGGTCAGCTTTTCCACAGAGTGATGTAAGGGAAGAGCCAAACTAGACTCCTCCATGATCTCAAAGTACCTCCTCTGATGGATACGAGGAGGAGGGAGGAGCTTGTTGCCAGCAGTGGAACGGCTGGAGGAGGCGAGCTCGGAGAGCTGGCCCTCAACCTTATCCCTGGCACTCTTCACCCCTTGGGACCAGGGCAAAGCCACACTGGCCTTAGCGGGCTTCTGGGTGCCAAAGACTCGGTCCAGGACCGTGTCCTTGCCCTCTCGAGGAGGAATCTCAGGGTCTGGGAACCCATTGAGATGCCTCATCAGGGTCAGAACCTGCCAGAAGGCATGCTCTGACTCCTGTGGCTCTCCTCCTGGAGAACTGGCAGCAAAGTCTCCCGTCCCCAAAGGCTCTACTTGGGGGGACACGTAGACGTTCTCTGCGGGTCTCGTTGGCTCTGGTCGAATCCTCGAGGATGACTTGGGGATGGTCTTAGAGTCCTTAGGTTCCCTCCTAGGAAGAATACAGGACTCCAATAACGAATTCTGAGGGCTCTTCTCCGCCCCAACCCGAGACGATTCTCCTGCTCGAGGTGGGGTTTCTCCCATTGGTGCGATGGGAGAACGCCTCACCTCGGTAGACTCCCCTGAGGGGGGGAGGGAGCCTTCCTCAAAGATTTCCTAGGAGCCAGCTTGGCCCTGGGAGAAGTTACCACGACTTCTACTCCTCTCTTCCTCTTCAGTGGGGTCGGAGCTGCCATTGATTTGAGGCCCATCTCAGAGAAGGCAGGTTTGACAACCTGCACGACAGCTCTGATAAGGGACCCAAACCATGGCTGCTTACTGACAGCAGCTGTGTCAGAGACTCCCTCTGGAAAAAGAAGAAGGTTGGTTTCTGGACCTATCCGAAGACTTCCCCTCCTGCGAGCACGCTGATCTGCGCTTGCGGGGGGGGGGGGGGGAGGGGGGGGGGGGGGGGGTTTGTGTGTCTGAAGAAAACGACCTGGATGCTCTCGTTCCTGAAGCCTCGCCCGGGGGCTCGCACTGTGAATCCCGATGGGAATCACTCTGGCGCTCGTGCAATGGGATTTTCCCTAGTTCGCGGCAGGCGCGCGGAGATATAGGCGAGGGCGCGCGGGCGAGCGAGGGCGCGCAGGGGAGCGATGGCGCGCAGGGGAGCGATGGCGCGCAGGGGAGCGATGGCGCGCAGGAGAGCGATGGCGCGCAGGGGAGCGGTGGCGGGCAGGTGCGCGGTCTGGCGAAGGCAGAGGGTGCGCAGAAGGGTGAGCAAGTGCTAGTGCGCGCAAAGGTGACTGCTCGCGGGCGCGTGGGCGCGCAGGATCCCGATGACCTCTAGAAGAGCGCACAGCAGGGGCTGGAACATGTGCGCGCGATGGTGACTGTGCACAATGGCGCGCAGGCGAGGGCTGACGAGTAGGCGAGGTCCGAAGGCGCGTAGGAGATCGCTGATGTAAAGGAGAAGGCAGAATCTTCTCTCCTGCGCCCAGATCCGGAGATCGTGGGCGCGCAGGCGAACGCTGGCGCGCAGGTGAAGAGCGCTGGCGAGCTGGAGATCGTGGGCGCGCAGTTATGGGCTGGCGAGGAGAAGATCGCTGGCGTACAGGAGATCGCTGGCGCGCAGGTGAGCAATGGCGAGCAAGAGAGCGCTGGCGCGTAGACTCTGCAACAGGAGATCGCTGGTACGTTGTCCCTAGAACAGGATGTCTCTGGATGGCAGTCTCAGGAACAGCAGGAACACCAGGCGAGCGCTTGTGCGCAATTGCGAGCGAGCGTGCAGGAGAACGTTGGCGCGCAGAGGATACCTGGCGCTTAAAGGACTTACTCACAATCTGAGAAAGCCCCTTTTGCCCCGAAGGGACCGGTGCCCGTTGGATAACGGGGTGCGTGGGCGCCCACAGCGCGTCAGCAGCCAGGAACGGAGACGGCAGGTCAGCAGGTCTGGCAGGCGAAGGAGATCGCGAACGATCAGCAGACAGGTCCAGGGATGCGGCTGCAACGGTCGGTGCACGGCGAGGAGAATCCTCTGCAGGGGACTGCGAAGGCGAAGAACCGAAGAGGCGCCTCCTAACTCCCTTGTGGGGAGAAGGAAGGCCTCTACGGCGAAGAGGAAGACAAGCCTTACGTCTGATACGTCCTCTGGGGGCAGCAGGCAGACCATCATCAGTCCTCCGAAGAGGAGTCTCTGTTAGTGAACTCCCCCGAGGGGGAAAATCACCTGCAAAGAGAGACCGTTGGACTTAGCTCCTCCCTCGAAGGATGTTCGGAGGGGGGAACTAAGCCTTCAGCAACATCAGCACCCAAAGCAGAGGTTTGACTTAACTCGTCAGAAGCCTCTGCCACAACAACGTCGACGATAGACAGAGGGTCAACCTCTGCTATCGCCGGCGACTGTTTGACAGCAGCCCCCAACCTGATTATGTCAAACAGGGCTTCCTTGGAGGGCGAACCCTGAAGCCCCAAGGAAGCCCAAAGCTGAAATAAATCCTTGTTAGACACATTATCAGAAATAACCTTGCCCGGGGAAGGAGGAGGAGCTGCCTCGCTATGGGAGGCAACGCCCTCTCCCGAACCCCGAGGTTGGCGAACACAAGTGGGAGCTTCGGAGGAGGTTTGGGCTACAGAAGAAGAGTCCTTGGGATTTTCTCTCTTCAAGGAAACCCATGAAGGAGAAATATCCCGTTTAGACTTCTCCTTCCGGCGCCGGGAAAACCTCTCCCTACACTCACCACACACTTTATTTCTGTCACACCATTGACCCCTACAAAAAGGACACAAGGTGTGAGGGTCCGTGTCGACCGCCGACATATAAGTTCCACAAGCGCGGTCAGGTAATCCGGGACACTTCCGCATGATAGAGGCCAACTTCCAGACACACTGAAAAGAAAAAGCAAAAACAAAGATCAAAGGCTGTCAAGTAAGCGAGGGTGGGAGCAGACACGTCTGATTGTCACCCGAGCCAAAAGCAAAGTGAACTATTCACAGGTGTGTGAAGGGGGAGGGGTAGCAAGCTGCCCCTCCCTACCCCCTCGCTAACTAGCGAGGGAGTAGTAATCCCTCGTTAAAATTCTAATGGCTCGTCATTTCAGCTACGCCGAAAGTAATACCCATATTAAATAGCGTGGTTTGCATTTCAGTTACGGAACAAATGGAGAAATCCCAGCTAACACCAGTAAGGACAGTATACTATACTTGGGGATGGAGCTGGACACGACCTTGGCGAGGGCCTTCCCCTCCGAGGAACGCATCAGGAACCTCGGAGAGATTTCCAGGCCATTCCTCCAGGGCCTCCCTATGAAGGCCAAGGACTGGCAGAGGCTACTGGGTCACGAAGCTGGAATTCGCTATAATAAATGGTCAAGTGTTGACTAATTTGGCCTTTTCTTCTACATGTTTACAGTAATGGGGGCTGGGGAATAATAACTTGTGTATCGGTCGATTAAATATTTCTCATGCCAACTCCATTGTTTGTTTTCATTTCGGAGACTGATGGTGAGGTATTGGAATTGCACAAGCATTGCTTGCATTAGCTTTTGTAAGCCGCTTTGTTTTTTGCATGATGTAATCATTACCAAGCTTTTTCAACCAATTATGAACTTCCAAATATTCATGCACAACTTCCTGAATATTGTTCTCCATGAGCAATTTTTTTCCACCCTTCCCTTCAGTTTCAACTTCATTTTAGTGTACCATCACAAAAAGACATCTCCAAGAGGAAAGTAAAATTTAATTTGAATTTTAGAAAAATTTAATCTGTCTACAATTGATTATGATGAAAACACTCTCTCTTCAGTGTATAGCTATTGTTGCTCATGTAAACGTAAAAAATATCCCTGAAATAGTGATCCACGGGGCAGCCGTGTGCAGCCCATAAATGTACCGCTTGCCAGAACATAGGAGCAGTGATGTAATGTTTAATTGCGATCAAAGTGAGCCACGGCAACAAAATACTATTAGAAGGATGTGATGTTTATCATAGAGACGTTTAAGCTATGGTAAGCAGTTCTTCTAGGAGGACACTCCAAAATCAAACCATTGTTCTCTAGTCTTGGATAGTGCCATAGCCTATGTACATGATCTTCCACTGTCTTGGGTTAGAGTTCTCTTGCTTGAGGGTACACTATTCTATCTTATATTTCTTTCATATTTTTTCATTATTTTTTTTTATTCTTCATTTCATATTTTTTCATTATTTTTTTTTCATTCTTCATTTCTTTTATTTCTTTTTATTTTTTTATTTTTGTTTTTCTGGAATGGTGTGTTGGGGATGTTTAATAGAAAGGCCATGAATGCCTGGTGGTTTATCAAGAGGTTGTCTTTTCCTTATCTGATTCTTTTAATTTTCAAAACCATCCTTACTGTCCTCCCTTCAGTTGAAGTGGCTATCCTGGAGGGTACTTGGCCTTGCATGGTGTATCGGTTCCTCCATGTTGACCAGTTTTTCCGACTTTTTCTATAGTCTATGGGTTTCATCAATCACTTTATTCATATTTCTGTACATATTGCTCTTGTTAACATTCTTGTTAATTTGGTCTTTAAGTATGATGTATCTTTTGTATTACCATTAATCCTTATGCTCTCTGGAGACATTGAGCGAAAGCCGGGACCAGAACGTCCTAGATTTCGTCAATGTCGTCTACTGTATTGCAATATTCGTGGTCTACATGCAAATATTCAAGACCTTACAGTTGCGTCCAGACAGTATAATATTCTTCTGTGCTCAGAAACTTTGGTTTCTAATGTGAGGCACTCATCTGAGCTCCTTGTAACTGGTTTTAAGAAGGCAATAATGTTGAAACCCGATGTCATCCCTAAGGCCAGGGGAATGGCAGCGTAAACAGTAGTAGTACTGAGTACCCTGCTTCTCATAAGTCCTGCTATGAATGTGGATGTCATGAGATTTAGGTAATAAAAGTTTGTGGCAGGCATAACTTCTATTTGTGTTCGATCTACCAGAATCCTAACATGGATGATTCTATCTTCGATTGTCTTCTTACCATTATGGCTAAGATACAAGAAGATAACAGAAAGGCCTCTTTTGTCTTTGCTGGTGACTTTAATGCTCACCATAGGCAGGGGTTAAATTCTGTTTCTCCCACCGATCGCCATGGCTTAAGAGCTTTAGACTTTGCCTCTGAATCAGGCTGTGAGCAGATCATAAGTGAAGCTACTCACAGGTCTGGACCCCGTATACTCTGACTCCCCTGGCATTATAACAAGTAAGGCTGGTTCTCCAGTTGGGACATCTGATTATGCCTTGATTTCATTAGTAGTGAAGCCTGAGCAGCCTGTCCTTGATGTATCTTACTCATGTAAGATTTATATGAAATCTCAAGCAGATTGGAATGAGATTTTGCATGATCTTTTGGGGTTGAATTGGTCACAATTTTATAATAGTGTTGATCCTCTAGTCCCTTTGAATGAGAATCTAGTCAACATAATTGATAGGCGTATCCCTTATCGTGTACTAAGGTACCCAGTGAAGGACAAACCATAGTTCAATGATGATTGTAGACATTCGTATTTGGAGAAGCCGGAGGCCTATCATCTATGGAAGGGTAACAGATCAGATTTGACCTGGAATAACTATACTCAGCTTAGAGCTTTTACTCAGAGTTTATGCTTCAACTGAAAAGGAATATAATTTAACCATAAAAGAAACCCTTTCTGGTACAACCCAAGAGCATAAGTGGTGGACTACTCTTAAATATGACAAATTCGGAGATAATTTGTATTTTTCCTAACCATACAAACCTTAGCTATATACATAAGGTATAACTTTCGGCGTAGCTGAAATGGCGAGCCATTAGATTTTTAACGAGGGCTAACTACCCCCGCGCTAGTTAGCAGGGGGTAGGGGAGGGGTAGCTAGCTACCCCTCCCCCCTCACACACTGGTGAACTGACTCACTTCGCTTAGAGGTAGGACTTGACTTGGGGGACAGGGCTGGCGGCCAAATATGTGTAAATAGCTAAGGTTTGTATGGTTAGGAAAAATACAAATTATCTCCGAATTTGTCATTTGTTCCGTAACCGAAATACAAACCACGCTATTTACATAGGGTGACTTACCCCTTAGGAAGGGTGGAAAGTCCCCAGCCATACTGGCTTTGGCTTTACCCGGGGACTCAGAATCCGAGTGAGCAGCACTTCAGGAAAAAAAAAGAGTCCCTGCACCTCGCAAGTTCCTTGCTCCGCAAGGAGCGTGCGGCCTACATAAGCTTGTGTGTGGAGGGATGAAGCGTGACTTGTCCTAGGCAGTCGACCTGAAGAACTTTAGATGGAATTCTGGACTAGGACTATCCCAATACCACCTCGTCAGGGTATGGGAGATGCGACAGTATTATCTTAATACTAGGAACACAAGGAAGCATGGTTTACCTGCAGAGGTTTGAGGTCAGCTATGCAGAGAACCTAGGATGCTGTTTTCCCAAGAGAGGGGAGGATGAAGAAAGAAGTAAGGGCCAAACATACTTCTTTCATTCATGCAGTCTAAAACCGGGTAACAATGCCCTCAACCTTCTGCTACCTGTCCATTAAGGAGCCTGAGGTTAGACCAGCTGTTGTGTAGCCACCACAGGCCGATAGAAAAACGTATCGAGGCTCCTGTGGGTCACGTCCTGCAGGTAGTGGGCTGTGAAGGTCGTCCGACGCTTCCAGACTCCAGTTTGTAGCAACTGCGTCACAGAGTACTTTTCTTGAAGACCAGTGACGTTGCGATGCCTCTGACATCATGTGCTCTACGGCTACATGACGGAGGAGGGTCTGGATTCAGGGCGAGATGGATGGTCCTTGAATCCAGGCTGCAAAGGAATTCTTGGTGACCCTCCTCTTCGTCCTTCCTGTGCTCCCAAACAGGGCTTGCACGTGAGGACGAACTGCAGTTGTTCTTTAAGATAACACCTCCGACTCCTTACTGGGCATAGTAGGAGAAGGCCTGGGTCATCAGTTACAGAACGGAGACTCGAAATCCTGAAGGAGTCGAACCGAAGGTTTGGGACTCCAAGATCTTGAGTCTAGTAACTGACTCAGGGACGAACCCGAACGTTACCTCTCCATATCTTCTTGAATGGGCGAAGTCGTACGAGAGACCATGAAGTACGCTGATACGCTTGGCCAAAGCCAGAGCGAGCAGCACCGTCTTTTAAGTCAGGTGCCTATCAGATGACTAGCGTAATGGTTCACAGGGAGAAGTCTTAAGATCCCTAAGAACCCGAGCCATGTTCCATGGAGGAGGTCTCACTTCCGACTGGGTGCAGGTAAGTTCGTAGCTTCGTATGAGCGAAGAAAGATCCCGCGAGGAGGAATTGTCTAACCTTAGAGCCTGAAGGCCAGGCTTGAGGCTGAGCGATAGGCTTTACCGCCGGGAGCAAAAGGCGTATTTCCCCCCGCAGATGGACAATAACTCCGCTAACGCTGGAATAGTGGCATCGAGGGGAGAGATACAGTACCTCTCCCACGACACCAACCACAGAAGACTCTCCACCTCGCCTGGTGGACCCCTGCAGATGACTTCGCAGGTGTCAAGACATCCGCTCCGCGACCTGTTGCGGAACGCCTCTCTCTGTGAGGAGATGCTGGATGGACTCCAGGCGTGGAGCCGAAGCGGAGCTACGGCTTGTGGTAGATGTAGTGGTGTGGTTGATTTAGCTCTTGTTGTGGGGGTAGCTCTCTCGGGAGTTCCATCAAGGGATGCAGAAGGTCCGGAAACCACTCTGCATGATGCCGTAGCGGAGCTATCAGAGTCATCGACAGGTTGACCGATAGTCTGGTCTTGTTGAGCCCCCCTTCCCCTCAGACCCAACGGTGGCAAGGCGTAGACGTCGATGTTGTCCCACCGATGTGGGAAGACATCTCGGCAGGGTGCCTTGGGGTCCGGGGCTGGGGAGAAGTACAGCGACAGCTTGAAATTCAAGGTTGTCGCGAACAGGACCACAAGGTCAGAGCTTGTTGGCTACTGGGGGTTCCAAAGACCACTCGGTACTCTCTATCTGCGATGCTCTGTTCCGACGGTCGGAGAGCATATTCCTTTGTCCGGAATGAAGCGAGCCGATAGTGGTATTGAGTGGACTTCGACTCATCTCAGTATCTCTACTGTAAGATGGGAAGACTGTTATGAAAAGGTATCTCCCCGCTTGATGAAATAAGCAACTACCGTGGTGTTGTCGCTCACGGAGTGACTCGGCGGGGCCTGTTGGAACTGTTGACGGGCCAGAATATGGCCTTCATCCCTAGCCAATTGATGTGGAGGTACCCTTCTAGTTCTGGCCATAGGCTTGAGATCCTTTGGTTCAGAACGTGCCCCCCCCCCCCCTTCTTTGACGCGTCCGAGGACAGCATCAAATGCGGAGGAGGGACGAGAAGATCCACTCTCTAGCAAAAGGCTTCGTAGGTCAACCAACACTGCAGGATCCCTCGTTCGGCAGGTCCCATAGGACCAGAATGTCTGGGGAATCGTAGTCTTGATTCCACCGGGATTTGAGTCGCCAAAGCAGGAGACTCATCCTGAGGCGAGAGTTTGGGACTAGAGGGGTCAAGGAGGAAGGTGACCTAGGAGGCGTAACCAGAAAAAGGCTGGAGACTCTCCTCGCCTGAGGAAAGGTTCTACTACTCTCCTCCGCCTTGCTATCCTGTCATCTGGTGGGAAGGCTTAATGGAGATTGGAGTCTAAAAACAAGCCTAGATATCCCAATTGTTGCGATAGAAAGAGAAAACTTCACAAGATTTACCATGATCCTTAGATCTTGGCAAAGTCTCAGAGGCTTGTCTCGGAGTCGAAGAAGGGTCGATACCGAAACTGCCAGGGTAGCCAGTCATCCAGAAAGCGAAGGAGGCGGATGCCGCTCCTGTGTGGACATGAGGATTCGGGATGAACTTCCTGGTGAATGCCTGCGGTGCTGTGGAAAGATCGAAGCACAGCACCTTGAACTGGTATATCTGTTGCCTAGGCTGAATTCCAAGTACTTCCTGTAAGGACGGATGGATTGGGATCTGGAAGTACCTGTCTTTCGGATCCAGTATGCACGTGAAGTCTTGTGGTTTCCCTACAAGTCTGATCGAATCTGTTGTACCATACTGCCGAAGTTTGTACGACAAACTTGTTCAGGGCTAGGAGGACGATGGCGGGTCTCCAGCTTTCAGGCGCTTCTTACAAGAAAGAGTCGTTTGAAGAACCTTGGGGGGAGCCACCGACAACCTTGGAGAGCATTCTTCTAGAGCATGGTCTCGCCCTCTGCCCGAGGGGCTAGCCCCTTTGCCGATCCCATGGCAAAGGGGCTCAGCGACACTGGATTCGCTGACAGGAGAGGTAGAGATGCTACGAAACGGGACACGAAATCCCAGGGTGATCATGGAGATTGTTCAGGAATCGGCCCCGAGTTGCTGCCACTTGAAGGTGCAAATCCAGGCATCCCCCCCCCCCCGGGGGATGCAGGTAGGGGTTGCCAATCATAGCGTTTGCGGCCTAGGCCGCCCCCTCTAGGATTATTGCCTTCCCAGGAGGGCTCCTCGCCCTTCTTCCCCGACAGGAGGGGGGAAGCTGCATAGACATCTTGTCTAGCTGCCCGTGCCGGTTCTGATGTCCTAGACTGTTGAAGTTGAGGCGCTGGAGGCTTGTAGGGACTGGATGTAAGCGCCTTGGAGGAGCGAATCGTGATACGATTTTCTCCACCTCTCAGTCGCTCGTTCCTTGTCCTTGGGCTGAAACAAGCCCCTTCCAAGGATGGAAGAGTGTCTGGGTTTGCCGATATCCACGGTAGGGACTTTCTAAACCTCTCGGTCACTGCATCTCAATGCTTCAACATCGAGTTTGTCCCAAGTTCGACACTTGGTGTCGGGAAACGAAGGTGCACGTGTCCGAGAGGAGGAAAGTTCCATAACCTTCCCGGAGCTTCCTTGTATAAAACCTCGGGTCGCGACCGGATGGCCAGAGACTCAAGCTCGACGATCAGCCACGAGGTGGCCTGCCTGGTACCCTTTGCGGCTTCCTCCTAGTTCAAGATTCCCGAAGCCGAGAATGTCACCTGCCGGGCGGAGAGTTTCTCGAGGGAAAAACCCCCGGAAGGCCCGTTGCACGGAATGGTGGAGAGGAAGAGCTAAATCAGGCTACCCCATGATCTCGAAGTATTCCCTCTGTTGACGACTGACAGAGGCAGTGTCAGCAGCCACCGTTGGAGGGAAGGGGATCGGGCGATCCTGAGGAGAGGGATGATGGGGCCTGCCTGAAAAGGGAGAAGAATGTTACCCAGACTCTTCTGAAGATTCTTCTTGCTCTTATACGTGTCATGCTCTGCGCTTACGAGGTGAAGATCGTGACTATGATGATCTGAAAGCATGCGCTCCAGAAAAACTCGCCAGCTTGCCCGTGTTGCGAAACCCGACGGGAATCGCGGTCGAAATCGCCCTTGGCGCTCGCGTGATGGTACAATCGTTGGTTCACGCAAGGGTGCGCGCATGCGCGCGGGCGGAAGACCGAAAATGCGTAAGCAAGCAGAAGGTGCGATGGCACGATTGGCGAGCGATGGTTCTTTGCGGGAGATGGCACGTTGGCGAGTGATGGTTCTTTGCGGGAGATGGCGCGTTGGCGAGCGATGGTGCGTAGCGATGGTGCGTAGCGACCGACCGCGTACAGGAGAGCCAACGCGTGGCCGCGTGCAGCGATTTGAAGCGTGGGCGCGTTGAAAACGCTAGCGGGCAGGCGAAGAATCGCGCGCGATCGCTAGGAGATCGCTGGCGCATAGGAGATCGATGGAGCGCGGTTGCGCGGCCAGAAGATATCAGCGAGGGGCAGAACCCGATGGTGAGGTTGCGTATAATAGCTAACGCTCGTGGGCGAGTACAGAAGACTTCTAGTGGGTGCGCGGGCGCTCAGAGACTCGTTCAAAGCTAGAGCACAGGAGATCGTCGGCGAGGAGGTGAAGGAATCATCTCTTTCGCCTCCACCCACATCTGGAAGCTCGTGGAGTACGCTGGTGCGCATATCCGGAAAAGGGCGCGCAGATGTGCGCTGGCGAGCAGGCGATCGTGGGTGTAAAAAGAAGGAACAATCTCCTTGCCTGTGCCTAGATCCAAAGATCGTGGGCGCGAGGGTGAACATTGGCACGCATTGCGCACATTAGAAAAGGGCACCCAGATGTGTGCTGGCGCGCAGGCGATCGTGGGCGTACAGGAGACCGTTGGCGCACAAGGCGCGTAGCAGGAAAAGGGCGTCCAGAAGTGCGCTGGCGAGCTGAAGAGAGCTGGCGCACAGAAGGTCTCAGAGGCGCAGGTGAGTGCTGGCGATCAGGAGATCTACAGCGAGACTCAGCTACAGGAGATCGCAGGAGAGAAGTCTGGAACACAGCAGGAGAGCGCGAGCGCGCAGGTAAAACCTAGCACTTAAGGGACTTAACCACATTGTGGAGTAAGCCCTTTTGCCCCGAAGGGGCCGGTGCTCGTTGGAAACGAGGTACGTTGGCGCCCACTGCGCATCTGCGTCCAGGAGAAGGTCTGGCAGGAGGATCCTCAGCGGGGAAGGTGAAGATGAAGACGACCACAGGCAGGAGCACCATCATCAGACCTCCGAAGAGGAGTCTCTGGAGTGAACTCCCCCAAGGGGGAGAAGCACTTGCAGGAGAGACCGTGGCATCAGCTGTCCCCGAAGGGGACTGAGCCCTCAGCAACAACAGCAGAAGGAGACCTCCGAAGAGGAGTCTCTGTGGTGAACTTCCCCCCCGGGGAAGAAACACTCGCAGGAGAGACCGTAGGGCTCAGCTGCCCCCCGAAAGGGACCGAGCCTTCAGCAACAACAGCAGAAGGAGTCCTCCGAAGAGAAGTCTCTATGAGTGTCCTCTCTCGCGAACGAGAGAGGAATACTTCGTAGAAGAGACTGAAGATGGAGCCCATAGGGCCGAAGGGTCAGCCAGTGACCTAGAAGCCAACCTCCGAAGAGGCGCTCCTGCAGCTGCTCAGCCCCTTGAGCGCAGCTGCAGGTGAGACCGCTCAGCACCAAGAGCATAGTCGCACAAAAACTATGGTCCGAGAATGTAACCGCTCAGCCCCTTGAGCACGGTTACAAAGGCGGTCGCTCAGCACCAAGAGGACCAGGAACATATAATTATTAATGGTAAGAGAAGTTTCCCCCAAAGGGGATGAAACTCAAACCTGGGCAGGGAACCTCCCTCGGAAGGGAAGACACAAGAATTACATAACAGGCAAGAGCCCTCAACCCCACCTACACTCACGGGAAGGGGGAAGGGCGAGAACTGTAACAAAAACAGAATTATAACAGTTATAATTATGCAATTCATTAAAGAATGTTCACTAAAAGTAAGAACGAAAAACCGCGAAGGGAAACGTTCTAAAAAGCTGAAAAGTTAAAAAATACAATTAGATTTTATAATAAAAATATAATTGAGATAAAAAGTACTGCGTAGCAACTCCACCCGAACGGAGGAGCTATCGTAGTACGTAGAAAACGTAGTAAAATGGTGAACGACCTCCAGAAAGAGAGAGAGAGAGAGACCGTAGTCAAACTACACTCTCGCGTTCCTACGCTGAACCCCACCTTCCCTGTAGGAAAAGAGGAGTAGCGGAGAAACAAAATATTAAGTCCAGCGATGACGACTCCCCACGGCGCCCGTGGAAGGAGCCGACCGAAGGACCAAGGAAGAGATCGCGGTCCATGAAATTACATCGTAGTGGCCTGACTGCCGGCGGCTACACGGTGATATCGTACACACACACACACAGCACAAACACTGAAAAGGAAACTTACTGATTTCCATACTCAAATATATACATAAACATAAAAATGTTTACATATATATATATATATGAGTAAAAGAAAAGTAAGTAATTAAGTAAAAGACAAAACAATGAATGGCTGCCATGCGAGGACGGGAACAGAGACATCCGTTCGTCGTCTGAGCCAAAAGCGAAGTGAGTCAGTTCACCAGTGTGTGAGGGGGGAGGGGTAGCAAGCTACCCCTCCCCTACCCGCTGCTAACTAGCGCGGGGGTAGTTAACCCTCGTTAAAAATCTAATAGCTCGCCATTTCAGCTACGCCGAAAGTAATACCCTATGTAAATAGCGTGGTTTGTATTTCGGTTACGGAACAACTGCACTTTTTGGTGTTGATGCAACAGTTCTTCCTTTACTTAAACCTGATGGCTCGGTCACTCACTGTCCAAAGGAAAAGGCAACCCTTTAGACAGATGTGTTTGACAGCAAGCAGAGTAATGAGAAACTCGAACTTCCTCATTCCCATTTTCCCGAGGCTAAACAAACTAGTTTAGCTTTTCGATCTTGTGAAATTAAAGCTCTCTTGATGGACCTTGATGCTTATGGAGGTGTAGACCTCAATGGTATTTTTCCTTTTTTATAATGACTGCAGATTTCTTAGCTCCAAAATTATCTGCTATTTTGCGCAAGCTAGCAAGAGGAGCTTTTAGCACTTGTTGGAGAATTGGTAATGTTACTCCACTATGTAAATGTGTTTGTGGTAGCTCATGTCAAACTGATTACTGCCCAATTTCCATTACTCCCATATCTAAAGTTTTTTAACATCTTTTGGCAAAACGTCTTAATAGGTTTGCTGAAGGTAATCATCTGTTCCCTAGTTTGCAATTGGGATTTCATAAAGGCCTTAGCGCATGTGATGCCCTTCTTGCAATCTCTAATGCTGTACAGGAATCCCTAGATTGTGGTCACAAAGTTTGTATGATTGGCCTTGATTTTAGCCCTGCCTCATACTGTGTTAATCATGAGGCCCTTGTTTTCAAACTCAAACAGTTGGGAGTGGGTGGGTCGTTTCTTAGCATCATTATTGAATTTTTAAGTAATAGATCGCAAAGAGTTGTTGTTGTTGATGGGCACCATAGCGAGTATAGGAATGTGATATCTGGTGTTCCTCAGGGTAGTGTTCTTGGCCCATTACTTTTCATACTATATACACATGACAAGTGGTTTGGTCTAGAAAACAAGCCTGTTGCATATGCAGATGATGCTACTCTCTTTGCATCAATTCTATCTCCTGAATGTAGATCTGGGGTTGCTGAATCCCTTAATAGAGATTTACCTAAAATTAGTGCATGGTACAAATTATAGGGTATGAAGTTGAATCCTGACAAAACTTAAAGTATGATTGTAAGTAGGTCAAGGACCGTGGCTCCTCAACATCCGCATCTCAGTATTGATAATGTTTCTTTAACTTTGTATGACTTTTAAAATTTTAGGTGTGGTTCTCTACAGCAAATTTACTTTTGAGAAACACATTAGGTCTGTGTCTTCTTCAATTGCACAAAAAATTGGCTTACTGAGTCTTTCAAAATTTTTGGTGATCAACCTATTTTGAAGAAGTGTTTTAATTCTATCATTCTACCTTGTTTCGAATATTGTTCTCCTGTCTGGTCTTCAGCTGCTGATTCTCATATTAATTTGTTGGACAAGAACTTCCGTCTATTAAATTTCTTAATCCTGACCTAGATATTAATCTCTGGCACCATCATTCAATTAGTTCATTATGCATGTTGCATAAGATTTTTTATAATTCTGACCATCCTTTACATTGAGATCTTCCCGGACAGTTCCCTCCTGTTCATAATATGTTATTTTTATTACTAAAATAAATTTTTGAATATACTTACCCGATGATCATGTAGCTGTCAACTCCGTTGCCCGACAGAAATCTACGGTCGGGATACGCCAGCGATCGCTTATACAGGTGGGGGTGTACTCACCAGCGCCATCTGTGGTCAGGTACTCCAGTACTTCTTGTCAACAAGACCTCAATTTTCTCCTCGGTCCACTGGTTCTCTATGGGGAGGAAGGGCGGGTCATTTAAATCATGATCATCGGGTAAGTATATTCAAAAATTTATTTTAGTAATAAAAATAACATTTTTCAATATTAATCTTACCCGATGATCATGTAGCTGATTCACACCCAGGGTGGTGGGTGGAGACCAGTATACATGTTAACAAAGAAGCTAAGTATCCCGTATTTCATTTTTATTAGTTATTCAAAATAACAATAAAAAATAAATAAGTACCTGGTAAGGAAGTCGACTTGAACCATTACTCTGCCTTTAATAAGTACGTCTTCCTTACTGAGCGTAGCGGTCCTCTTAGGATGCTGAACGACTCTTAGGTGGCTAAAGTATAAAGGGCTGCAACCCATACTAAAGGACCTCATCATAACCTCTAACCTAGGCGCTTCTCAAGAAAGAATTGACCACCCGCCAAATCAACCAGGATGCGGAAGGCTTCTTAGCCGACCGTACAACCCAAAAACAACAATAAAAGCAATCAAGAGAAAGGTTAAAAAAGGTTATGGGATTATGGGAATGTAGTGGCTGAGCCCTCACCTACTACTGCACTCGCTGCTACGAATGGTCCCAGGGTGTAGCAGTTCTCGTAAAGAGACTGGACATCTTTGAGATAGAATGATGCGAACACTGACTTGCTTCTCCAATAGGTTGCATCCATAACACTCTGCAGAGAACGGTTCTGTTTGAAGGCCACTGAAGTAGCCACAGCTCTCACTTCATGTGTCCTTACCTTCAGTAAAGCAAGGTCTTCTTCCTTCATATGAGAATGAGCTTCTCTAATCAGAAGCCTGATGTAGTAAGAAACTGCGTTCTTAGACATTGGTAGCGAAGGCTTCTTAACAGCACACCATAAGGCTTCTGATTGTCCTCGTAAAGGTTTTGACCTTTTCAGATAGTACCTAAGAGCTCTGACTGGGCAAAGTACTCTCTCCAGCTCGTTACCCACCAAGTTAGATAGGCTAGGGATCTCGAACGATTTAGGCCAAGGACGTGAAGGAAGCTCGTTTTTAGCCAAAAAACCGAGCTGCAAGGAACATGTAGCCGTTTCCGATGTGAAACCTATGTTCCTGCTGAAGGCGTGGATCTCACTTACTCTCTTAGCTGTTGCTAGGCATACTAGGAAAAGAGTTTTTAATGTGAGGTCCTTGAAAGAGGCTGATTGGAGCGGTTCAAATATAGATGACATCAGGAACCTTAGGACCACGTCTAGATTCCAGCCTGGAGTGGACAACCGACGTTCCTTAGAGGTCTCAAAAGACCTAAGGATGTCCTGCAGATCTTTGTTGGAGGAAAGATCCAAGCCTCTGTGGCGGAAAACCGCTGCCAACATACTTCTATAACCCTTGATCGTAGGAGCTGATAGGGATCTAACGTTCCTTAGATGTAACAGGAAGTCAGCAATCTGGGTTACAGTGGTATTGGTTGAGGAAACTGCATTGGCCTTGCACCAGTTTCTGAAGACTTCCCATTTAGATTGATAGACTCTGAGAGTGGATGTCCTCCTAGCTCTAGCAATCGCTCTGGCTGCCTCCTTCGAAAAGCCTCTAGCTCTTGAGAGTCTTTCGATAGTCTGAAGGCAGTCAGACGAAGAGCGTGGAGGCTTGGGTGTACCTTCTTTACGTGAGGTTGACGTAGAAGGTCCACTCTTAGAGGAAGAGTCCTGGGAACGTCGACCAGCCATTGCAGTACCTCTGTGAACCATTCTCTCGCGGGCCAGAGGGGAGCAACCAACGTCAGCCGTGTCCCTTTGTGAGAGGCGAATTTCTGAAGTACCCTGTTGACAATCTTGAACGGCGGGAATGCATACAGGTCTAGATGGGACCAATCCAGCAGAAAAGCATCCACGTGAACTGCTGCTGGGTCTGGAATCGGCGAACAATACAATGGGAGCCTCTTGGTCATCGAGGTAGCGAACAGATCTATGGTTGGCTGACCCCACAGGGACCAAAGTCTGCTGCAAACATTCTTGTGAAGGGTCCACTCTGTGGGGATGACCTGACCCTTCCGGCTGAGGCGATCTGCCATGACATTCATATCGCCCTGAATGAACCTCGTTACCAGCGTGAGCCTTCGATCTTTTGACCAAATGAGGAGGTCCCTTGCGATCTCGAACAACTTCCTCGAATGAGTCCCTCCCTGCTTGGAGATGTAAGCCAAGGCTGTGGTGTTGTCGGAGTTCACCTCCACCACCTTGTTTAGCTGGAGGGACTTGAAGTTCATTAAGGCCAGATGAACCGCCAACAACTCCTTGCAATTGATGTGGAGTGTTCTTTGTTCCTGATTCCATGTTCCCGAGCATTCCTGTCCGTCCAATGTCGCACCCCAGCTCGAGTCTGATGCGTCCGAGAAGAGATGGTGGTCGGGGGTCTGAACAGCTAACGAAAGACCTTCCTTGAGAAGAATGCTGTTCTTCCACCACGTTAGAGTAGACCTCATCTCTTCGGAAACAGGAATTGAGACCGTCTCTAGCGTCATGTCCTTGATCCAGTGAGCAGCCAGATGATACTGAAGGGGGCGGAGGTGGAGTCTCCCTAACTCGATGAACAGGGCCAGCGATGAAAGTGTCCCTGTTAGACTCATCCACTGCCTTACTGAGCATCGGCTCCTTCTCAGCATGCTCAGGATGCACTCTAGGGCTTGGTTGATTCTTGGGGCCGACGGAAAAGCCCGAAAAGCTCGACTCTGAATCTCCATACCCAGGTAAACAATGGTCTGGGATGGGACGAGCTGGGACTTCTCTAAATTGACCAGGAGGCCCAGTTCCTTGGTCAGATCCATAGTCCATCTGAGATTCTCCAGACAGCGACGACTTGTGGGAGCTCTTAAAAGCCAGTCGTCTAAATAGAGGGAGGCTCTGATGTCTGCCAAGTGAAGGAATTTCGCAATATTCCTCATCAGTCGCGTAAACACAAGAGGTGCCGTGCTTAGGCCAAAACACAGGGCTTGGAACTGGTACACAACCTTTCCATAGACGAATCTCAGGAAAGGTTGGGAGTCTGGATGGATGGGGACGTGAAAGTATGCGTCTTTCAGGTCTAACGAGACCATCCAGTCCTCCTGCCTGACCGCTGCTAGGACCGACTTCGTCGTCTCCATTGTGAACGTCTGCTTGGTGACATAAGCATTGAGCGCACTGACGTCCAGCACCGGCCTCCAACCTCCTGTCTTCTTGGCTACCAGGAAGAGACGGTTGTAAAAGCCCGGGGATTGATGGTCCCGGACTATGACCACTGCCTCCTTGTGTAGCAAGAGCGACACCTCTTGTTGCAACGCTAGCCTCTTGTCCTTCTCCTTGTAGTTGGGAGAGAGGTTGATGGGAGATGTAGCTAGAGGGGGATTGCGGCAGAACGGAATTCTGTATCCCTCCCTCAGCCACTTCACAGACTGAGCGTCTGCACCTCTGCTCTCCCAAGCTTGCCAGAAGGTCTTGAGTCTGGCTCCTACAGCTGTCTGGAGAGGAGGAAAGTCAAAACTTGCCTCTTGTGGACTTGGAACCCTTCTTGGGCTTGCCACGGTTACTGTCTGCACGGGTACCTCCTCTGCTGGAGGTTCTGCCACGAAAGTCGTTAACCAATGAATCAAATTAATACCAAAAGCTTGCTAAGCTAAGGCTAAAGCTTCCTGTACAGCGAAGGCTAAATTTCAGAGCAAATACTTCACCAAATCGTGAACAAAAGACTCCAAAATCAACAGCGTATCCATGTAGGTCTTGCCGGTGGCACGACAGAGGAAAAATTGAGGTCTTGTTGACAAGAAGTACTGGAGTACCTGACCACAGATGGCGCTGGTGAGTACACCCCCACCTGTATAAGCGATCGCTGGCGTATCCCGACCGTAGATTTCTGTCGGGCAACGGAGTTGACAGCTACATGATCATCGGGTAAGATTAATATTGAAAAATTAGGTATGCAGTTAATTCTAATAGTCAGGCATTCTGTTCGTAATACAGTACTAGGTATGCAGTTAATTCTGATAGTCAGGCATTCTCCATCATGAGGCTCAAAACTACACAGTACTCTAGAAATTTTATTCCATCTGTGACCAAGTTGTGGAATGATCTTCCTAATCAGGTAGTTGAATCAGTAGAACTTCAAAAGTTCAAACTCGCAGCAAATTTTTTTATGTTGGACAGGCTTACATAAGTCCCTTTATAGTTTATATAACAAATATGTTTTAATGTTGTTAATGTTTTTAAAATATCTTATTTTAATTTTCATTACTTCTTATATCTTTTATTTCCTTATTTCCTTTCCTCACTGGGCTATTTTTCCCTGTTGGAGCCCTTGGACTTATAGCATCATGCTTTTCCAACTAGGGTTGTAGCTTAGCTAGTAAGAATAATAATAATAATAATAATAATAATAATAATAGTAGAGAATTGTGATAATTTGATTTTCATCCACTTACATGAACCATATATTTTTCCAACTAGGTGTATTGTGTTTATTTTGCATTTCTCATCGTATTTGGGATTTCCCAACCCAAAAAACCCTGTTTCCTACTGGTGTTTCCCATAATTGTCTTTATATAATGGGGACAACAAACTTATAAACTGGTGGTTTACCCCAATAATCATGGTCAAAAATGCATAAAACACAAGATAGTGAGTAGGAAAAATATATGGTTCAAGTATTTAGCTAGAAATTAAAGTATAATATATTTAGTTTTATTATAGTTACAGATGGAAAAAGCTTTAATACTAAATTAACAGGTTTTTTTTTATAGAAAAAATTTTTTTTTCTTCGGAAATGACATTTATTTTCACTGCAAATAAAAATGACATTCGGAGATAATTTGTATTTTTCCTAACCATACAAACCTTAGCTATTTACATAGGGTTTACTTTCGCCGTAGTTGAAATTGACGAGCCAATAGAATTTTAACAAGGGTTAACTACCCCCGCGCTGGTTACCAGGGGGTAGGGGAGGGGTAACTTGCTACCCCTCCCCCCTCACACACCGGTGAAATGTCTCACTTCACTTAGAGGTAGGACTTGTCTTGGGGGACAGGGTTGGCAGGCAAATATGTGTAAATAGCTAAGGTTTGTATGGTTAGGAAAAATACAAATTATCTCCGAATTTGTCATTTGTTCCGTAACCGAAATACAAACCACGCTATTTACATAGGGTGACTTACCCCTTAGGAAGGGTGGAAAGTCCCCAGCCTTACTGGCTTTGGCTTACCCGGGGACTCAGAATCCGAGTGAGCAGCACTTCGAGAAAAGGAGTCCCTGCGCCGCAAGGAACGTGTGGCCTACATAAGCCTGTGTGTGAAGGAATAAAGTGTGACTCGTCCTAGGAAGTTGACCTGGAGTTCTTTAGATGGAAATCCAGGTTAGGACGTTACCAATACCACCTCGTCAGGGTATGGGGGACGCGACAGTATTAACTTAATACTAGGAACACAAGGAAGCATGGTTTACCTGCAGAGATTGAGGTCAGCTATGCAGAGACCAGGATGCTGCTTTCCCAAAGAGAGGGGAGGATGAAGAAAGAAGGGCCAGACATACTCTTTCATTTTACGCAGACTAAAACCGGGTAACAATGCCCTCAACCTTCTGCTACCTGTCCAATAAGGAGCCTGAGGTTAGACCAGCTGTTGTGCAGCCACCACAGGGCCGATCGAGAAAGTATCGAGGCTCCTGTGGGTCACGTCCTGCAGGTAGTGGGCTGTGAAGGTCGTTTGACACTTCCAGACCCCAGCTTGTAGTACCTGCGTCAGAGAAGTTTCTCTTAAAGGCCAGGGACGTAGCTATGCCCCTGACGTCATGTGCTCTGGGGCGACGTGACGGGGGAGGGTCAGGATTCAAGGCGTGATGGATAACCCTTAAAATCCAAGCCGAGATGGTGTTCTTGGTGACCCTCCTCTTAGTCCTTTCCGTGATTACAAACAACGCTTGCACGCGGGGACGAACTGCAGCTGTTCTCTTCAAGTAACGCCTCAGACTCCTCACTGGGCATAATAGCAGATGGTC
Source organism: Palaemon carinicauda (assembly GCF_036898095.1). Lineage (NCBI taxonomy): Eukaryota > Metazoa > Arthropoda > Malacostraca > Decapoda > Palaemonidae > Palaemon > Palaemon carinicauda. The sequence continues at coordinate 82,409,252 of NC_090742.1, read as the reverse complement.
TGGGTCACTTGTTACAGAACGGAGACTCGTGACCCTGAAGGAGTCGAACCATAACTCCGGCACTCCAGGGTTCTGAGTCTTGGCAACAAACTCAGGGACGAACCTGAACGTTACCTCCCCCCATCCCCTTGAATGGGCGATGTCGTATGAGAGACCATGAAGTTCACTAATTCGCTTGGCCGAGGCCAACGCGAGTAGGAAAGCCGTCTTCCAAGTCAGGTGGCGATCAGAGGCCTGGCGTAATGGTTCGAATGGAGGTCTCTTCAGACCCCTGAGGACCCGAACCACGTTCCATGGAGGAGGTCCCACTTCCGTCTGAGGGCAGGTAAGCTCATAGCTGCGTATGAGTAAAGAGAGTTCTAGCGAGGAGGAAATGTCCACTCCTTTCAGCCTAAAAGCCAGGCTTAAGGCTGAGCGATAGCCTTTCACAGCCGAGACCGAAAGGCGCATTTCTTCCCACAAATAAACGAGGAACTCCGCTATTGCTGGAATAGTGGCATCGAGTGGAGAGATATCCCTCCCATGACACCAACCACAGAAGACTCTCCACTTCACCTGGTAGACTCCCGCAGAGGACTTTCGCAGGTGTCGCGACATTCTCTCCGCAACCTGCTGCGAAAAGCCTCTCTCAACGAGGAGATGCTGGATAGTCTCCAGGCGTGAAGCCGAAGCGAGGCTACGGCTTTGTGGTAGATGTTGGCGTGTGGTTGTTTGAGTAGCTCGTGTCGTGGGGGAAGTTCTCGCGGAGGTTCCATCAGGAGTTGCAGAAGGTCCGGGAACCATTTCGCGTGATGCCATAGCGGAGCTATTAAGGTTGACCGAAAGTCTGGTCTTGTTGAGCACCCTTCTCATCAGACAAAACGGTGGGAAGGCGTACACATCGATGTTGTCCCACCGTTGTTGGAAGGCATCTTGCCAGAATGCCTTGGGGTCCGGGACTGGGGAGCAGTACAGAGGCAGCTTGAAATTCAAGGCTGTCGCGAACAGGTCCACTGTCGGGGAACCCCACAAAGTCAGGACTTTGTTGGCTATCCGAGGCTCCAAAGACCACTCGGTACTCACTATCTGCGATGATCTGTTCAGACTGTCGGCGAGCACATTCCTCTTGCCAGGAATGAAGCGAGCTGATAGTGTTATCAAGTGGACTTCGGACCACCTCAGAATCTCTACTGCAAGATGGGATAGCCATTGTGAAAAGGTACCTCCCTGCTTGTTGAAATAAGCCACTACCGTGGTGTTGTCGCTCATCACCACTACGGAGTGGCCCGCCAGGGTCCGTTGGAACTGTTGAAGGGCCAGATACACGGACTTCATTTCTAGCAGGTTGATGTGTAGGTACGTTTCTGATTCTGACCAAAGGCCTGAGACCCTCTGGTTCAGAATGTGAGCCACCCACCCTTCTTTTGACGCGTGCGAGAACAGTGTCAAATCCGGGGGAGTGACGAGAAGATCAACTCCCTTTCGTAGGTTTTCGTCCATCAGCCACCACCGCAGGTCCGTCTGTTCCGAGGGTCCCATAGGGACCAGAGAGTCCGGGGAATCGGTGCCCTGATTCCACCGGGACTTGAGCCGCCATTGCAGGGATCTCATCCTGAGACGGCCGTTCGGGACCAGACGGGCCAGGGAGGCTAGGTGACCTAAAAGACGTAACCATGGTTGGGCTGGAAGCTCTTCCCGCCTGAGGAAGGGCTCTGCAACCCTCCTCAGCCTTGCTATCCTGTCGTCTGATGGAAAGGCTTTGTGGAGATTGGTGTCTAATAACATGCCTAGGTAAACCAGTCGTTGCGTAGGCTGCAGAGAGGACTTCTCGAGATTTACCATGATCCCTAGATCTTGGCAAAGTCTCAGAAGCCTGTCTCGGTGTCGAAGAAGGGTCGACTCCGAGTCTGCCAGGATCAGCCAGTCGTCCAGATAACGGAGGAGACGGATGCCGTTCCTGTGAGCCCACGACGAAATCAGGGTGAACACTCTGGTGAACACCTGAGGTGTTGTGGAGAGACCGAAACACAGTACCTTGAACTGGTAGGTCTTGCTGTCTAGGCTGAATCTCAAGTACTTCCTGGAAGACGGATGGATTGGGATCTGGAAGTACGCGTCCTTCAGATCCAGTGTGCACATGAAGTCTTGTGGTTTCACTGCAAGTCTGACCGTGTCCGCTGTCTCCATGCTGAACGAAGTTTGCTTGACAAACTTGTTCAGAGCTGAGAGGTCAATGACGGGTCTCCAGCCTCCAGACGCCTTCTTTACAAGAAAGAGTCGACTGAAGAAGCCTGGGGAGCCATCCACGACCTCTTGGAGAGCATCCTTCTTGAGCATAGTCTCGACTTCTGCCCGAAGGGCTAGCCCCTTTGCCGATCCCATGGCATAGGAGCTCAACGACACTGGATTCGCTGTCAGGGGAGGTTGAGATGTTGTGAATGGGACGCGATATCCTTGGCCGATCACAGAGACCGTCCAGGAATCGGCCCCATGTTGCTGCCACCTGTGCATGCAACTTTGAAGGCATCCCCCCACAGATGGACATGCAGGGGGACTGCCAATCCTAGCGTTTGCGGCCGCTCCCTCTAGGATTTCTGCCTCCCCTGGAGGACTTTCCGCCCCTCTTGTCTTTGACAGGAAAGGGCTGTGGCTTAGACACCTTCTTCTTAGCTGCCGGAGCCTGCTTCGGTATCCTGCGAGGCTGCTGTTGAGGTTGCTGTGGAGCTGGAGGCTTGTAGGGCCGAGATGTGAGGGCCCTTTGGAGGAGTGAATCATGATTCGACTTCCTCCACCTCTCAGCTGTCCGTTCTATGTCCTTGGGCTCAAACAGAGCTCCCCCAAGGATGGAGGAGTGTCTGAGCCTGCTGACGTCCACGGCGGGAACCTTCGGATGAAACCTCTCAGTCACCGCGTCCCGTCGCTTTAATATCGAGTTGGCCCAAAGGTTGGTAACCTGATGAGCCAGGAACTCGATGGAACAAGTGCCTGATAGGAGGAAGGTCTCCAGGGCCTTCCCATTGCTCTCCTTAGACAAATCCTCAGAGCGCAATAGGATGCCCAGAGAACCTAGCCAAACTTCCAGCCACGCGCAATAGGATGCCCAGGGAACCTAGCCAAACGTCCAGCCACGAAGTGGCCAGCATGGCACACTTCGCGACCTTCTCTTGGCTGAGGATCTCCGAAGCTGAGAACGTCACCTGCCGGGAGGAGAGCTTCTCTAGAGGAGTTCCCCTGGCGAGCTCTTCCACAGAGTGGTGGAGGGGAAGGCCCATGCTGGACTCCCCTATGATCCCAAAATACCTCTTCTGCTGTAAACGAGGAGGTGGGAGGAGTTTATTCCCGGCAATGGAACGGCTGGAAGAGGCGAGTTCTGCGAGCTGAGCTTCGACCTTGTCCCTGGCACTCTTCACCCCCTGGGACCAAGGCTAGGCTGCACTGGCCCTTGGGGGTTTCTGGATACCAAAGACTTGGTCTAGGACCATATCCTTGTTTTCTCGAGGGGCGGTCTCCGGGTTCTTGAACCTGTTGAGTTGCCTCATCAAGTTCAAGACCTGCCAGAAGGCATGCTCCGACTTGTGCTGCTCTCCTCCCTGAGGGCTGGCAGCTAAGTCTCCTGTCCCCAAAGGTTCTTCTTGGAGAGATGCGTGGACGTTCTCCCGGGGTCTGGTTGGCTCTGGTCGGATCCTTGAAGACGATTTGGGGATCGTCTTTGAGTCCTTGAGTTCCCTCCTGGGCGGGATACAGGACTCTAGCAAAGAGGTCTGGAAGGTACCTTCCGCGCGAGACGTTTCTCCTCCCCGAGGTGGGGTTCCTCCCATTGGTGCCGTGGGAGAATCCCTCGCCTCGGTGGAATCTCCTGAGGACGGAAAGGCCTCGTCCACAGGGGAAGGAGAAAACGACTGCAAAGGGGATTGGGCCTTCCTGCCGGACCTCTTGGGAGCCAACTTCTCCCTGGGAGAAGTTACCACGAAGTCCACTCCTCTCTTCCTCTTCAGCGGGGGCGAGTCTGTCTTTGGTCTAAGCCCCAGATCAGCGAGGGCCGGCTTCACAGCCTGCACCACCGCTTTCATCAGGTGGCCAAACCAAGACTGACGAGTGACTGATGCAGTGTCAGTAATTCCCGCTGGAGGGAAAGGGATCTCCTCATCCTTAGGAGTGGACGCAACGGGGCCTGCCTGAAAAGAAAGGGATGAATGTTGCTTGGACCTCTCCTGTAATTCTTCCTGGTCCTGGATGAAAGTCCTGCGTTTGCGCGGTAGCGATCCTGAAGGCGATCTGGAAGTACGCGCCCCAGGCAGAAGCACGCGCTGCGGATCCCGACGAGGGTGGGGATCGCGCTGCGGATCCCGACGAGGGTGGGGATCGCGCTGGGGCTCGCGCTGTCGCTCGTGCGATGTAACACTCGGAGGGTAGTTTGTGGGCGAATCCTGGAGCGCGGGCGCGCGGATATGGGCGAGTGGGCGTGCGGGCGCGCAGGTGAAGATGCACGTGGGTGCGCAGGTGAAAGTGCGCGTGGGCGCACAGGAGAAGGTGCACGTGGGCGTGCAGGTGAATGGACATGCAGGAGAGATCGCTGTCTCTTCGGAGAACGAGACTGTGCAGGAGATCGACGGCGCACTGGAGATCGATGGCGCAAGGGCGAGCGATGGCGCTTTGGCGAGTGATAGCGATTTGGCGAGCGACGGCGAGCAGGCGATAGCTGGCGAGTGGGCGATTGCTGCCGCGTTGGAGATCGCTGGCGCGTTGGTGAATGGTGGCGCAACGCCGCATGATGGCGCGTTGGCGAACGATGACGCGCAGTGCGCGCAGGTGACCGACAGTGCGCAGGCGATTTTGCCCGTGTGCGCGTCGGAGACCTGTGGCGATCCGATGTATGGGGGCGTTGGCGATTTGGAGAACGCTTGCGCACAGGCGAAGGATCGCGGGGGCGCTTAGGAGATCGCTGACGTGCAGGATCGGATGGCGAGGAAGTGCGCAGGGGTGAGCGCTCGCGGTCAGGTTCCAACAAAGTCTCGTGTGCGCATGAGCGCGCAGGAGCTCTAGAAGTGCGCACCGGAGTGTGCGCGCGCTGTTGCGCAGGCGGCGATGGGCGCACAAGTGCGCGAGGGCGAGGCGAAGGAGAAATATCCTTGCCTGCGTCCAGATCCAAAGATCTAGGGCGCGTGGGTGTGCGTTGGCGCGCAGGGCGCTTATCAGGAACCAAGTGCGCAGGAGCGCGATGACGAGCAGGAGATCTAGTGCGCTCAGGAGACTGCTGGCGCACATGGCGCGCAGCAGGAACAGGAGGGCGCTGACGGCTAGAAGGAGAGCGCTGACGGCTAGCAGGAGAGCGCTGACGATCAGGAGAGCGCTGGCGAGCAGGAGAGCGCTGGCGAGCAGGAGAGCGCCGACGATCAGGAGAGCGCCGACGAGCAGGAGAGCGCTAGCGAGCAGGGGAGCGCGGGCGAGCAGGGGAGCGCGGGCGAGCAGGGGAGCGCGGGCGAGCAGGGGAGCGCGGGCGAGCAGGGGAGCGCTGGCGATCAGGAAAGCCCCGACAAGCAGGAGTGCGCTGACGAACAGGAGAGCGCTGGCGAGGAGAGTCAGAAGACTGCTGCACAGGAGAGCGCTGGCGAGGAGAGTCAGAAGACTGCTGCACAGGAGAGCGCATGTGCGCTACTGCGCGTGAACGCGCAGTTGGGCGCACAGGGGAACCCTGACACGCAAGGGATTTACCCACACCGTGGGAGACATCCCTTTGCCCCGAAGGGACTGGTGCCCGTCGGGCGATGGTATCAGAAGGTGCCTGCAGCGCATCTGCATCCAGGGGCGATGGGCGGCCGGAAGGACTGGAAGGTCTGGCAGGCGTAGGAGATCGCGAGCGATCTGCGGAGAGGTCCAAGGACGTGGCTGCGACGGTCTGCTCCCGACGAGAAGAATCCTCTGCAGGGGAAGGCGACGGTGAAGACGACCCAAAGAGGCGCCTCCTAACTCCCTTATAGGGAGAAGGAAGCCCCCTACGTCGAAGGGGAGGTCGAGCCTTACGGCGCAGGCGACCTCGAGGAAGGGCATCAGGATCATCAGTCCTCCGAAGAGGAGTCTCTGTCAGTGCGCTCCCCCGAGGAGGAGACAAACCCGCAGGAGAGACCGTGGGACTCACCTTTCCCCTCGAAGGATGTTCAGAGGGGGAAGGAGAGCCTTCAGCAACGTCCGCAACGGCATCAGCAGAGGTTTGACCAGACCCGTCGGAAGCCTCTGCCATGACAGTGTCGACAATTGACAGAGGGAGAACCTCTGGAATTACCGGCGACTGTATTCATCGAATTCAATAATGTCCTCCCCCGGAGGAGGAGGGGGAGCTGCCTCGCTATGGGAGGCAACGCCCTCTCCCGCACCCCTTGGTCGGGAAACACAACTAAGGCCTGCGCTACCACTCGACGGCCTCTCACGAGAGACCGATCGAGTGGGAGCTTCGGAGGAGGTTCGGGCGGCGGAAGAAGAGTCCTTAGAGCCTTCCTTCTTCAAGGCAGCCCTTGAAGGCGAACGGTCTCTCTTGGACTTCTTACGCCGCCGGCCAAACTTCTCCCACTGGGAGGCAGACCACTCCCTACACTCACTGCAATTTAACGCCCTATCACACCGTTGGCCTCGGCACTGCTGACAAAGGGTGTTAGGATCCGTCTCGACCGCCGACATGAATGTTCCACAGGGGCGGCCGGAGAGTCCAGGGCACTTGCGCATAATAGCAATGAAGGATGAGGCCAACTTCCAAAACACACAAGCTGAAGAGAAAGAAAAACAGATTAAGGCTGTCAATAACGAGGACGTAGAGACAGACACGTCTGTTCATCGTCCGAGCCAAAAGTGAAGTGAGACATATCACCGGTGTGTGAAGGGGTAGGGGTAGCAAGCTACCCCTCCCCTACCCCCTAACTAGCGCAGGGGTAGTTAACCCTCGTTAAAATTCTATTGGCTCGTCAATTTCAGCTACGCCGAAAGTAAACCCTATGTAAATAGCGTGGTTTGTATTTCGGTTACGGAACAAACTTAATTATATGAGACATAATAATCAATGGGGTTAGCGTGCACAGCTCAGCATGCACTGCTTGTCAGTACATAGGAGCTTGATGTTTTTTTTTCTTTTCACGAGAAGCGAGCTCACGGCGGAACAAATACCATTAGATTTCTAAAAAAGATATACCTGCTCTTAGACAGTCTAACGGGTTTTTGCATTATTTGCTGTTGTAATGAAGGTCAAATTCACCCCAATTAAAAAACTATGGATTTCCACCAAAAATATTCATAATATATCGTTTTAAACCACATCGTACACTGGAGCCTTTGTATATCAGCGGCCAGTTCCTCCAGCGAGCATCAAAAATGGACACTAACTAAACTAAACTTAACCCCTAACCTAACCTACAAGCCGTATCCTTACCTACATATCTAACAGGAGGACTAAAGCCCCCTGCTCACGATCCCCCTTACTTTGCTGTATTCTTAGCCAGCCGTCATCTTGCTTGTTTGCTTGTTAGATTGTCTGGCCATGTGCTAGACACAGGCTCTTGTGTTGGCAGTAGAGCTGTCATCATACACGCAGGTGGCCACTATCATACATACACCCAAGTACACTGAATTTTCTCTAAACTGTTTATAGTACTATAAAATAATAATAATTATTATAATATTAATAAAATTAATAACAATAATACTAATAATCATAATAGTAATAATGATAGTAACAATAACAATAATAATAATAATAATATATAATTTTACTCAATCCCATCCACTTCCATCTGTTACTTGTACCCTTAATGCGTATCGTAGGCTTCGAAAGCTGTCGAAAATTAATATCAATGTGCAATAACTATATGACCGTAAAAGAATTATAAGCTATATTAAGCAAAAGGCTACTCATCATAAACAAATATTAGTGATAAGACTAAAGGCAAACAACCACGGAGTCAGAAACTTACCTACTTGTGGTTTTCCCAACTCCGCCTTTGCCTCCAACAAACACCCACTTTAGGGTCTCCTGTTCAACGATATTCTTTAAATTAGGTTCAAGGGGCTCAAACTCTCCCATTTCCCCGTCTGTCGCTGCTACAGACATGTCAGACAAATTACAAAAGCAATAACACTTGGAACCTGATTTGTTACAAGTACTTCAGCTCTGCCTCAATAAGTATTGTTGACGTTGGCCCAGGTCAGTTGTAGAAAACGATGCTTAGCTCACTCTTGGCTACGACTTGGGTCATTTTTGCTTTGTTTCTTTAAAAGATATTATCTGTTTGCTTTCCAGACTCGTCTGTCATAAATCTTAATGTAATTATTTGTAAATAAAAATCAAGTTATAAGTTCATTATTTACTTGGATTTATTCTATAGATATTCATTGTTTTGATTTGACTATGATTCATAGATACCCTCCAGAGAGAGAGAGAGAGAGAGAGAGAGAGAGAGAGAGAGAGAGAGAGAGAGAGAGAGAGAGAGTTTCAACTGCTTTATTAGGATGATCATTCTAAAACCTGGTCATAGCTGGAATAAAAACTTTCAGAATGCTGTGTCGTATTGAGCCTCCAGTGAACAGTGAAGTACTTTTAATTGATTTATTGATTGATTATGAGCTATCCAACGCTCTAAGTGAATATGTTGTCACCTATGTTGCTTATCCTCCTCATGGATTTTGTATTGCATAGAATAGTTGAGGATGGTGAAGAAGAATAGTACTGGATTGGTAACAGGAATTAGCCGACATGGAGTATGCTGATAACGCTGTCCTTATTAGCAGATTATCACAGAACTTGCAGAGCCTGCTTACCAGAATGCATGAAATATCACATGAGATTCGGCTCAAGATAAATAGAGGAAAGACAGAGATGATGAGAACGGAAAATTCAATGGGAGATGAGATATCATTGGAAGGAGAAAGGAGTAATGGGGTGGAATCATTTAAATATTTAAGAACTATGATTCTTAATACAAGATCTTTAGAATTTGAGTTTAATGAAAGATTGAAAAAGGAAAATCAGACAATGGCTAGGTTAAGTAAAATTTGGAGATCAAATCGCCTGAAATTACATATATCAGCTTAGTGAGATCGGTGTTACTGTATGGACATGAGTCATGGTATGAAAATGAAACAATATCCAATAGATGGTGCCGTTATAGTATGTGGCCTACCTTTTTGGATCTGTTATAGTATGTGGCCTACCCGGTTTGAATGTGTCCTACCTAAGCCGGTTTGAATGTGTCCTACCTTAGGAAGAGTTTGTATATATATGTAATGAAATCAATTATTTTTCACAATTGTTTAATATCTAACAATACAATTTTAAAAGAACAGTTTCCTTGCCTACGAGTATGACGGGAGAAGCTAACTTAAAAAAAAACCACCTAACCTATGCTAAAAGCCGTGTCCTTACCTACGAGTACGACGGGAGAAGCTAACTTAAAAAACCCACCTAACCTATGCTAAAAGCACCCGGGGGGGGGGCTGCGCCCCCCCCCCCCCGGACACCCCCCCCCCCCTTACGCAACATTAACATTAACTACATAGTTAAATACTGAAATCCATGTGTAATTACATGATCAATATTCGTAATAACGTATGTAGGCCACATACTATATCAGAGACAAAATTCCGTAGGCCACACTCGAAAGGTAGGCCACATACTATAACGGCACCCAATAGATTTTGTAGACTTGAGAACAAAACCCTCAGCAGAATATTAGAAGTTATATGACAGGAAAGGATTAGAAATGAAACTATAAGAGAGATAATGAGATTACCCGAGTGTCATATGGGGATGAGATCATTGTGAGGGGTAGAAGGAAATGGTTTGGGCATGCTCTTCGGACTCGCCAAGAGAGATTAGTTCACCAAATTTCAACTGGGCTCCACAAGTCACTAAAAGAGTTGGAAGACCCAGGCCTACATGGTTGAGGACTATGAATCGTGAAGTTGGAGATGTATTGACATAAAAGCTCAAGATAGAGACGACTGGTGAAATCTAATCGAGGCCCTTTGCGCCAATAGGCGTAGGAAGATATTATGATGATGATGATTGAGCCTTATTATGGAGATGGCTTGATTATTAGAATTAACTGCATATCTAGCATTATGTGCTGGATGGTACTGTCTGGGAAGATCTGAATGCAAAGAATGGTCAGAATTATATATATATATATATATATATATATATATATATATATATATATATATATATATATATATATATATATATATATATATATATATATATATATATATATATATATATATATATATATATATATATATATATAACATATATATATATATATATATATATATATATATAATATATATATATATATATATGACCTAAATTTCTTGTCAAACAATTAAGAGGAGATTCAGCAGATGAAGACCAAACAGGAGAACAAAATTCGAAACAAGGCAAAGTAAGAGAATTAAAAAAAATCGTCAGAATAGAGTGATCATCGAGAATCTTAAAAGACTTTCTCTTAATAAACCATTTCTTGTCTAATTGACGAAGAAACAGACTGAATGCATTTCTCAAAAGCAAATTTGCTATCAAGATTCACACCTAAAATTTTAAGAATCGTATAGGGTTAAAGAAGCATTATCAATGCTGAAATCTGGATGTTGAGGAGCCACTGTCGTGGACTTATTTACAATCATACTGTAAAGACGTCAGCCTACCGAAATCCGAGTTTATACTTATCATTTCTCAACCGTACTAGTTACGGCCTATTTGTATATACCAATGTATGTAGATTTTTTCCTGCCTTTCAGTCGATGTATATATTATGCCATTCCATGTATTTGATGTTCCATAGATTGTATGTAAAGTTTCGTAAAAAACACAAATGCTTGGTCAGACTTGACCTTTGTGCGACGGAGGTGACGGGAGGTCGTGTCGCCCGACCCGGGCACCTTTTTCCGTCCGCACTCCTGTATATAAACAGAATGTCTCAGATAATAAACAAAAGACCAAACCCAAGTTACCCAACTGTTCCAGGACTCATCACACCTGGAACAGGTGCTTCCCAGAACAACTGAAAAGAATATCAGCTCTGAAGAGCACCTTCTCGTCCAAACCAGCGCAAGCACCTGCAACGCAGCCATAGTCGCCCTAGGACCAGCGACCTCCCAGCCAGAGAAGACAACGCCAGCCGCCCACTGTACCTGTTACTGAGACCTTCCACCATCCGAAAGCAGCACCTCTCCCAAAACCTACACCTTCCAGCCATAGCCAATCCCTTCCTCAACAAGTTGAGTCACTGTCCTTGGAACACCTCATTCCTTTAACCTTCCAAATCCTCCCCAGAGCCCTTTCCTTCGCCAAGATCCCCAATTTTCTGGAGTTACTCCGACAACTTCAGCTTCCAGCCAGCGAGAAGGGATAAGATCATTTGCTTAAAACTGCTACTTTTCTCTCCGACTTAAACTACTTCTCTCCTCTCCCAGTCTCTTCTACTTACACCTCCGGGTTACTACCCTCCCTTTTACGTCAGTCAGAGCAAATCCTCCCTCTTGCTAAATTTCAAAATCACCCCCCACCCCCTGTTGTGTGTGTCCTCAGCAACTCTTACATAACTTACCCTTGTTTTCTCATCACTGCTGAACCCTGGCCCCTCTGGGAAGCCACCTCTACAACTTCAAAGTCGCTTACGGGCTGCTAACGCAAGAGCCCGTGTCTTGCTATAGGTAAGGCAATCTGACGACGAAGACGACAACAATAATAAACAAGTCAGTTTTCAGCTGCTTCTCATTACATGCCCTCACAATACTTTGAGTTTGGTTAGGGATTAAATGTATGCCCCATAATTAGTAACATGCGCTAATTTTAGATAAATCTCTATTCAGGGATTCAGCAACCCTAATTCTACATTTAAGAGATGGAATTAATACAGAGAGAGCATAGCATCATCTGCATATGCAACGAGCTTGTTTTCTAGGCCAATCCACATGTCCTGTGTATATAATATGAAAAGTAATGGGTCAAGAACAAGACTGAGGAACACCATTCCTATACTCACTCTGGTGCTTATCAACAACAACTCTTTGCAATATATTACTCATAAATTCAATAATAATGCTAATAAAAGATCCACCTAATGCCAACAGTTTGAGTCTTAAAAGAAGGGCCTCATGATTAACACGCCAAAGGCACCACTAAAATCAAGTCCAATCATACTAACTTCCTGACCATAATCAATGGATTTCTGTACAGCACTGTAAATTCTAAGAAGGGCATCGTATGCTCCAAAGTCTTTACGAAAGCCAAATTGCAAACTAGGGAACAGAGGATTAGACTACCTCCAGCAAACCTATTTAGACATTTTGCCACAAGACGTTCAAAAACTTTAGATAATATTGGAGTTATGAAAATTGGGCGGTAATCAATGGGGCTAGAGTTACTATAAACACATTTACTTAATGGAATAACATTACCAATTTTCCAAGTGCTAAAAGAATATCTTCTTGATGACATGTGGAAAATAATAGACATCTTAAGAGTTAAGAGATCTGCAGTCTTTATAAAATAAGGAAAATATCATTTAGGTCTACACCTCCATAAGCATCAAGTCCATCAAGAGAGTTTTAATCTCACGGGACGGAAAAGCTAAACTAACCCGGAAAAAGGGAACGAGGAAGGTCAAGTTTCTCTTTACTCTGCTTACTGTCAAACACATCAGCTAAAAGGGTTGCCTTTTCCTTTGGGCAATGAGTGACAAAACCATCTGATTTAAGTAAAGGTGAAACTGATGAGTCTACACCAAAGAGTGAGGAATTAGGGGTAGCCCACGACTTATGTTCCTGGATTTTCCTAGAAAGGGTTTCTCTTATTGTTAAATACTATTCCTTTTTAGTTGAAGCATAAATTATCTGAGGAACAGCTCTTAATTGGGTTTAGTTATTCCACGTTAAATCTGTTCTGTTACCATTCCAAAGATGAAAGGCCTCCCGTTTCTCCAAATAAGCACGTCTACAATCATCTTTGAACCAGGGTTTGGCTTTCACTCGGTATTTTGGCACACGAGAATGTATACACCTGTCAATTATGTTAATCAGATTCTAATTCAAATGGAAAACAGGCTCCTCAATTTTATACAATAATGGTGACCAATTCAAATTTAAAAGATCTCTCAAAATACCCTTCCAGTCTACTTGAGAATTTTTTATATGTCTTAGGTGAGTATGACACATCCGGTACAGGCTGCTCAGTCTTAACTGATTTACTAATGAAATTAAAGCATGATCAGCTGTTCTAACTGGAGAACCAACGTTACTTGTTATAATGCCAGGGGGATCATTGTATACTATATCCAGCAGTTATCAGATGTGTGAATAGCTACACTTATGATCTACTTACAGCATGATTCAGAACCAAACTCAAAAGCTCTTAAGTAACAGATTTAATCACTCCCTATTGTGAGCGTTGAAGTCACCAACAAAAACAAAAGAGGCCTTTCTATCATCTTGTATCTTAGCCATAATAATAGAAAGACAATTGAAAATAGAATCCTCCAAGTCTGGATTCCAGTAGATCAAGCACAAATAAAAGTTGTTATTCCTGCCTCAAACTTTTATTACCCGAATCTCATGATATCCATATTCCTAGCAGGACTTATGAGATACAGAGTAATCAGCCCTAATATACACCACCATACCCCTGGCACCACGAATGGTATCCCGTTTCAAAATTATTGGTTTCTTAAAAAGCTCAGATGAGTGCCTTATTTGAGAAACCAAAGTTCCTGAGCATAATAAAATATCATACTGTCTGGAGGCACATTTAAGGTCTTGAATATTGGCATTCAGTTCACGAATATTGCAGTATAGTAGACGACAATGGTGAAGTCCAGGGCGCACTGGTCCCGGATTTCCTTCAATATCTCCAGACAGGATAAGAAAATAAAAGATACTTCATCATATCTAAAAACAAGTTTAATGATAATGATAACATAGATAATATGTACAGAAATATATATAAAGTGACTTATATAACCTATAGACTAAACATGAAATATCAGATAAAATTAGTAAAAATGGCAGAGCCAACACACCATGCAAGGCTAAGTACCCTTCAGAACAGCCCCTTCAACTATTTGATAAAACACAAGAGGAAGAGAAAACAGATAGAATAGTGAGCCCGCGTGTACCCCCAAGTAAGAGAACTCCAACCCAAGACAATGGAAGACCATGGTACAGAGGCTATGGCACTGTCTAAGACTAGAGAACAATATTTGTCAGGCTTTGAAATTCATAAATAAATGTAAGCACATCATGCTGTCTGTGTAAGAGGTAACTGATGACGATGAAATTTTTGTAGATTGCAGCGTTTGCTACTGACGCTTTTAATTATATACCCACAATCATATCATTGTGATGTGAGCGACAAAAAGAGATAAATTAAGAAGGAGAAGGAAGTCGACAATACTACAATGCTAATTTGGTTTCACATGAGGTAGGATGTGCAACTAATGTCGGAAACTGAGATTAAATGTAGTGCAGAAAACCTATTTCTATTAGGTTTGGTGATCAAGGAAGTTTAAAGCAGCCACCACAAAATGACATGGTTGACATTCGACTGGTGCCAGGTCCAAATGTTCAAAGATTATTTATCTCTTAAAACTTAGAATGAACAGCTCAGACGAGTACCTCTTTTGAAAAGCTAATGTTTCTGAACATAAAACACCATACTGTCATGAGGCAACTGTAATATTTCTGATATTGCCATGTTTTGCTCAATCACTACAGATAGAATAAGGATTTAAAAAATAAACAAAAATTCTTCATACTTGAAAAATCTAACTACAAAGACATTATGTACTGTACATGACTATAAGAATATAAATGTAATTATAAATTCTAAGATTTGTCGACATGAAGGAACCGATGCACCAAGCAAGGCTTCATGCCCTCCAGAATAGTCACTTTAACTGAAGGAAGGACAGTAACAATAGTTTTGAAATTTATATTTCAGTTGAAGATAAATGAACATATAAGAGAAATATAACCTTTTGATAAATCACCAGACCTCCTTGTGCCTTCTATTAAGCCTGCTAATAGAACAGTGGACCTGAGCCTACCCTCAGTCAAGTAAGAGAACTCTAACCCAAGACAGTGGAAGACTATGGTACAAAGGTTATGGCAATATCCAAGACTAAAGAACATTGATTTGATTCTTGGAGTGTCCTTTTCCTAGACGAGCTGCTTACTATGGTTAAAGAGTCTTCTATTCATACCAAGTGGAAAGTGAGTACTTAACAATTGTATCCTCTTCTCTGGCTGCTACGATAACCAATGAAGTGAATTAAACGAATATTATAGACTGTAAAGTGCATATAGTGCGGCCCTTTGCAGTTGCTGATGTCGACAGAATAAAGGGCCGAAAAAGTCACAGAAGGTATGATGGTAGTGTACACTGTACATATACAGTATATATATATATATATATATATATATATATATATATATATATATATATATATATATATATATATAATGTCTCTCTTTTACAGAAAAAAATCTGGTCACATTACAATTGTAGCAGTTAATCACTTGAATGAGGATGGGTGTGTGGCTTGCTTGGTGTTGTCAGATACATGAGGAATGGTGAGAATGTGTATGGAATGCGCAAATCTATTTTACATACTAGTAGGCAAAGAAAACAAAAAAGCTGTAACCGGAGAAAGATCCAATGTTGTACTATCTGGCCAGTCAAAGGACTCAATAACTCTCTCGGGGTAATATCACAATGGGTGGCTGGTGCCTCGGTCAACCTATTACCTATTCTTTGAGTTCATCATCTCTGTAGTAGTGGCTGTCTCACATTTCAAGGAATCGGTGCCATATCGCTTTTATTTTCCTAACGAAACAACTATTAAAAGAAATATATATTCTATCTCAGTTGCAGATGTATATTTTCCTCCTCGGGTTAAGTTTCCTTTTTACCCTTCGCTTTCCTCAGTTGTGCAGCAGTGGCGGTCTCCTTGGTTAAGTTTTCATTTCCGTGCCAATTACTTTTCCAAGGAGATACCTCTGTCACAGATCTTTATTTCTACTCTCGGTTTCAATTTTACTACCTTTTAAGTTCTACTGCTGTGGTTGCCTTCCTTTTTAAGGCATTAATGCCATAAAAATTTTACCTTCTTATAGAAACACTTCTAGTTTAGACATATGTCTCCTCTCTCTGTTTTCGTTTATTTTCCTACAATTTCGTTTTCTTACCTCTGCGGCAGTAGTTCTATCTCTTTTAAAGCATCAACACATATTAATTACGTCTTTCTGAGAAGAGACCTCTGTTATAGATTTATAGTTTTATCTCTCCATTTCTGATTCCTTCTTTTGATTCTACATTTCCTTACGCCTCTAATTCCAATATGGCTCCACCTTTCGAGTTCATCAATTCTTTGCCGTGTACTACTTTAAATATTTCAGGAATTTTCAGGGAAATGTGTTTTCAGTGATAACATATTTCCCTAAAAGTGTATTATGTGAGAACTTCTCACATAGAACATTATAAAAGTTTGAATTCTGGAGTGATACAATACATCAACGTTATCTCTGAAGATATTCGTAAATAATCTCTCTCTCTCTCTCTCTCTCTCTCTCTCTCTCTCTCTCTCTCTCTCTCTCTCTCTCTCTCTCTCTCTCTCTCCTCGCTAGCTAGCTAGAAAATTATGCATATATTTCTAACATAATTTATACTATATTATGCATGTGGAAAATTACATGATGATTTTCTTTCTGCCTTTGTAAACCATTTTGTTTATGATATTGCTTTTAGTAAATTAATTAATTTTTATTATATATTCTTTTCTTATACGTACATTTATGTTTTTCTTATCGTGATACAAAAAACACACAATATGATTATAATAATAATAATATTAATAATAATAATAATAATAATAATAATAATAATAATAATAATAATAATAATAATAATAATAATGATAATAATAGAATTAATATGGACCGGCAGGGGTCACTTGCCTGAGTTAGATAGGCAATGCACATCACAAGGAACTGGCTACCTTTTGATTTATCTTGTCAATGAATCCTCTATAGATTTAGTCAGTCATGAAAAGAGAAGATGACAGAATGGCCCCCAGTCCCGGGAGTAGCGGGGTGCTAAGAATCTCTCGGATTATAAATACTAAAGAAAAATTGAAAATATGTCATTGGAATGTTAGAACCATGAATCAGATTGGGAAGTTGCAACAAGTGAAGAGTGAATTTGTGAAATATAGTTTGGATATCTTGGCTCTAAGTGAAACACGTTGTAAAGGGATTGGTAAGGAAACTTTAGACAAAGGCAATATATATATATATATATATATATATATATATATATATATATATATATATATATATATATATATATATATATATATATATATATATATATATATATATATATATATATATATATATATATATATATATATATATATATATATATATATATATATCTACTCAGGAAGATCAGATGGAGTTCGAAGAGAAAGGGGTAGGAATGATGATGGTGACACCAAGAGCAGAAAGGACATTGACCGAGTGAGTAGCTGTAAATAGTAGATTGTTACTAGCAAAGTTCAAATCAAAGCAGTGCAAGATGAGTATTTTAGTTTGCTATGCACCAACAAAGGATTCCCCTGAAGAAAGGAAAGATGAATAATATGAAGAACTGCTGAGAGTAATAGATAAGATCCCTGAGAGAGATATGAAAATTGTGATTGGCGACTTCAGTGCTAAGGTTGGAAGCAATAATCAAGGGATAGAGAATGTGATGGGTGTCGGGGGTCTTGGCGAAGTTGCAAATGAAAAGGGAGCTCATTTCATAAGTTTCTGTTCAGCAAACAATCTTGTCATTGGTGGTACTCTTTTTCAACACAAGAACATTCGCAAGTATACATGGACTTCACGAAGTGGCATTTACAAAAATCAGATAGATTACATTGCCATTAATAAAGAGAGAAAGAGGACTCTGAAAAGTGTAAGAAGCTATAGAGGTGCCGATATTGGTAGTGATCACCAGCTCCTCATTGCCACACTGAAATTAAAACTAAAAGCACCCAACAGAAAGATTGATAGAATACCTAGGTTTGATACAACTAAGCTTTTAGAAGAAGAGAACAGAGAAACATTTGCAGTCTTAGAAACTAAAATGTGAAGAACTGACTATTAATGAAGAATGGTGTGATATCAAGAACATATATCAGTCAGTTGGTAGTGAAGTCTCGGGACAAATAGTTACAAGGAGAAAGCCATGGATATCAAATGATACTTGGGATACTATAAAAAGGAGATAAGGACAGAAACTGATTGTTGAAAGTTTTTGAGGAAGTATTGAAAATTATAATAAGGTAGAACAGCCAAGTATTCCAGTATTGACAGTGAAGTCAAAAGCAAAGCCAGGAATGACTGAAGAGAATATTTAGACAGTAAAGCAGATGAGGCTGACAAAGCTATGAATTCAGGAAGTGGCCTTGGTGTAAGAATTGCTCATAAAATTATTAATGAAATCTCGACTGGGGCAAAGAAGAAGAAAATATCAAAAAGAGAGATGGTTCTGTTATAACAACAGAAGAAGATTAAAGACAACGTAACGTTGGATGGAACACTTTTGTGAGGTTATGAATAGGAGGCATGAAGCGAGTAATTTGACTGATATACCTGAAGCTGATTAAGACCTTGATGTGCCCATGAATGAATTCAGTGTGTTTGAAGTAGAAGCTATTATAAAAAAAAAAAAAAAACTGAAGAGATGGAAAGCCCCTGGATACGATGGAATAACTGCAGAGATGATACTGGCCGAAAATGAAGCGACTCCCAGACTACTTACAAAATTATTTTGCATAATGTGTGCATGAGGAGGCAAAACCTGATGAATGGGAGTTAGGAGTGTTGGTGAAAATGGCAAAAAAAAGGAGACCTGACTGATTGCGATAATTTCAGAGGCATAACATTTACGTCAGTTGTTATGGAAATATATAGTATGCTTATTCTAAAGAGACTAGAGAGAAAGATTGATGAAAAGTTGAGAGATGAACAAGCAGGATTTCGAAAAGGTAGAAGTTGCACTGATCAAATTTTCACTTTGAGACAAGTTGTACAGCAATGCGTAGAACATAGAAATCCCCTTTTGAGGACATTTGTGGACTATGAAAAAGCCTTTGATAGTGTGCGGCGGCCAATTTTGTGGAGAGTCCTGTGTTATTATGAAATTCCTCTTATATAAGTAAATTTTTTAAAGTCTGTTCATGAGCATAGCAAGTGTAAAGGTAATGTTACTGTTGTCTTATCAAATGAATTTCCAGTGAATAGCCGAGTACTCCAAGGGAATGTGTTATCACCTATTTCATGGATTTTGTTATGTGTAAAACAGTCAGAGATGGTGGAGAAGGATTGAACTGGATTGGTGATAGGAATTTAGCAGACCTAGAGGATACTGATGATGCTGTCCTTGTTAGCAGAACACCACAGGATTTGCAATGGTTGCTTAACAGAGTGCATGAAATATCACACGAGGTTGGGCTGAAGATAAATAGAAGAATGACAGAGATGATGAGAACGGAGTATGGAATGGTCCATGAAATATTATTGGAAGGAGAAAGGATTAATGAGATGGAATCATTCAAGTATTTAGGAACTATGATCTCCAATACAGGGTCTTTAGAATTAGAGTTAATGAAAGATTGAAAAAAGCAAATCAGACAATGGCTAGGTTAAGTGAAATGTGGAAATCAAATCGCCTAAAATTACATATAAAAATAGACTATATATCAGTTTAGTGAGATCAGTGTTACTGTATGGACATGAGTCATGGTATGACAATGAAACAATCTCCAATCGATTTAGTAGGTTTGATAACAAAGCCCTCAGAAGGATATTGGGAGGTAAATGGCAGGACAGGATTTGAAATGAAACTATAAGAGAGATTACCCGAGTGTCATTTGTGGATAAGATCATGATGAGGTGTAGATGGAGATGGTTTGGGCATGCTCTTCGCCCTCCCCAGGAGAGATTGGTTCACTAAACGTTCAACTGAGCTCCATAAATCACTAGAAGAGTTGGAAAACCCAGGGCTACATGGCTGAGGACTATGAAGCTCGAAGTAAGAGATGACGAATGGAGAAGTATTGAATTGAAAGCTCAAGATAGAGACGACTGGTGAAATCTAGCCGAGGCCCTTAAATATAGGCGTAATAGGAGATGAGTAATAATAATAATAATAATAATAATAATAATAATAATAATAATAATAATAATAATAATAATTATACTGTAATATCATCATCTTGATTCGGGTTTATTTTAGGATGCTTCCTTATAGCCCTAATCCGATCCACAAGACAGACCCCTTTGGTTTTTCATGTACACTATCATAGTTCCGTTGATGAACACTTCTATCGTGTTCCATCGGTTTTGGATATGTCTAAGTCTTTATATCAATTTACTCCCTTTACTCTTTGTGACGGGAAATATATAAGTAGAGTTTATCCTAAGGATAAAAAATTTCCGTAACTAGAACGTTTTACTGGATAAAGTGTTATATTCATTGTGTAACGCCTCATTTATTTAAGAACTATAGTGTACGCAACTCATCGAAAATGATAGCCAGTTATTCAGATAGATATACACGCACACAGATTCAACCATTCCCATTCCCTCTGACCAGGGTATGACTAATCTCTCTCTCCCCCCTACCCGAGGTATGGGACGAGACACTTGCTCTTTATTATTTAGAGGAGATTCGTGCTACGATTCGGAGTTTAGGAAAATGCGCAACTCTCACCTCATCTGGATGAAATACTGCTAATTTTGTAAAAGTTAGTATTTATTTTTTATTTTTGGCGTAAATACCATAACAGGTTTGGGAGGCTTATTTCATTTTAAACGATTCTGTCAGTTATCAAGTTATATATCATTAGTTTTTTGTTATGTACCAAATATGATTTCAAACATTAGGTGATAATTATCATTTCGAATATAGGAAGATCATGTAAATTTGAGCAAAAGAAGCGAATAAAAAAATTCTGAGTCCTAATTACATCACCGACAAATTGTTAGATTCGTTTCCCGTTAAGCAACTTTGTACCGACTTTTCCCGTAATCCCTCCCACACACGACAGGAAACGGTGTTTGAATGACTAGTCGAATAAAGAACAAACAATTTCAAACATTAATTATTTATTCCGTTGTTATATCTACAAAATAATATTACAGTAGGTACATTAGTAATATTCTTAAAAATTACTAACTTTTTTGTAGTGTTTAAATAATAAGAAATGTCCATCTATAATGAAGAAATTCTATGATGATACAAATGTTCTATGTGAATATAAAGTATGGCTTAGTCTACATAGCGATAGGTTGTCTAATATGTAAGTACTATAGACTAATGGATAACGGAGAGGACAAGGAAGTTCATTTGAAATTTGAGAGACCATAAAATAGGGATTTTATTTTCCTTTTAATACCAACTCAATTTACAATATCATTATTTGACTACACAATATTGCAATATGCTGTAAAACTAATGTGCCTAACAGTTTTTTTTTTTTTTTAGAGACATTGAAGTAGATTCTTTTGTTACCAGAGTTTCTGTAATATGTTTTTCATTTTCATGTTAACAGTCAAGATTATAGCATTAACTAAGACCACTTGAAATTGTAGTTATATTTTCAACAGGAGTTCTTATACCTATACAGTAATCCGTACTGTCATTAAGCATAGCCACATAGGCTCTGTGAGAACTAGGAGAGTGCTATTGCTATAGTTGAAGAGGATGCAACTACCATATGTTTTCAATTTTTAGCGTGTGAATGTCACTGGAATATACAAATGGAGCATTTAATTTTGAGTGGGAAACCTGGCATTATTCTCGAATTCACGAATTGTATTTTGTAAATATAAGTTGTCGCTATCTCCATCCAAAGATTACTGAAATAGAAAGATATTCCTGCCTGTATGACAAGAGGAAAACTCTTGATTGGGATCTGTCATTTTGTTCTTCGTCGTCAGCCGTTACTAGTCCACTGTAAAACAGGGGCCTGATTGGACATGTCCTTCCACTTGCATCTGTTTATGGTCTTTCTCTGCCAGGCCACACACGTCAATCCATCGTCATTTCTTCCTTCCCCTACTTCTTTGTAATCTCTGAGGACCCATTCTGTTATTCTTAATGTCGTTCATTATCATTATATGTCCTATCCATGTCCATTTCTTTTTCTTACATGTTAAAATATCTTGCTCTCGTATCCATATTGCTCTTTTTCTGTCTCTTGGTGTTATTCCCAACATTATTCTTTCCATAGCTTTTTGAGTTGTAACTATCTTATGTTTTAAGGCTTTAGTAAGACTCAAAGTTTCTGATGCACTAATCAATACTGGTAGGACCAACTGACTAAATACTTTTCTTTTTAGAGAAAGGGGGATTTTACTTTTCATAATCTCATTTTGTTTACCAAAAGCTCTCCATGCCATTTACTGTTTGTCCTAATAGAGCGGCAGTCAGGTGGTATTTGGTCAAACGAACGTGGTACCAATTGCGGAGTACAGGGTCACGCAGAAAATTGAAAGATCATATGGAAACCTGGATATCTGCTGGGTATCACTGGCTGCGTTTATGGCCCTGGAGACCTTCAAAAGGGATGACGAAAAAAAAAAAAAAAAAAAACGTATGATTAAACGCAGATACACACTGAAACAAAGTATTTCAGGAAAGCTTACACATCACACTGATTAACAAATGGCCCGTGCCAGACTAAATCTCTGCTGCAATAGGGCCGCTAAAAAAAAGGTAACACTTGTAAAAAACCTATATGCTTCTTCACATCTCAGAGAGTTCAGAATGGTTAATGCCAGACAAATTACCTGCTGCATTATGCCCTCCAGATGCCCAAAGTTAACACCCACCATCTGCTCAGGAAAAAAAGTCATGTAGATAAAACATAAAAAGTACTGAATGAAACTACTTTAGAATGAAAGATAACATCTTATAAAGTTCAAATTCACCATTGCCAGACATACTGAT
This sequence comes from Palaemon carinicauda, assembly GCF_036898095.1. Lineage (NCBI taxonomy): Eukaryota > Metazoa > Arthropoda > Malacostraca > Decapoda > Palaemonidae > Palaemon > Palaemon carinicauda. Next base: position 82,386,235 of record NC_090742.1, on the reverse strand, counting down.
GCTGCATTGGGCCTGCCAGAAGAAAACAGGGTAGACCTAATATTTTTGGTACCACTTGAAACAAAGTTTATATACTTCTAAACATCCCAAAGAGTTCAGATTAGTCAATGACAAACAGGTTATCTGGTGTATTGTATCTTACAGACACGTCCAAAAGTTGACCACTAACCCTTACCTGTGGGAAAATGTATGTAGATCGTGCATAAAAGTACAGAAGGAAACTACTGTAACCTAATTTAGAATGTACAGGGTGACACTTGGCAAACGTAGTGTCTGCTACGTTAGGCCCACTAGACCTAAATGAAAGATCTATTTCAATGTTGTTACTGTTCTCAAAATTTTTTACTGAAATTGTTCATTACTACTCGTGTAGTTTATTTATTTCAACGTTTCCTTTCCTCGCTGGGCTATTTTTCTCTGTTTGAGCCCTTATACTTATAGCATCCTGTTTTTCCAAGTAGGTTTTTCGCTTAGTTAATAATAATAATAATAATAATGATAATAATAATAATAATAATAATAATAATAATAATAATAATAACGATGATGATGATGATGAACGACTCTCCTGTGTATGTTACATAACAATGATCTTCGAAGTTTCCATTAATGCTGTTACTTCTTTAACCTGTTTGAATATTTCTAGGCTATCTGTATGATTATTATTATTATCCTCAATGAACAAACACTTATAGATAGAATGAACTAAAACTTGTAATAATCCGGCTATTATAAATATATATGTTCAAAATACTTACATTTTCAGTATTCTGAAGATGAAGAGGAAAGGCTCCTCTATCTTGCGCACTGTCCTTAGCTTGGACTTCTATCTTACCTTTTAACACGCAATCAACCTCTGGTTCCTCTCTCATTCCGAAACCAGTCCATCTAAAGCTTTAGGAGTAAGTTATATGATATATTTTGATAAAGAAACTCCTTTGCAAAGAGAGTATAGTTTCCATTGAAATGTGTTTTTGAGCGTTTGTTATTCTTTTATTTTTCTTCTTCTTTTAGGTTGCAAAGATATTATTGGTCGAGTAACAAAGTAAATAAAAGAAGTAATAGATAGAGACTGTGGTAAATTTAAGCTGCGTACGCGTATATGTATGTGCATTACGTTACATTCATAAAATATAGATAGATTTAAGTATCAATTATCTGTTAATCATGCACGAAAACTGTATAATTTGGGAGCATTTTACCAACCACCTTGTCTAGACCCTCATCATGCAATTTCAAACCTGTCGAACAGATCCTTTTTTACGAAGGAAAAGTAGTTGTTATCCTTTGGTCTGGATCATTATCTCCGAAGGTATCGAAATTCTAATTTTCTCTCTCTTTAGAAGCCATGTATTGTAAATACATACATATACCAAAGGCACTTCCCCCAATTTTGGGGGGTAGCCGACATCAACAAAGAAACTAAACAAAAAGGGGACCTCTACTCTCTACGTTCCTTCAGCCTAACCAGGGACTCAACCGAGTTCAGCTGGTACTGCTAGGGTGCCACAGCCCAACCTCCCACATTATCCACCACAGATGAAGCTTCATAATGCTGAATCCCCTACTGCTGCTACCTCCGTGGTCATCTAAGGCACCGGAGGAAGCAGCAGGGCCTACCGGAACTGTGTCACAATCGCTCGCCATTCATTCCTATTTCTAGCACGCTCTCTTGCCTCTCTCACATCTATCCTCCTATCACCCAGAGCTTTCTTCACACCATCCATCCACCCAAACCTTGGCCTTCCTCTTGTACTTCTCCCATCAACTCTTGCATTCATCACCTTCTTTAGCAGACAACCATTTTCCATTCTCTCAACATGGCCAAACCACCTCAACACTTTCATATCCACTCTAGCCGCTAACTCATTTCTTACACCCGTTCTCTCCCTCACCACTTCGTTCCTAACCCTATCTACTCGAGATACACCAGCCATACTCCTTAGACACTTCATCTCAAACACATTCAATTTCTGTCTCTCCATCACTTTCATTCCCCACAACTCCGATCCATGCAATCACTTTCTCATATAGAACTCTCTTTACATTCATGCCCAACCCTCTATTTTTTACTACTCCCTTAACTGCCCCCAACACTTTGCAACCTTCATTCACTCTCTGACGTACATCTGCTTCCACTCCACCATTTGCTGCAACAACAGACCACAAGTACTTAAACTGATCCACCTCCTCAAGTAACTCTCCATTCAACATGACATTCAACCTTGCACCACCTTCCCTTCTCGTACATCTCATAACCTTACTCTTACCCACATTAACTCTCAACTTCCTTCTCTCACACACCCTTCCAAATTCTGTCACTAGTCGGTCAAGCTTCTCTTCTGTGTCTGCTACCAGTACAGTATCATCCGCAAACAACAACTGATTTACCTCCCATTCATGGGAGGTAAATGGTTGAAAAATTTATTCCTGGTGACCTTATAACAGACCTAGAACACTAATGTCAAACACCCTTAAATTTTTTCCAACAATCTGAGAAGATAATCTTTGATATAATAACAGAGTCGGATTTTAAAATTCTGAAAAACTTGAAAAAGGATAAAAACATAATAATATGTAAACCGGACAAGGGAAGAGACGAGGTCATTATGAATAAATAAGACTCTCTTATAAAAATGGACTCCATTCTCAATGACCCTTTTACATTTGAAAAATTAACATATCAAGACCCTTTTAGAAATACTTTTTTGTTAGAAGACCGATTAAACAGATTTTTAAAGAAATTATTAAATCAGGAAAACATTAATGAAAACATTATATAGCAGCGGATCCAATCCAGGCATTATGTATGGCCTTCCGAAAAAGGGATTTTAACGAAGGAAAAATCTATATCTGGGCGAGAGACCTGTGCCGCTCCGTGAAATGCTCCTTTAGCATCATTTCTAAGGTATATAACTGCTATGTATTACCAGAGAAAAAAGTTGCATAGGAATGCCATGGTTGAACCCAGCTCGCTCACCTAAATAGGTGTCGGTATATAACTGGGGCGTGTAAAACCACAACCAGAGGTCTCGTGCCATTTAGATATCTCCTCTTCAATATCCCCGTTACAGGGAGGTGCCGTTATACACCCACTACTGAATGCTACTACCACCATCTCAACTCACGCCATCTACGTCACTCCCCATAGCACCCAAGCCAAGCTTGGGCCCATTCAGGGAGGGAAGTAGAGGGAGGGTTCACTGGGCGGCACAGGTCTCTCGCCTAGAAATAGATTTTTCCTTCGTCAAAATCCCTTTTCTGGGCTCCACCTGTGCCACTCCGTGAAATAGTACAAGAGATATGGTCCCAAAGCTTGGAACTAACACCTGAGAGGAAAGTAAATTAAAGTCAAAATATCAAAAAACATGGTTTAATACAAATAGTAAATAGGAACTATTAAGTAATCCAGTGAATGGGTAATTCCTTATCATAAAGGATAGATGGATAAGTTAATAAATTGCAGCAATAATTCCAAACAATGAAAGTACAAAAGAAAATGCAATGTAAAATAATAAACTGTAAGATCAAATGATAATTCACAATCCTGAGGGTAAATACAAACAAAATTCAACTCGTGGGAGAGTAAGGCTATTTACAGACATGATAATATAAGAGTGCACCATAAGGGTGCAGCTCAGGTGAAAAACAAAACCAAAACTAAAGTAGGGACAATAAGTAAGGCAGGTAGAAGGAAGGAGGATAGAGCAAGACCTTGTGATTATGAATCATTACTTTCAGGAGGAACCACATTCCCTGCTGCCACTGTTGCAAATTTTAGGGCTTCCAAAGGTTTTAAATAGTGGCGTTTAAAAACTGTTGGAGACTTCCAGCCTGTATATTTCGTAAGTTCATCAAAATTCATATGGTGAAAGTAATTAATAGAAGTAGCTACACCTCGTATATCATGAACGTGATGGAATGATTCAGGGTTAGCCTGTTTAATGAAATACAGAATCTGCTGTCTGATTCCTTTCAGGGTGATGGTTCCTCCATTTTCTCTAATGAATAAGGGCCCTGAGGACTTGATGGAAGTTCTATTTAAATAGGCTCTCAGGGTGATTACTGGACATAAAGATGGATCCTGAGGAAGTGGAACAATCTTCCAGGGGGACCATCTGTTCTGGGGGTCCTCATTTTTCGCTAAGAACCTTTTGTCAGGGGAAAGAAGGACTTCCCCTAACGAGAGAAATTCAATATGACCTGGATCTCTAGTCAAGGCTGAAAGTTCTGATATTCTGGCGCCAGAAGCTAGGCTCATTAGGAACAAGGTTTTTCTTAATAATGGAATGTAATTACAAGACTCGTTAAGAGTGTCAGAAGCCAACTTGAGTACATCGTTCAGAAACCAGGAAACTGAGCTAGGGAAATTTGATGGTTTCAGTCTGGCGCAGGCTCTCAGGATTGATGAGAAGTATGAGTCTGTAAGGTCAATATTAAAACCAATTTAGAAAATCTTTTTCAAGGCTGATTTAATTGTGGTAATAGTACTGGCCGCTAGGCCTGATTCAAATAGAATTCTAAAGAAAGTTACTGTCAGATTCATAGTCATCATCTCAACCTTTGAGTCCCTTAAAAACTTTGCGAGTTTCTTAACAGCCGAATCATACTGCCGGAGGGTGGATTCCCTTTTATCTGATTCTAAAAATAGGGTATTTTGGGGATCAATATCTGCCCCTCTCTAAGCTGCAAACTTCATAAAGTCCATAAAGTTAGGGCACTCTGAATTTTTGAGGAAGCTAACACATTGCGAGTTTGTACTACCTGTGTTAGTATTGGATTGGGTATCTGTCGAGGGTGGAGACACAGTTCCACCAGCAGGGGAAACCAGTTGCTCTTGGGCCAGTTGGGGGCTACTAGAGCAACGTGGCCTTTGAAGGTTCTGAGTTTGTCTAACACTTTCATCAACAGATTTATTGGTGGGAATAGGTAAATTCTCTCCCAAGTGTTCCAGTCCAATGACATTGCGTCTGTGGCGTAAGCCCGAGGGTCCAGGTTGGGGGCTACGTAGCACTCTAGTTTGTGGTTGGACTCTGTTGCAAACAGGTCTATCTGGAGACCCGGAACCTGAGATAGAATCCATTTGAATAACTTTAAGTCCAGTGACCACTCCGACTCCAGTGGAGTTGTCCTCAAAAGAGCATCCGCCACTACATTCTGTACTCCCGCTAGATGAACTGCTGACAGATGCCACTGGTTCGATACTGCCATGGAGAAAATTGCTAACATTACATGGTTTATGTGGCCCGACTTGGAACCTCCTCTGTTTATGCAGTGGACTATGACTTCGCTGTCCAGAACCAATCTGATATGTTGGTTCTTGGCTGGGGCCAGTTGTTTGAGGGTTAAAAATACCGCCATGGCCTCTAAGACATTCATATGAAGCTGGCAAAATATTGTCGACCATAGTCCCTGGACTTTCCTGTACTGGGAGTATCCTCCCCAGCCTGTTAAGGAGGCGTCTGTGTGAATGACCAGTTTTGAAGGTGGATATTGTAAAGGAACGGATTTGGCCAGATTTTTTACCTTTGTCCATGGCTGAAGTCTTTTCCTCAGAATTGGCGGAAGTCGAGCTCTTTTGTCCTGATATTTCTTGTTTGCCCTGGAACGCCATACTCGGTTTATATCTTTCAGTCTGGCCTTCAGTAATATATCTATTACCGAGGCAAACTGGAGGGCACCCAGGATTCTCTCTTGATTTCTCCTGGACGTCAATTTGTCCCTGAGAAAATATTTTGTGTTCTTTGCTATTTCTGTCCTCTTGGCTGTCGAGAGACGTAGCGTGTGGGAACGCAGATCCCATTATAATCCCAGCCATTGAAACTTGGTCTCCGGGACTAGGCGAGATTTCTCGAAGTTGATCTGTAACCCTAACTGTTGTAGGAATTTTATCACTCTGTTTGTTGCCGTGAGGCAGTTCTCGACGCTGTTTGACCAAATGAGCCAGTCGTCTAGGTAAGCTACTTATTTGAATTCCTTGGGTTCGTAATTCTTGGATTACAGTCTCTGCCAGTTTGGTGAATATCCTGGGGGCTATGTTGAGTCCGAATGGCATTACTTTGAATGCATAAGCTTGGTTGCCTAGTTTGAAGCCTAGAAACGGACGAAAATGCCTTGCTACCGGAACGTGATAGTAAGCGTCTGTAAGATCTATAGAGGTGGTGACGGCCCCACGGGGAAGTAGGGTCCGTACCTGAGAGACGGTTAGCATGTGAAACTTGTCGCATCGAATGTAAGAATTCAGATGAGACAGGTCCAAGATTACTCTTTGCTTGTCTGAGTCTTTCTTTGGCACGCTGAACAAGCGACCTTGAAATTTCAATTGATTTACCTCTTTGATTGCATTCTTTTGTAATAGATCGTTTGCATATAAGACTAGCTCCTCCGTTGGATGTTGATGGAAACTGGTTGGTGGAGGGGGCCCTTCTATCCAACTCCACCCCAGACCTTTGGAAATTATGCTGAAAGCCCAATTGCTGAACGTCCAACGGTTTCGAAAGATGTAAAGTCTTCCCCCTACCCGAGAATTCTCAATGATTTGCTGCAGATTTACCTCCTCGGCCTCCGCGAAATCCTCGGCCTCCGCGGAATCCTCGGCCTCCGCGGAATCCTCGGCCTCCGCGGAATCCTCGGCCTCCGCGGAATCCTCGGCCTCGAGAATAGATCCTTCCACTACCCCTGTTGCGAAAAGTTCCTCTTGCACCAGTGCCTTTGGCGCGTTGGTAACCCTGGAACGCACCCTGAGTTTCATAGCTGGGGTTAAAGGCTGGGGAAGTAGCATAATAGGTAGTTGCTACCTGGGACTGAGGAACCAACAAGTATTGTTGTTGGGGTTGTCCTTTAGAAGTGGAGGGCTGACTCCCTTGTGCTACCGGGATGGTCTGAACTAATTGTTGTGACTGCCGGTTTTGAAAGGATTGGAAAGGTCTTAGTCTCTTTCTACCTCGAGATTGGTTGCTGGCGGGTTCGAACTTGCGTTTGGGGACTAGGCCCCACCGAACCTTGAGGCTCTGATTGACTCTAGCAGCCTCGCTGAGGACGTTGTTGACTAGATCCTCAGGGAATAAGTCAGGGCCCCAGATTGGGGCTTTAATGAGCTTGTTAGGCTCATGTCTGATAGTGGCCTCAGACAAGACGTGCTTACGGTAACTACGTCTGGCCGCAAGGAAGTCGTAGGCATCAGACAGCAAGGTTTGAAGCAAAGATTTCGTAAGAACCTTAAAAAGGGGTTCCTCTTCATACATTAAAGAGGTCATTTCCGCCATTGTAGCTGAGTTGATCGATCTACTCAGTTGCATACGGGCCTCGAACTCGAGACATATCAAGGAATCCGGAAGTCTGGGTAGTCGCTCACTGAACTGTGTAGAAGCCCAGTCAGCGCTTAACTTACCCGCTGTGAACGTCGCTGCGGCGTTAGTCCAGCACTCGTGATCTCCCAGGAACAGGAGGGAAGTCAGATCCGTTTCCCGCAGTTGTGGCAACGGCTTGTCCTCGTTAATATCTTGATGGGCAAGGTCCATCCTTTTCGTGACACATGGAGTGGGGGTTTGCTCGTCTACCACGAACATCATGTAGGAGCTTTTATGAGGTGTTAGCATAGTGTTAACACACTCCCACTCGTTCAGGGTTCGGACCCAGGTGGACTGAGCCTGTTCCTTCAGATAGATCACGGTTTCTTTAGGAACTTTATCCAACCGTACAAGTGCCTCCTCGGTTAAGCGTGCAAAACCAGGGAAAGGGAACTGGAGACCAGGTGGGTAGAATTCGAAATCTTCTATAGGCCGGGTGCCACAGCCTTCGATGGTTAACATACCATCCTTGAAGGGGGAATGCAAGGCCATTCTCCACGGATTGCTTTTAACAAACTCCGGGAGTTTAGAGACATCCGGGATAACATACTGCTGTTGCTGAGGCAGTCCCGAACGCATGAGGCTCTCAACGAGACTCTCCTGGTTTTGCACCCTCTCAGTGAGGGATGTCACCAGGGAACCAATTTGATCTAACAACTGGCTCGAAAAGGCTGCCGGATCGAAGGGAGCCTCCGGGGTCTTGGTTTTCGAGCTGGTCTTCACTCTCGACCCAAGAGAGGAAGAAGAAGCTACGGCTGAGTCTTTGGGGACTCTGGAAGACAAAGTCTTGACAGATTTAGGGGATTTGGAAGACCTGTGAGTCTTCGTTAGGGGTCTACGAACAGACTTAACCTTAGGGACAACAGGACGTGGCCCGACATCAGCCACATGCTTCCCTGAGAACCCCTGAAAGGAAGAATTAGCAGAAGAAGTAGAAAAAGTCGGGCTAAGGATAGGAATCTTAGCCTGGGAACCACCTGCCTCACCTACCTCCCTACCCAGCTCCGGCTCGTCCAAAGCCATAGGTTCGATGTCTAGGTTGATAGCTGCGACGTCCTCCAAGATCGTCTCACCCATCCCCTCGTGGTTCTCAGACAAGAGTAGAGCTTTGCCGATCTTAGCAATGATGGTGTCCGCCACATCCTTGGGGACCGCAGCCGAGGTCTTGGCGTTGGGGTAAAGAAGAGCACACATTTCTTCCGACAGGACGTAGGGTTTCTTCGCCTTGACGTTTCGGGCGAACCCGCCGACCCAGATCTTAAGGGTCGCCAAGGCAGAAGTCTTGGAAGACTGAGATCTCTGAAAGAGAATAAACCGTTACTAATAAACAAGGTAACTTCGTCGAAGGAAGTGTAAAATCATGTAGACCGAGATTAAATGTTTTAAATTCGATCAGAATTACAAGGGAAATAACAAGGAGCAGGGACACCTACTGAATCCTCAGTAAGCGTGGAGACAAGTCCATAACAGACCACGCAGTTGTCTGGGTGCCAAACAATCAGGTCATCAACCTGGACGGCGCAGTGGGCATGGGACCTGTAGACGTCGTGGCCGCATGCTTGCTGAAGCACGGCCGCGCAGGCTGTCATCTGACAGCGGACCACCTGTAATAATAAAGATACATAAGTATCCCATAGTAGGTTAGTATCCCAAGGGGATCTGGGTGCTACGGGAACTAAAAATAAACCGGTATAAAACCGGGTTAAGATACTAAGAATAATATTCCGGTATAGCAATCGGGGGTAAAAAAACTTAGCATAAACAGTAATTTAACCGATAATGTTGAAACAAATCCGTAATTTAGTTATGATCATTCAATGATATAATATTGTAATAGTGGCAGATATACTATCCCGTCAGTACTGGGGAAGTATAGAATAAAATTGTTATAATAACATGCTTCCTGTTGGCTCCGGGGAGACAACTGTGATAGACCCGGGGGGTCATGACAAACCTACCGGGGTAGGGGAGTCGAAAAGGGAGGGAGGGGGGGAGTTCAATGACTCCCCGCCAGCCACAAGAACCTCAACGAACAGAGACCATAAATAACATATCATAAAAACAAATAAAAGCTCTTCCGTGATTACCCCACGAACAATAGTCCACGTAATAGAAGGGACTCAAAATGATACGGTACGTAACGAAGGGAATCACACTGAGGAATACCCAATACACAACCGAAATCTCCCCGGCCGTCCGATGGCCAATCGGGGCGGCAGGGGAAAAAACCCGGCTACGACAAGGCATGTAAAGTGAGCGTACTCGACTATAACCTCGACAGCTGTTCTCGGCTCAGACTAGGGGAGGGAGTCAGTAGGTATCCCGGGGGAGGGATGGATAAGGGGGGGCTGGGGAACAAGAGGACTCGACCCATAAAACAAAAACAGCCGACTCCGAAGGCTCTGAGAGACGTGAGGTATTCCTGGAGGGGGATGAGGGTATGGGGGGGCATACTCCAATAGAGGGGGGGGAGGAGCCAGCAAGAACTAGCCAATGGTGGGGCTCGAGGCGATCACGTGGGACCGAGAGCGGATAGGAGTACCAACCTACCCGGACAGAACCACGAGATACAAACAAAAACACAATGATCATAATACGGATAATAAAATATAAAATTAATGTAACAGTAGAACTAGGTTATAAGGCATGCGAAAGCTAAATGCAGTAAGAGAGGGACGCAGGGTAATGACAGGGAAAAAAATGAATAACAAAGCCGAGCCCTCCAGCATGGGTAGCTACCGAGCTGGACAGGGGGGCCAACACAACGGCTAGATCGGGTATGATGCCGATCGGCAGGATAACAAAACTAGAATAAAAAACTGCCAAGCGAGAGTCCCACTCGAACTAATAGCGTCAACTCTTATCTAGGTGGTAGGAGTAATATAATCCTAGATTAAAAAACACCAAAACACGATGACAAAAACTTCCAAAGTACCAACCTCGAAAGGTAGCAAGCAAGCTAAATAAGATTCACTTTTTGTTCATGAAATGTTTATTATCACTTGGAAGGCATCACATGACACTATGTCAAAATCATGGATTAAAAGGCCCTCTGGGCCCCAACCATTCATTAACCTCAAAATAAATTCAATATGAAATTACACTGACACCTAATAGCATATATGAGTCAGTTAGTAAATTCACAGTATACACAGCTAGCTAATGAACCATTTGCTGCTAGCATATAATAGATAATAAAGTTTAGCTAAAGTCTATAGACAATAATACTGTACCATATACGCAGCGAGTAAATGAGCTGCCAAACTGAAACACCGTTTGCTTACATTCTCACAAATGAGCGCCAATGTATAGATGACGCAATACACATAAATGAAATAGGATCCTATAATGCACATAATGTATAGACGACACAATACACATAAATGAAATAGGATCCTATAATGCACATAAATGAAATAGGATCATATAATAATTATAACATGTACAACAGATATGAATAGACAATCCTCTACCTCCTTCCAAGTTTTTTTGGGTACTAATAAGAAAACTCAAAAACAAAACTGAACATGTTAGAGCAATATATGAAAACTACTTTATAAAAGCATATTAGCTATGTGGCTATGGAGCATAGCTGAATGAAAAATATAATATCATTAAGATAAATAAAGGGTAGAAAAGTATTGGTCTGCAAAAACGAATCAATACGTATTACAATCATTGTCAGTCAAGTAGGCAGGCTTCTTGCGCAGCCTCTGAGGACGATCCGGAAGGGCACTTGGGGGAGCTTGAAAGAAATTATCAGGAGAGGCATCAGGGTGTGCATCATGTAGTTCTGCGTCAGGTGCCTGTGGGTGGTGAACAGGTGTTATGGGAGTTTGAGGACGTGGTGATGCGGGTGGTGTGGCATCTGTGGGAGATGTAGGCGCAGGGTATGGCACTTCCAGTCGATCAGTAGAGTGCGGTTCTGTATCAGGTTCTGGTGGCGATGATGGGCGTTGAAGTGATTTCTCGTGCTGGGGAATTGGGTATCCAATGGTTAATTGTGGTTGTCTTGGAATAACAGGGATGTATTTCCTCAGAAATTGTCTGTTGCGAAGAGTAGCCCTTCCAGAGCCATCGACCCTGACAATGCACTGATCGAATTAACGCACTTCGGACACAACGCCTGTTTAATCCCATTTTAATGGGTTCGGGCCTGTCTGGTTTTGGATGTGGACGTTGTCGCCAACTCTCAATGGCGGGGGCCGCTTTGTGTGCTCGGTCCAGTACTCGGCCATTCTCATATGGCGATTCCGGAGTGCTTCCTCGCGTTGTGCGAGGGTGCTTCTCCAAGTGGGATGGGGGTTGTATTTTCCTGGCAAGATGGGGATGAAATCCTTAATGGGCCTTCCGAAAATACACATAGCTGGAGAAACTTTTGTTTCTTTGTCAGGGGTATTCCGGTATTGAAGGACGGCGCGCTGAAAGGCGTCGATGTTCAGGTTTCCTGTGGGCCCAGTGTTGTCGGTGAGGAGTCTTTTCGCTATTTTAACGCCAACCTCTGCCCTACAATTAGAATGGGGAAAATAGGTTGAGGAAAGACGATGGTCGACCCCCCAAGCCTGAAGGAAATCTTGAGTGATTTTTGCAGAGAACTCTGGGCCACCATCAGAAGAAAGCTCATCAGCGATTCCATATGTTGCGAATATCCTCCGTAGACTGTTGATAAGCCCAGTGGCACCTAAGTAATGATCAATCGCTATGATACGTGATAACAGCATAATAGCCGTATAGCAAAGTGTTAATTGGTAAAAGACACCAGCGCAACAAGTTCAAAACGAATAACAATTAGTATAGGAGACTAATTGCAAGGCGTTAAGAACGAGCCAGAGAGGTAGCAAAGCCAACATGGCCGCCGCGGAGCGGGGCCATCGACACTGAGAAAACATGAAAACTCTAATAATAAAAATAAGGGCAATGCTACCTCCAGAAGCTCAAAACTCATAGATCTAGTACTTAACTTGGATGAGGAATCTTGGGTATCCGACATCTTGCACTAGAAAGGCGCTAAATCCACCGAAAACACAGAGCAAAAAAGCACAACGAACGGCTAAAGTGATGCTAGGAAAAGGAGTGACGTAGATGGCGTGGGTTGAGATGGTGGTAGTAGCATTCAGTAGTGGGTGTAGAATGGCACCTCCCTGTAACGGGGATATTGAAGAGGAGATATCTAAATGGCACGAGACCTCTGGTTGTAGTTTTACACGCCCCAGTTATATACCGACACCTATTTAGGTGAGCGAGCTGGGTTCAACCCTGGCATTCCTATGCAACTTTTTTCTCTGGTAATACATAGCAGTTATATACCTTAGAAATGAATCTAAAGGAGCATTTCACGGAGCGGCACAGGTGAAGCCCAGAAATACATAATGTAAATATACCCTTAAGGCAAGTATTGTCATCTTTTAAAACACACATTATGAATTATCAAAATTCACAATTCCTGGAATAAACCAATATGCTAGAAATAAGTACTCCTTGGAAAACACCTATGAATTTTTCAATGACATTAGAGATATCCTCTTAAGTGAGGAAAACTATATTGTAAGTCTAGATATAACTTCTCTATATACAAATATACCTGTTCAGGAAACTATTAATATAATTACTAATCTCACATATGGCCATAACGAAAACTTCAGAGGTTTGAATGAAATTTATTTTAAAAAGCTTTTAGATTTAACCGTTGATAACACTTTGTATTCAATGAAAATTACTACAAACAAAAAAGGAGGGTTTAGCAATGGGCTCACCTGTATTTGCAACTCTAGCAAATATTTTTTTTGCTATCGTGAAGAAGAATGGTTAAATAATTGCCCATCCGATTTTAAACCAATTTACTACAAAAGATACATAGATGACACATTGGCAACATTAGAAAATCAAATTTACGATAGAAAAAAAAACAGGATTATCAAAATCCCTTTTTAGACATCTTAATAAAAAAATCAAATAATGGTATAGACACCAGTATTTACAGAAAACCTTCTCACAAAGGTCTTGGAGTTAACTTTTTGAGTAGATGCTATGATAATTTCAAGTCAAACACATTTAGCACAATGTTCTACCAAGCATTTTAGACTAACATCATCTTTTGAAAATTTTCATAAAGAAATATGTTTCTTACAGAAATTCTTTTCCGACAATGGGTTCCCATCCAAAATCTCTTATTACAAATTTAAAACATTTCTTAACAATATATTTTCTCCTCGGTCAAAAAAGTTTGGCCCAAAAAACTTGAATTCTTCATCAAATTGCCATATTTTAATGATGAAACAAACAAATATCTTAAAACCAAAATAAATGGAATGCTGAATAAATGCCTACCACAAATTAGACCGAATATAATATTCTATAATTATTCCAGAATAAAAAGCTTTGTTAATCACGAAGAAAAGCTGCAAAAGACCTTTGAGTCTATGGCGGTGTACTTGTTTAACTGTCCAAATTGCCAATTAGCTTATATTGACGTCACGAAAAAAATACATTTTTTTTCTCGCTACCAAGATCAGCATCCGAGATCACTGTGACATGGATTGTAAGTGTTCGTTCTCATTGAATAACTTCTCAATACTATACAGTGGCTCATATGAAAATGAAATAAGAATAGCAGAGTCAATTTCTATAAAATCTGAAAAACGGATTTTGAGCAAAGCGAAAAATCTATTTTTGGGTGATATGGCCATGTCGTCCTGATGGAAGGTTCCTTTATGCAGCTTTCTAAGGGATATTTGGCTACAGTGATACTCCCAGAGAATTGACCACAGGTCTCTAGAATTCTAAGTCCTGGCGCGAGTATCCTTAAAATAACTCTTAAGGATATCGCATAATATCAGGGAACGTATTTCTTGATACGACACAAGGCAATCTTCACCCCGAATAGAGTTTTTGCTCCGAGTGGGAAGAGTGGCGAAATCGAAGGGGAGCCGTCATCAAGGTTACCCGGTGGATCCCCTTCCCGTACTACTACGGCGAACTATTCCTTGTTGCAATTAAGCATGGATAGCCGCAGATAGAGTAGTTTCGGGTGGGGATTTGTTACATATATGCTCCTTCTTTAGAAAGGAGGGTGGGTCCATCAGGACAACATTGCCATATCACCCAAAAATAGAATTTTTGCGTTGCTCAAAATCCGTTTTGGGGGCTCAGCCTTGTCGTCCTGATGAAAGTTTACCAGAGAATTACTTGAAAGTACTATATCTGTGGGTTTGTATAAGTGCCTTTACCTTGACTCAGATTCTTATATGGTCACCCAGACCACATGAATATATGACACTACCGTTATTTGTCATATCCACTAAGTTTGGAACTAACTTAGGGCTTCCTGTCCCTTGCAAGGGAATATGTCAATACTGACTATAGAAGCGTCAAGGTTGTATTCGTGAGAACAAAGTGGAATTTAGCTATTACCAGTATGTTCACACATAGGAATAAATTCAAGTATTTTAATTTTAGGAAAATAAAAGATTCTGGCTAGTTTTATTCGACTACTTGTAGGGCGAATAAGACGCAAATACATTTTATGTATTTATTTGTAAAGACAAAAATAAATGCAACAACGAATGTATTGAAATAGAATCCTTTTTACATAAACAACATTTTCAAAGTACTTATATATTTATCACCTGTAAGGGAAGAAATATATATTAGTATGTCACAGTTGCCACTCAAAAAATGTGAAATTATTAGGTTAATTTCACTTAGATGTTAGATATGTTTAAACACTGTGTATGAATGTACAAACGGCACTGGTGTTATTGGTTAGATTCTACACCTGTAAAGAACAGTCCAAGGATCACCATAGTGATCCTCAATAAAATGTATTACACTCAAAGGTGCTAACACCTGTTCACCCTTTTTCACTGTCAAGTTCCAAACAGTTCACTGTTCATCGCAGCACTAGACGACAGGTTTTATAACGCTACCTGCCGCCACCACAAAGTTCTTTATTTCATGCACTTGCTTTGCATAATATTTATAAAAGACTCTAGAGGATTTCTAGCCTGTACATGAGTGGAGTCTATCAAAGTCCATATGCTGAAAGAAGTTCAGCGAGGAAGCAATTTTTTCGGATCGTGACCTGTGGGTGTACTGTCAGGATCTGCTCTGCGAATAAAGTAGGGGAGCTTCGCCCTCAGTTGTTTTAGTGATAAGTTTGATCCTGAGGTTTCGCCTATGAAGAGCTGTCCTCCTTTAAAGTCTGAAGTTCTTCGCAGATAGACCTCAAGACACTCTACTGGACATAGAGAGACATCTTCCTTCAGAGGGCAGATTCTCCAAGGACCCCACCTTTTGGTGGGTAGCTCGTTTTTGGCGAGAAAGGTAGGATCGGGAAAGAGGTCTAGTCAAAGCTGACTTACACATAGTTATCGTGGTAGAAGCCAAGCCTTGCTCGTGAAGGTGGATGAAGGACAGGCAGAAGTCTATCGAGATTTCTGTCGGCTTGTTTGCTTTGACAAAGAAGACGATTCATATTGTCTTCTGCTTGACTTTGACTTGTATTCTTCTATAAAGTCGATGTCTTTTGAGATCCCAAACCTTTTCTTGACTGCTAAGGCGAGAAAATCATGAGATGTAGGTTTTGGGTTCTCAATGATGAAGAGTAGACAGTCAACTTCTGAACCAGTTGGGATAGAACTGGGTTTGGTAGAGGAAACAGCCTCAGCCTCAGTTCTATCACTTGAGGGAACCAATTGCTCTTGGCCCATTTTGGGGGCCACCACTGCTGCTGTCCCCTTGAAGGATCTCAGCTTGTTGAGGACCTTCAGCAGGAGATTTGTTGGCGGGAACAGATAGATATGATTCCATCTGTTCCAATCGAGGGACATGGCGTCCATCACTTCTGCCCGAGGGTCCTTGTATGGGGCTACGTATCGAGGTAGTTTCTTGTTGTCGCTCCTTGTGAAAGGGTTGATTTGCAGTTCTGGGACTTTTTCAAAGATGAAGGAGAATGAGTCTGCGTCTAAGGACCATTCTGACTCTATTGGCTTTCGCCTGGATAGAGCGTCCGCCGTCACATTGCGGAACCCTTGTAGGTGAACTGCTGATAAGTGCCATCTTTTCTTTCTTGCCAAGCGAAAGATGGCCAACATCACGTGGTTGATGTAGGGCGATCTCGAGCCTTGTCGGTTCAAACATTTCACTATCACTTCGCTGTCCAAGACCAACTTGATATGGGCTGATCTGTGAGGGGATAGTTTCTTCAACGTCAGGGAGACTGCCATGGCCTCCAGAATGTTGATGTGAAAAGTCTTGAACTGCAGTCACCAGGTCCTTTGAACTTTCCTTTGATGGGAATGACCTCCCCATCCATCCATTGAGGCATCCGTGTGGAGGACTACTGACGGTTGAGGTGGTTGTCAGGGAATAGTCCTTGCTAGGCTCTTGACCTTCGACCACGGCCTCAGAAGCGATTGCAGTAAGGTCAGTGTTGGTCTCTGTTGATCTCTTCGAGCGTTTGATGCGTATCTTCTCCAGACTCTTGGCGCATCCTTTAGTTGTGCTCTTAGCACTGGGTCTGTTACTGCTGCGAACTGGAGAGAGCCCAGTACTCTTTCCTGTTGCCGTCTTGAAATCTTGTTGGATTTCAGTAGTCTCTTGACAGAACCCGCCATCTCTCTCCTCTTCTTCGGTGGAATGGAGAGGCGGTGTGACTGCAAGTTCCAATGGATTCCCAACCATTGAAACTCTTGAGCTGGAGAGAGGCGAGACTTCTTGTAGTTGATCTTGAAGCCCAGATGTTCCAGGAACTGGATCACCTTCGTAGCTGCCTGCAGACAAGCAGTCTTGGATGCTGCCCACACCAGCCAGTCATCCAGGTATGCCACTACCTGAATGCCTTCTAAGCGTAGCTGTTGTACGACTGTGTCTGCAAGTTTCGTGAAAATCCTTGGGGCTATGTTTAGTCCAAAGGGCATGGCTCTGAAGACATGCTTTGTCTTCTGTAGCTTGAATCCTAGGTAGGAGGAGAGGGGGCGGCTGACTGGAAGGTGCCAGTAGGCATCTGCCAGGTCTATTGAGACTGTGTACTCCCCTTTTGGTAACAGGGTCCTTATGTGTTGAAGGGTTAACATCCAGAACTTGTAGTTCTCGATGAACTTGTTAAGTGGAGACAAGTCTAGAATTACTCTGAGTTTGTCCGAGTCCTTCTTGGGAACACAAAACAGCCTTCCATGGAATTTGATAGGTTTTGCTTTCCTTATAACCTTTTTGTTCAAGAGTTCTAAGGTATATTCTTCCAATAAGGGGGTTGCGTGTTGGAAGAATTGAGGAAAGGAAGGTAGAGATCTGTTCCATTTCCATCCTAGTCCATTCTTGATTAGGCTGTTGGCCCAAGGATCGAAGGTCCAGCGATCCCGAAAGTGGAGGAGTCTTCCTCCTACCTGGAGCATCTCATTGCTTGGATGATCCGGAGGGTTTGTTACCCTGACCACGTCCTCCTCTACCTCTTGAGGGGTTTCTTGAGGAGCCTCGTCTATATCCTCTACCTTTTGGGCGAAAGGTACTGATGTGCCTCTCAAAGCCTGGGTTAAAGGCTGGTGACTGGGTTATCAACTGTTGAGGCACCATCTGGAAAGTGGTTTGCAGCTGAGCAAACATTTGGGGCACTGTGGTCATGGTAACCATGGGATGTTGTGCAGGTCTATAAGGCAGTCGTGGGTTCTTTGTCTTCCTCTTGGGTTGGGGACCAGCGTCAGAGGAAGATTTCCTTTTGGAAGACATGCCCCACTTTTGGAGTAGGTTCCTATTCTCCGTGGCGGCTCCAGCAACCACCTCTTGGACTGCTTCCTTTGGGAAGAGGTCCTTGCCCCAGATACAGGAAGTGATCAACTTCCTGGGCTCGTGCTTGACCGTTGCATTGGCAAACACAAACTCTCTACAGGCCCTCCTGGCTTTCACAAAAACGTACATGTCCTTGACTAGTGTAGCCATGTGCATCTTGGCTAGGACTGTGTACATGTCTGGGGTGCTTGAGATGCCTGCACACATCTCCATGCAGTTCTGGAGAGACAGAGAGGCGGCTAGTCTCTCTTTTGTCTCCTGTTCTCTACTCAGAAGAAAGTCCGACAGGTTCGGAAGGTTCTCATTGAACTGGTGTCCTGCGATATCAGCATCTAGCTTTACGACCAAGAAGGTTAGATGGATCTCGTTCCAGTCCTTCTCGCCCGTAGGCAGGGCTAGAGACAATGGTCTACACTCCTCTAGCATAGGGCATGGTTTGCCCGCATCAGCTACCTTTAACACACAGTGGAGAGCTTTTGACGTGAAGGGAAAAGCTCTGGAGGAAGGAGCAAGGAAGGTAGAGTGCTTCTTGCTCAACGCAGAAACCTTGGAGTTCGTGTAACCTGCCTTCTTCAGGCTACTCGTCAAGAGAGCCTGTGCCTTCTCATGGTCAAAGACCATGACCTCCTTAGGTTCCGTCTCTTCTTTAGATGCAGGTTCGTTCTTCAGCCTGATGAAGCACTCCGGGTAAGCCGCAAGGTTTGGCCAGAATTGGAGATCGTCGAGGGGTATGGCCCCCATCTTCTCCGAGACGTAGAGTTTCCCATTCATCATGGGCATGAACTCCGCATACTTCCAGGGGTTGGTTTCAGTGCATTGAGGCAAGTCAGAGACTCTGGGCTGCTTGTAGGAGCCGCGAGAAGCGACTGCGCGGTGTGCTTCCCTGACTTCCTTTCTCATCTCAAGCTGTTCCTTGCAGAAAGTATCCATCATCTGCTGGATCTGCATCGTAAATGCTTGGCCCGTGGGGAACAGCGGGTCTGGTTGAGGGGTTGGAGCCGAAGAGGTCGACAGTGCAGGCTGAAATGCCGTCACAGACAGTAGAGGGTCTTCCGTCTCTGTCAAACCGAGTTCTTCTTCCTCCTCGGGTGGCTGGGCCACCTCTTCTTTGGGGTCTTCTTGAAGGAGATCCTTTTCAATGCCCGAGGACACCTCTGACATCCTTTTCTGATGGATGTCCATGCCTTCTAGAGCCATATTGATGTCGGCCTCTATCGCTAGTTGTATGCAGGGAGGCTCGGGCCGTACCTGAGGCACGACCACATCAGATGTTGCCTTAGGGAACAGCAGGCTTCTAATGGTGTCGCTTGGTAGGTAAGGTCCCGGAGAGTTCTTCTGGAACCCTCTTACCTACTTCCGAAGCGTTTCCCTCGTAGCATCCCTCGACTCCGTCGTCTTGGGATCGCCGAAACCCTCGGTCATCAAGGCCGAGCAGACGTTACAACCCTTGGGGTCCTAGTATCTCAGGGTTTCAGTTGCGATGGAGCAGGGGGCATGCGACCTGCACATGTGGCCACTAAAGTTCTTACTTTTGTGGTTGCAGTACATGACTGGACACTTCACCTTGGGCTCCTGTAAGGAAAGAAAGAGTGAAATGAGTATGGGGTAATTTATCACTCTGATAAATCAATCACATGCATTAATAATAGATCTTACTATTATAATTATAGCTTAGGATAGAAAGCTAGAAAAGAAATAGGAAATACACATATCTGTGTTTCCTGTCCAGGCAATTGCTGTGACCTCCCTCAATATTAATATTCTAAATTTCCTTATTAGGGAAATCTAGGGTGGAATAGCCCTAGAACATAGAGCTGGAGTCTGTGTATAATAGCACTAACTCCCCCACAAGTGAAATATTAATACTGTAGCGTAAAAATATTATGTTCTGATGATCTATGATACATCAGGATATTGAAGGAATACTTCACTTCAACATTATTTAGCGGTCTCAACAATGGACTGTGAAAGGATACACAGAATATGTTGGAAATCATACTACTGTATATCATATACTGTAGTTTTCTAACTGCCGTATCTGCTACACTGCAGGAATACTGGCTACTGTATAGTCTTATACTGTAGTTCTGCCGGCATACTACCGGCTAGGCTAGTCCCTGACGGCACTAGCCGAGAGAGAGAGAGAGAGAGAGAGAGAGAGAGAGAGAGAGAGAGAGAGAGAGAGAGAGAGAGAGAGAGAGAGAGAGAAGCATGGAGAAAAGGGCTACCGTATTATTATAGTTTAGTACAATAATTAGGGTTGTAGGGACTACTGTCTCTACTGCCTTCTTTCCAGAATGAGGATTCAAATGGAAGGGGAAAGAATGTATTAATTCTAGCTTCCATCCAACCACAATATCTCCTGCCGGCTGCACTGCCGGTTCCAGGGTTAGTGGATGGCAGTCCAAGAGAGGACTGAAGAATACTCATTATCATTTTCATCATGTACCCAACAATTAAAGTCTCCACCAATTAATGTATTTTTAATATCGTCCACCACACCCACAAGAACACTAAATTCTTCAATGAATTTCTTCATATTACTCCCTGGTGGTCTATAGCCTACAATGATATCATATTCAATACCTTACTGTTTCTTGTCAGTTTTAAATAGATATATTCAAACGTTTCAAATACTATTTCATTCATGATAGAAACCCTAGAGAAGGTTTTCGACACGAAGACACCCACTCCTCCTCCAGTTTTATCCTTTCTTGGTACATGGTAGAAATCATGAGTACACGGCGTAATCTCCTGAATCTTTGAGTTATCACTAATATTTCCCTGCAACCAAGTCTCAGGTAATAAGCATAAATCTAATCTAATTCCATTTTCCTCATTGGAAAAGCAGGATGCTATAAGCCAAGGGGCCCCAACAGGGAAAACAGCCCAGTGAGGAAAGGCAATAAGGAAAAATAAAATATTTTATGAACAGTAACTCCATTAAAAGAAATATTTCATACATGAACTTTAAAAAACTTTAATAAAACAAGAGGAAGATAAATTAGATAGAATAATATGCCCGAGGGTACCCTCAAGCAAGTGAACTCTAATTCAAGAGTAGACAGTGGAAGACCATGGTACAGAGGCTATGGAACTACCCAAAATTAGAGAACCATGGTTTGATTTTGGAGTGTCCTTCTCCGAGAGGAGCTGCTTACCATACCATTGCTAAAGAGTCTTCTACCCTTACCAAGAGCAAAGTAGCCACTGAACAATTACAGTGCAGTTCTTAACCCCTTGGGTGACGAAGAATTGTCTGGTAATTTTAGCGTTGTCAAGTGTATGAGGGGAGAGGAGAATCTGTAAAGAATATGTCAAACTATTCGGTGTATGTGTAGACAAAAGGAAAGTGAACCGTAACCAGATAGAAAGATCCAACGTACTACTGTCTGGCCAGTCAAAGGACCCCATAAACGCTCTCCGGTAAACATCCAGTTTTCCATAATTATGCCTTATGATTTTATACGTACCAAACGTTTGTTTGTTTAAATACCCCTTGACTGTCGGCGAACCAGTCTACAAATGCATATATTAATCACCAATCTCTAGAGGTTCGTGCATAAGTCATAATTCTTATTAGTTGTGTGCATTTGGATTGAATATTATCTTAGTTTTACTCATATTCAGTTTCAGTCCTACATTTGTGCATTCTCTATTTAGGCCTTCCATCATCTACTGCAATTCATCCGATTATTTTATTAGATTCTTTTTCACCCAAGCGGTTAACTACTGCACTGTACTTGTTCTTTAGCAACTTTCCTCTTGGTAAAAGTAGAAGAGACTCTTTAGCTTTGGTAAGCAGCTCTTCTAAGAGAAGGACGCTCCAAAATAAAACCATTGTTCTCTAGTCTTCGTTAGTGCCATAGCCTCTGTACCATGGTTTTCCACTGCCTTGGGTTAGAGTTCTCTTGCTTGGGGGTTTACTCGGGCACAGTATTCTATCTTATATCTCTTCCTCTTGTTTTATTAGAGCTTTTATAGTTTATATAAGAAATATTTAAATGTTATTACTCCTAAATTACTTTATTTTTCCTTGTTTCCTTTCCTCATTGGGCCATTTTCCCTGTTGGGGCCCCTTGGGTTATAGTATCCTGCTTTTTCAACTAGGATTGTAGCTTAGCAAATAATAATAATAATAATAATAATAATAAAACATTGATGCTGCGTAACAGTGCTTCAAGGTTATACACCTGAAACCAATGTTTTGATGAAACTAACTCCATCTGTTGGTAGAAATTATGATTACTAAAGAATCAGAATATGGGATGTGAGTTAAGTTTACTTTATAATATTTGACCGAGTGTGACCAGTCGAACAATGTTGCATTTTCTATTTTTTAAAGTTATATAAAACTTAATTTGAATTTAAAACTTGTCTCAATAATTTCAACATGTGATATACGTATATATACCTCCATGCTCACCGGTGGTTGGCAAGTTTCAAAACTTTTGACAGTCCATCGTAAATAAGGTGGAAGGTCATCAAGGTCAACTGGGTACCAATGCAGAGACATAATACGAACATGAAGTGGCAAGATTTCTTGAAGTGACAGGATACAAGTCTTGGTATGTAAGAATATCGTGGTCGGAAGCGGCTATATTAATTTTAAGCTGCAAAGAAATACTGTAGTCCAGTTAAAGATAATGATCCTTAGAGACTGTCCTATCCTAACTCAGGATAGCATACTTTACATGTGATTTTGTAACCTTGGATAGGAAAGGATAGATTACAGCATTATGAGTTATATAATGGAGGAGGCATAGTTGGTTACGGAAAGCATTTATAGCCTGTCAATACTGGTATAGACTGCTGAAACGGGGAGTTCCCTAAGGTTAGGCATGGATGTGTTAGCAGTTTAATTTAACTGCCATAAGAAAAGTGTTTTTGTGTGCGAGTTTAACAGGGTTTAACCATGATTTCTTTATAACCTGGTTACTCATGGCTATAATAATAGTCTAACTATATAAAACTGTTCTTAGTGTGAGTTCATGTAATTTATTGATTTTAAAACTTTGTGAAAAATATGTGTTCCTACTTGAAATACAAACCATACTCCTTTAGGTAGAGTGTATGTTTTTAACATGGGACGGACCTCCATTGATTCATTTGTAATGAGCAGTTAAGCAACAGGTGGGAGCAATGACGAGGAGTCAAGCCCCGCCCCCCTACTTGTCTAAATGTCTTTAATTGTGCTTTTCGCTGCATTGATTACAGATGTACTCAAGTGCCTTTGGTTAAAGTTTTCATTTTCTCTTTCTTTCGGGAAGGAAATGCTAGCTGTTGGTTGTTAGGGTGTGAAATAAGACACTTGTATGTGGGAGGATGGAATTTACATGCAATTTTTGTTAAACCATCTATAGATCCACTCTCACTCTGTGTTCTTGCAAGAGGCATGCAATTTGCAATCATTTCTGTGTGGTGAGTTTAGGTTGTGGCCTCCTATGCTGTGTCAGGCATATGCTTCGAGGACTCATTGGGTGCGTCTCCTCATGCCACTCCTGTGCATATACCCTTGGCTCGAACTGGAGTAGTATGCGTCAGGAGCAAGGAGCCCTAGGAGCTACATTGGTGGGCTTGTAGGTTCTGGTGGTGTGTAGGGTTCCTACAGTGTTCGGTGCACCCTATTGGAGATTGGAGGTTTTTCTCTTTTTGTGCTACTGCTGACGTCGAGTGTGAACTAAGGAAGGTTTTTGCCTCCTTAAATCTTTCAGGTGGGCTCGCCAGTGTCTCCCCTAGTGATGCCAGTGGTGAAGGGTGTAGTCAATGTGTTCCCTTTGTGAGTGTCTGATGTCTGCCGCAGTGTCAGTGGTGGTGTTCCCCATGCATCTCCTGACCCTGTCACCTTTTCTCCTGTGTCTTCACCTGTAAGTGTGCCTACCCCTTGTCCATGACAGTGCTTCCCAGTGTTCTGGTTCCTGTTGGAGCAACCCCTGTGGTTTCTCCCCTTGTAGGAGAGTCGTTGTCTGGGTCTTCAAATTTCAACATCTCTGCTTGCAAATAGGAAGAAACGTGCATTGTTCTTCCTCCTCTGATTCTTCTTCTCTGTTGTCGTCTTCAACTTCTGACTGTCTTCACACTTCTTCTAAGAAGAAGTAGAGGAAGAAATTAAAGAAGTCCACTCTGCTATAGTCTTTGGAAGGGCATCTCTTGACACCACCTCCCTGCCCCATGTGGATGGAGCCACGACCTTGTGTTTTTGGTACCCCAGGGATGATGACAGGGTTGGGGCCTTAACCCTGTGTCACGGCTCCGCACCTCAGCTCCCCGGGTCTGGGGATCAAATCCCTGGCTATCCTGGTATTCAACATACACAACTACCTTGTTGGCCCTGTGTATTTACGGGGCTGTTGCCTTGGCCGTGACTTTCACGGTGGCCTTTGGGCTTGAGTCCCCAGTTACTCTGGTAGCCACTCAGACAGGTGTTATGGTCTCACGTTTCAGCTACCAGCTGATGCACCAAGCCAGGCCCATGACTCAATGTTAATGCATTCATCAGGACTTGAATATTCTCTTGTTAGCAGCCGCTCGCCTGTTAATGCTTATTCATCTATTTGCAGGCGCTCATTGACTTGTGCTTGCTCTTCTGAACCCGCAGTCAATTGGGTATGGGTACTCCCATAATAGCACGTACCCATCTGTTAGCCTGCATTAATCTGTTTGCATGCTCGCTCATCTGTTAGCGTGAGCGCTCTTCTGTTTGGGCATGCTCTTCTATAAACTTCTCTGATTCTCCATTCTCCTTTGTACATGAATGCTCTCCTGTCCATTCGGACCTATCTGTTAGCGTGCACTCTTCTGTTCATGCGCTCCCTCTCTTGTTAGCACTTGTTCTCAACTAAGCAGTCAAGCTTTCCAATTGATGAATATTCACCAAATCCTGAGACCTCACTTGTTCGCATGTGGTCTCCTGTGAGAGTGTGTTTGTCTTTTCACGCACACGCTCTTCTGTTGATACGTTTGTTTTAGAAATCTCTAGGGCTCGCACACCCTATATTGTTAACGTGCACTCACCCTTTTGCAAGCGCTGTCCTCTACTGTTTGTGGAGGTTATCCCCTTACTGTTCTGGTGCAAGCATGTCCACCTGGTCATATGAGCTCTAGAATTTGCATGTGCTACCAATTAATGTGGACTTTTCTTTGAGAGTGATCTCTTTTTCACAAGCTTTCTTCAGATAATGCTTAATTTTTTGTTTGTATGCTCGCATTTGTGCACATATGCCCTCCCATTAAGACACGCTCACTCTCTCCTGTTAAATCATACTCTCCTTTTTTTATGAATAGAACTTACTTGGCAGTTATATATATACAGTATAGCAGTCTCTGACTTTCGGCAGAATTTTTCAAAAATCGCGGCAACCGCCTTGTGGTGGTTGTGCGGTTAGGTGGTTAACAACCCTTACAGGGTGGTACTTGGAATTATTCCTGTTTTCTGTTCTTCAGATCATCTCTGCCGGCCGGATCGACAACACGTTGGTCTGTCATTAGTGTTTTTCTTCGCTTTCCCTGTATCGCTGTACCAGTCTGCTATTTGGTGAAGTACACTGATTTGGGGATTTGGCAATTGTGTTTTGTTATTTCTTTGCTTTTTTGCTTTTGATCATTATGAGTGATAAAATTCAATTCCGTGTTTGTGCGAATGAGGAATGCAAGGTGAGGTTGCCGAAAATGTCGGTAGACCCGCACACCGTGTGTTTGGGTTGTAAGGGTTTTGAATGTGCACTTAATAACAGGTGCAAGGAATGTAAGATATTGAATGAAAAGGATTGGTTGGCCATGAAGCGCTATGTGCGTAAACTAAAGCTCGATAGAGTTAGGAGAGCTTCTAGGTCTAAATCTAAGTCTGTTAGCGAGCTTAGTGTTGATTTATCCTTTGAACCTGTAATTAATTCCTCTTTGGATATTGATCCTTCCCCTGAGATAGTAACTCCTGCGTCTCTACAGGATCCGTATCTGCGGATGACCCTCGGTACGCCAGGATGGCTGCCGGCCATTAAAGAGCAACTTGCGGCCTTTAAAGGTAAGCCCGGTGAAAGTGATGTTAGTGCTTGTGAAAGTGCAGTGGAGGTGGCGACTGACCGAACCTGCCATTACCCTAGGTCTAGACCTCTACCAAGCTCCCAGGACCAAGGGAGAAGGTACGTCGACAACTGAAAGGGGGTGAGAGGTACGTACCCTCGGTCAGCCGTCTCCTCAGACAGTCCTGTTGCCAATTCCCAGGCTACTCTTGACCACCACGGAAAAGGCGTGTCGGACGTGATGGTTTCTTCTCCGAATCCCTCTCCCAGACGCAAATGGAAGTTTGAGGCGTCAAGACCTACGAAGAGGAGGTGGAACCGCGACGAACTGTCTGGTTCTCACTCTCCCGGTTCTAGTAGCTATGAACCTTGTCCTTCGGAGGACGAAGTCTAGGTCCGCAAGTCGAGATAGAGCAGCCGCAGATCCTTTTCCTTCCACGAGCGTTATTCGTCAGCCCTCTCCTTCGGGGACCGCAAGACCCAGCAGAAGTAGCTAAGTCTTTCATGTCTGTCATGTAGGAACAACTTTTTTCGTCGGTTCAAGCGTTTAGCCGCCCTCACGCCCAGTTTGACAGACGTAAAGACGACTCTTTGCCAATCAAGAAGTTAGCTTCTAAGAGGGAATGGAGTTCCTCTCCTAAGGAATCCTTGCGCTCTTCTTCGAAGACACGACACCGCTCTGCTTCCTCTTCTGCTCGGCGCCAGGACGATTCCGCCTCTCGCTCGCGGCGCTAGGGCGATACCGCCTCTCTCTCTCGACACCAGGACGATGACAGCATGCTTCCTCAGGACAAAACTTCCTCTCGTCGCCAGGACAATACTGCCTCTCGTTCTCGACGCCAGGACGATACCGCCTCTCGTTCTCGTCGCCAGGACGATACCGCCTCTCGTTCTCGACGCCAGGACGATACCGCCTCTCATTCTCAACGCCAGGACGACTCTGCCTCTCGCTCTCGGCGCCAGGGCGATACCAGCCTGCTTCCTCAGGATGATACTGCTTCTCGTTACCAGGACGATAGCAGCTCTCGGCGTGAGGACGCCTCCCTCTCTCACCGTCAGGACGCCTCCCCCTCTCACCGTCAGGAATCTTCCTCCTACCGCACCAAGGACTCTTCGAGCGATCGGCGCCAGAACACTGCCTCTTCTGGGCGCCAGGACGACACCTACGCTCGGTGCCAGGACGCAAGCTTTTCTTGGGGTCAGGCTGCTTGCAGCCCTCTACTTCAGGACGAATCCTTCGATATGCCTTTGTCGGATTCTAGGGAGCCTTCTTCTCGAACGAAGGATGTTGTAGAGGTGGATCAGGATCTCGAGGAGGTCTCTGATGACGAAGGTAAACCTGCTGACGCTGCTGGCGATTACAAGGTTCGTTCTCGCTCCCTCCTTGAACTTTATGGGGAGGAGTTCCAACCTGCTGCTCCGTGATCTCCTCAATCTCAATTTAGCAGGAAGAAGGCCAAGAGACATTCGGCCTTTATCAAGATGAAACTTTCCATTTCTGCAAAGAAGGCGCTTGCAAAAATTGATGATTGGATGAAGGAACGGAGGCAAGCGGTTAAGACTTCCTTCTCGTTTCCACCAGCTCGTCTTGCTTCGAAGGCTGGCATGTGGTATGAGACTGGGGAACCTCTGGGTCTGGGAGTTCCTACCTCCTCCAAGGGTGACTTCTCTGGCATCGTGGACTCGGCTAGAAGGCATGCTCTCAACTCGGCCAAGGTTATGTGGTCGATGTCGAAGCTGGATCACCTCATCAAAGGCATTTTTAGAGCCTTTGAGGTTTTTAGCTTTTTAGACTGGTCTCTAGGGACTCTGGCCAGGAAGACTGAGCAGATGGAAGGAACTCGAGACGTAACCAGTATTATGTCCTGTATGGACAAGGCCCTTAGAGATGGGGCTAATGAGTTGGCTTCGGTGTTTTCAGCTGGAATCTTGGAGAAGAGGACCCTGCTTTGCTCTTTTGCTTCGAGATCTGTAACCGTCGCACAGAAGTCTGATGTTCTTTACGCCCCCCTGTCGCAACATCTTTTTCCTGAGGCCCTTGTAAGAGACATTACGCTTTCTCTGGCCCAAAAGGCCACCCAAGACCTTTTATCACGTTCAGCTCGTAAGCCCTTGACAGCCGCTCCTTCGACTTCGAAGCGGGAGGAAAAGAAATTCCAGCAGCCCTTTTGAGGCAGGACTACTTCAAGACCTGACTTTAGAGGAAGAAGGCAAGAGTCGGGAGCAAGATCGAACAGAGGTTCGTTCAGAGCTCGCTCCAAAAAATGAAATACATCTCCTCCAGACAATAGGTGCAAGACTGTCATGTTTTTGGTAGTCTTGGAAGAGAAGAGGGGTGGACACCTGGTCCTTCTCAGTCATCAAGTAAGGATACAAGATCCCCCTTCTGAAGAAGCCTCCTCTCTCAGATACTCCACTAGCCTTAGTAGCGCAGTACACAGATCCGGGGAAACAGAAGGCCCTCCTAGATCTAGTCGACCAAATGCTGGACAAGGGAGCGATAGAACCGGTTCGGGATCTATCCTCCCCAGGCTTTTACAATCGCCTGTTTCTAGTGCTCAAGAACTTGGGTGGATGGAGACCCGTCCTGGATGTCAGCTCTCTGAACGTCTTCGTGAAGACGAAGTTCTCCATGGAGACTACTCAGTCTGTGCTGCCATCAGTACGTCCAGGGGACTGGATGGTGTCTCTCGATTTGCCGGACGCGTATTTTCACGTCCCCATCCATCCGACTTCAAGAAAGTACCTGAGATTTGTAATCCAGGGCAAGTGCTTCCAGTTCAGAGCGCTTTGCTTCCGTCTCAGCATGGCTCCTCAAGTCTTCACCAGGATAATGG
Organism: Palaemon carinicauda; assembly: GCF_036898095.1. Classification (NCBI taxonomy): domain Eukaryota; kingdom Metazoa; phylum Arthropoda; class Malacostraca; order Decapoda; family Palaemonidae; genus Palaemon; species Palaemon carinicauda. The sequence goes on along the minus strand of NC_090742.1, from coordinate 82,357,249 downwards.
CGAATGTGGCAGGCTGGCTGCATCAAGAGGGGATAAGGGTATCTTTTTATCTGGACGATTGGCTGATATGTTCACGATCGAAGGAGAAATGTCTGGAGGATCTACGGAAGACTTTTATGATGACTCAAGATCTAGGCCTGGTCATCAATATGGAGAAGTCTCAGACCAAGCCGAATCAGACTATTCTCTATTTGGGGATAGTTCTGAAGTCAGTTCTTTTTCGGGCTTCTCCCTCTCAGGAAAGACAGACCAAGTGTCTCGAAAAGGTCCGAAATTTCTTGGACAAGAAGAGGTGCTCAGCGAAGGAGTGGATGAGTTTGCTGGGAACTCTCTCCTTACTCGAGCAGTTTGTCTCACTGGGGAGACTCCATCTAAGGCCTCTACAGCACTTTCTTTCAAAGATGTGGAACAGAAGACGCAGGAAGACTCCTTTTCCTTCCCTATTCCTGCAGAGGTCAAGGATCTTCTGAAGTGGTGGCTGGATCCAGCCTTGGTGGGGGAAGGGATCTCCCTGTACAAGAAGAACCCAGACCTAGTGTTGTTTTCAGACGTGTCAGAGTCAGGTTGGGGAGCAACACTAGGAAGCAAGGAGGTCTCAGGCTCTTGGGAAGGAAGTCAGTTGGGATGGCACATCAACAACGAGCTGATGGCCATTCTTCTAGGGCTAAAGGCCTTCAAAGACTCGGTGTCAGGGAAGATTGTGGAGGTCAACTCAGACAACACCACAGCTCTTGCATACATCAGGAAGCATGGGGGGGACTCACTCTCTGTCTCTGTTCAAAACAGCAAGGGAACTCCTTCTTTGGGCAAAGGAGAACAAGGTAGATCTACTGACGAGATTTGTACAGGGACAGAGGAATGTGAGGGCGGACAGAATGGACCCTCAACCAACAGGTCTGTCAGAGTGTCTGGAGGCTGTGGGGGAGACCCCTAATAGATCTTTTTGCCTCCAACTTGAACAAGAGGATCCCCAACTATTGCTCCCTGGTTCTGGACGAGGAGGCAATAGCGGTGGATGCCTTTTTGATGGATTGGACGGGGATGGACACATATGCCTTTCCCCCGTTCAAGATCATCAATCTGGTCGTCAGGAAATTCGCCCTCCTCGATTCGGGACGAATGATCCTGGTAGCTCCATTCTGGCCAACAAGAGAATGGTTTACAGAAGTGGTGGACATGTTGATGGATTTTCCAAGAAGCCTTCCTGCAAGTCCAAAGCTGCTCAGACAACCCCACTTCGAGAGGTATCATCAAAACCCCCTCGCTCTCAAACTGACTGCCTTCAGACTATCGAGAAGCTTGTCAGAGCGAGAGGATTTTCGGTGCAAGCTGCGAAAGCTATCGCCAGAGCGAGGAGGGTCTCTTCACAGAGAGTCTACCAATCCAAGTGGGAGACTTTTAGAGCTTGGTGTAGGAAGCACAAGGTTTCCTCATCCACTACCTCTGTGAGCCAGATTGCTGATTTTTTGTTGTACCTCAGGCAGGACGCTAAGCTGGCAGTGTCCACAATCAAAGGGTACAGAAGCATGCTCTCTACAGTCTGTCGACATAAAGGCTTAGATTTGTCTCACGATAAGGACTTGCATGACCTCGTGAAGTCTTTTGAGACAACCAAACAGGTTCAGTTAAAGCCCCCTTCTTGGAACCTTAATGTGGTTCTTAAATTTCTTTGCACTAAGAGATTTGAACCCATCTCACAAGCTTCTCTTAGAGAGGTTACGAAGAAAACCCTCTTCCTTGTGGCCCTAGCCACAGCTTAAAGGGTCAGTGAGGTCCATGCGATTGAAAAACAGGTAGGCTTCAATCAGAATGGAGCGGTTTGTGCCTTAAGAATGGATTTCCTCGCCAAGAACGAGAACCCTTCAAAGCCCTGGCCAAGGACTTTTGAAGTTCCTAACCTAACTAACCTAGTGAGTCAAGAGCAAGAGAGGCTCCTCTGTCCAGTTAGAGCCCTCAAAGCTTACCTGTCTCACACTAAGAATGTGAGAGGCTCTTCTAGCTCCTTGTGGTGTTCGGTGAAAGATCTGCAAAAGCCCCTTTCAAAGAATACTTTGTCTTTTTTCCTGAGGGAAGTTATAAGAGAAGCGCATCTCTTGTGTGAGGAAGAACACTTCGGCCTTTTGAAAGTGCAAGCTCACAAAGTGAGAGCCATTGCGACTTCGCTTGCTTATCGCAAGAACATGTCGGTCAGACAAATTATGGATGTAACGTTCTGGGGAAGCAACTCTGCATTTGCCTCTCATTACCTCAGAGAGGTGAGAGTGGATTATGAGAAATGCTATACCTTGGGCCTATACGTAGCTACGGCTTCTGTATTAGGCAAAGGAGTTACTATCTCCCCTCAACCTTAGTTTTTGTATGCCTGTGTGTGGGTTGGTGTTTTTAATGGTTGTCTGAGGATGTCGACTTGTGGTACAGTCACCTCAGTCTAGATAGATAATTGATATCTACTTTGCAAGGTTAGGTGGTTGGTTTTTGTAAGGTTGCAGTTTTTAATTCAAGGGTAGTAGGTAGTCCTGAAGTCTTGTCAGATTGTTGGTCTCTCCCCGTTGACAGACTCGATTGAGTGGTTTCAGCTTTGCAAGTCCCATCCTGGCTGACACTCCTAAGGGAAAGCGACTCAAGAGGCAGGAACCTTTGAAGTCGGCTACCTTAGCAGGTAAGGAATCAAGGTGTTTTTTATCCTACAACTTTTTTGTTGTTTCCCCAACGATGTTTACTGTCTATCACCCTCCTCCAAGTGTGTGAATCAGCTATATATATATAACTGCCAGGTAAGTTCTATTCATAAAAATGGAGTTTTTCAATATTTAACTTAGCCGGTGATTATATAGCTGCAACTCTGTTGCTCGACAGACAACTCTACGGAAAAACTCGCCAGCGATCGCTACACAGGTTGCGGGTGTGCCCAACAGCGCCATCTGTCGACCAGATACCCAGCTCTCATGTAAACAAAGACTCAATTTTCTGTCTGTCGACGTGTCGACAAGACGTACTTTACTCGCTGTTGCTAAACTGGAGTTTTTCACATCTATTTGGTGAAGTACTATATTCTAGTTTTGAGCTTTCGCAATGCAGGTGTTTTATCTTCATCTTAAATCTTGAACTCGTTTTGGATAGATTTAATTATGGTGACAAAGAGAGTATGGACTTTCTTTCACTTTTAAATGGCCGACCCTTCCCTTAGACGGAAGTGTGTTTAGGCTTTTAGTAATTATCTTATCACGTTATAAATTATTTATAGATTTTCCTCTATATATTTTATATCTCTCCGCCTTTATTAGGCCTCTTCGATTAACTTTCCATTTATTATAAACATATAAAAATAAATTTTAATGTTTTGTTTATATGCGACCTTTCCTGAGAGTAGGCGGTCCTAACTTTGAAACCGAAGTTAATCAACGTTGAGCCCTTAGTGAACCCTCGCTACTTCGCGGTTCGACCATCGCGGATTCACCACTTCGCGGATTTTTTCCATAACCCATATATATATACAGTAATATATATATATATATATATATATATATATATATATATATATATATGTATGCATGTATTTATGTATATATGTAGGTATGTATATGTGTATAGATATAAATATATATATATACACACACACACACACATATATATATATATATATATATATATATATATATATATATATATATATATATATCTAAAGTAGGAATATGTGATGTAGTTCTAAGGGAAAAGTATGGGAAATATGTCTGGGTAATAAGCAAAGCTCTACCTCCAGTTTGTTTCTTCATTATGATCAGAGATAAATGTAAACAAAACATTGGTTGCCATTTTTTATCGTGCTTTTTAGCGTGTTTAGGAAATGCATGATATAAAATCACCTTTAATATTTGTGCCTGTTTTAGTTTAGGGTACTGTAGTACATGCATTAAGTGTTCTGTACATTAAAGGGTAGTTTGTTAACAGTACTACGTACAAGGGAAGGTTTTAAAAGTCTGAATATACATGTTGAATAAATAGGTAAATATGGTGTCACTACTTCGCGGATTTTCACCTATCGCGGCCGCGACTGGAACCTATCTACCGCGATAAACGAGGGTTCACTGTATATCGTAATTAGCTTTTAAAGAGCTAAGGATTTAAAACTTTTTAAATGTAATATTTTATGAAAGAATTTCTTTGATAGTCTTCGTACTGTTTTCAAAGATGAACTAACGTTTAGTTTATTTATGCTACGCAGTTGTTGACGTTCAGGACGTTCAACATGCGCTCTATCGTTACGATAGAGAGAGAGTGTATCACGGTTTCACTTTGCAGTAAGAGTAAATCGATTCTGACGTTTTGTTCATTCTTTCTTAGCTTAAATGTTTTAAATTCTATTTTAAAGGAACTTTTTATTTGAAAAACCTTTCAGTTTTTTCCTTTAGTCAAATAACATGTTTTTTTGACGAAATATAATGGGGCTCTTCTCTTAGGTGCGAAATCAAGAGAGAAAGAGAGAGAGAGATAGAGACGGAGGGAGAGAGAGGAGAGAAAACGTTCCGTTCAAGCGGGTAACGTTGTTCTCGAGTTACTCTCGTCCCTAGTCTCTGTACGGGGAGGAAGGATAAAACGTTTTTAGTTTTTTATTCTCGTCCCCAGGCTATGTGCGGTGAGAGATTGAAAACGTAGTTTATATGAACTAGTGTTTAGTCTCTTTCCCAGCCACTGATTTTTTTTTTTTTTATCTTAAAATATGTTTTCTGTTTTTTGCTGGTATTAATGAGCTTGCATTATACGACTGATTTCGCAATTACTACCTTTTAATGAAGGGTAGAATTGTGTGTTTCAGGTAGAAATCAGTAAAAGTTTCGATTTCAGTGAAATAAGTGCAAAACAGAAAATCGAAGTGATAAAGTGATATGCGCAAAGTGTTACAGTGTTGCGTCCGAGGGTTCGTCTGTTCGTGCCTGTCGTTCACCTAGTCCGGGACCTCTTGCATGCTCCCAAGCCCAGGGGAGAAGTAATGTCAAACGACTTATGGGTTCGAGAGGCCTTGATCAACGAACAGACGTTTCCCTCTATGGTATCGGGTGTATCTTACCAAGATCTCCCCTACCATAAGACGAGAGAGACGTTGTTTCTCCTCGTCATCCGAAGGCTTTTCGCATAAGAAACCTGTCACAAGGTTTCGAAGCCCTTAAGCGAAAGTCAGTCCTTTCAGGACAGGTCCAGCGTCCTGGTTACAACCATTAGGACAGCTCTGACCCTATGCAGTCATCGGATAACTGCTCGCCGCCTAACAAAAGCGTAACACAGACTCCGAGAGTCTTTTTTGTTGGCAAAGTGTTGCGGTCACAGACGTTACCCTCGTCTCTTACCACAACCATTTCCGTTGATCCTTAATGGGTTGTATGGCAAGACATGCAGTATATGCTTGCCTCCCTTATGGAAGACTATTCTGCCGATTAGTCCGTTGAGTCTAGCCGTTTATCTCATCGATATCCTGGCTTTCAGCCAACCTAACGTTCCTTTGTGCTTACTGTTGACGTTGGCGTAGCTAAGTCACGTCAGTCAGGTTGTTTAGAACCACACTCGATGCGGTCTCGTGTGGTTTTTCAGCCGCATTTGGACGTTAGGCCACTTGCTGATGCTCCTGTTGACGTTCAAGACGTTCACTAACAATCGGAGTTGACTTGTTTTGACGCTGTGCGTCAACCTCCGCATTCTAGAGTTGTTTTGACTGCTCAGTCTAGGCAGTCAAAGCAGTCTCGAGTGGACGCTGTGCGTCCTCACACACCTGTTGTGGTTGACAGTTCAGTTGTTGACAGTTCACAGACTGTCAAGCAGTTACATGACGTTGCGTTCTGGTCTGCTACTAATGCACCAGTGAGTGTGGACTCTGCTTGTAAAGCATTGCCACCACGGTAGGTCTCTCCCTTGCTTGAGACTCAGCTTTTATCGGACAAGGTTCCTGTAGATGAGGAAGTTGCTGTTCCCCCTCCTACTGATATTCCTTTGAGGACTCTGTCAGATGGAGAGGAGCCTAAAGCTGCTTAGCCCCCTATGGACTTTAATTAAATCATGATGATTTTTTTTAAGGATCTTTGTCCGGATCTTTTTGTAACTGCTGCTCCTCGTTCGCCTAAACGTCAGAGCTTACACTAGGCCTAGCTACTTCGAAGCCGTTGTTTTTAAGCTAGTGCTCTCTCGCTCTCCTAGAGAGCTTTACGTTGGCTAGGCGACTGGTTTTTCACCAGGAGGAGTTTGGGGGATACAGCCTTTGCTTTCCCTTCTTTTAAACTGGCTTATAGAGCGAGAGTCTGATATGACACGAGAGAAGTTCTCGGCTTGGGAGTTCATGCCTCTGCCCAGATAGACTTCTCAAATCTTGTAGACTCTCCCTGGCGCCTGGCCAGGAGACGCTCCAAGTTTTTTACAGGTCAACTTCACAGCGGTTTTCGAGCCTTTGAAGTTTTGCTGTACAATTATGTCATGCATAAACAAGGCTTTCAGGGATGGAAAGCGGTACCGCCTCAGTCGCTAACCCCGTCTGTGGCCGCACCTGCTCCCGTAGACCCTAAATGGGCTTTGCTGCAAGACATGCAGTCCAAGCTTGTGTTCTTGATAGAGGACTTTAATGCGGAGAAGGTTGCTACCGAACCTTCTGGCCAACAACCTCCCAACCGGTCGGTTGTGCGCCCTGTTGACGCTGAGGTAACCTACTCGTGTCTGCCAGTTGAGGTGGTTCCTCCACCGATGCGACCCAGTGTGGGTTGCCAGCCGCACGTTGTCGTTAAGCGACGCTCGGAGGTGGTTGTTGACGTTCAGGACGTTCAACAACCAGCAGAGGTGACTTGTTTTGACGCAGTGCGTCAACCTCAGCAACCCGGTAGGGTGTTGACTGCACAACCCAGACGGTCTAGGCAGTCTCGGGTTGACGCTGTGCTTCCTCGCGCACCCATGGTTGTTGACAGTTCACAGACTGTGCAGCAGTTCCATGATGTTGCGTCCGGCTCCGTCACGCATGCACCAGTGCGACCGGACTCAGCGAGCCAGACGTTGCCCTCTCCGTTGCCGTTTCCTCATCAGTTTTCAGATGAGGAACCCTCTGATGAGGACGTTGCTGAACAACAAGACGATCAGCCCCCAGAATAGATCAAGCCCTGCTATCCATCCAGAAGATGCTGAAGAAGGAACGCTGCTCAGTCAGGCTGTGGATGAGTCTGGTAGGGACGCTGTCATCCGTGGAACAATTTGTGTCACTAGGAAGACTACACCTCCGTCCTCTTCATACCATCTAGCTTTTCACTGGAAAAAGGACAAGACGCTAGAAGCGGTCTTGATCCCGGTTTCCGAAAAGATAAAGTCTTGTCTGACTTGGTGGAAGGACAATATCAACCTAAGAGAGGGTCTTCCCCTGGCTGTTCAGACTCCCAACCACGTTCTCTTCTCGGACGCATCGGACGTGGGCTGGGGCGCGACTCTAGACGGTCGGGAATGCTCAGGACTGTGGAACTCGAGTCAGAGGAGCATGCATATCAACTGCAAGGAGCTGTTGGCAGTACATCTGGCCTTGAAAAGCTTCAAGTCTCTCCTTCGAGGCAAAGTGGTGGAAGTTAACTCGGACAACACCACGGCCTTGGCGTACTTCTCCAAACAAGGAGGTACCCACTCACTGACGTTGTACGAGATCGCAAGGGACCTGCTCATCTGGTCAAAAGGTCAAGACATCTCCCTAGTAACGAGGTTCATCCAAGGCGACTTGAACGTCATAGCAGATTGTCTCAGTCGGAAAGGGCAAGTAATTCCAACCGAATGGACCCTCCACAAGGATGTGTGCAAGAGACTTTGGGCCACTTGGGGTAAACCATCCATAGATCTCTTTGCAACCTCGCTGACCAAGAGGCTTCCAATCTATTGCTCTCCAGTCCCGGACCCAGCAGCAATACATATAGATGCTTTCCTCCTAGATTGGTCACATCTGGATCTCTACGCATTCCCACCGTTCGAGATTGTCAACAAGGTACTGCAGAAGTTCGCCTCTCACGAAGGGACAAGGTTGACGTTAGTTGCTTCCCTCTGGCCCGCGAGAGAATGGTTCACCGAGATACTTCGATGGTTAGTAGACGTTCCCAGTAGTCTTCCTCTAAGGGTAGACCTTCTACGTCAGCCACACGTAAAGAAGGTACTCCAAAGCCTCCACGCTCTTCGTCTGACTGCCTTCAGACTATCGAAAGACTCTCGAGAGCTAGAGGCTTTTCGAAGGAAGCAGCCAGTGCGATTGCTAGAGCAAGGAGAGCGTCTTCCATTAGAGTCTACCAATCGAAGTGGGAAGTCTTCCGAGACTGGTGCAAGTCAGTTTCTGTATCCTCGACCAGTACCTCTGTAGCTCAAATAGCTGTTTTTCTCTTATACCTGAGAAAAGGACGATCCCTTTCAGCTCCCACTATCAAGGGCTACAGAAGCATGTTGGCATCGGTCTTCCGGCATAGAGGCTTAGATCTTTCCAAACATAAAGATCTGCAAGACCTCCTTAAGTCTTTTGAGACCACCAAGGAGCGTCGTTTGGCTACCCCTGGATGGAATTTAGACGTGGTACTAAGATTCTTCATGTCAGACAGGTTGGAGCCGTTACAATCAGCCTCCCTGAAAGATCTCACTCTTAAGACTCTTTTCCTGGTATGCTTAGCCTCGGCTAAAAGAGTCAGTGAGATTCATGCCTTCAGCAAGAACATCGGATTTTCGTCAGAAAAAGCCACTTGTTTGCTGCAACTTGGTTTTCTAGCCAAAAATGAGCTGCCTTCTCGGCCTTGGCCTAAATCTTTCGATATCCCCAGCTTATCGGAGATCGTAGGCAATGAACTAGAAAGAGTCTTATGCCCTGTTAGAGCTCTTAAGTTCTATTTAGATCGTACTAAACCTTTACGAGGCCAATCTGAAGCTTTATGGTGTTCAGTTAAGAAACCATCCTTGCCTATGTCAAAGAATGCTTGGTCAGACTTTATCAGATTGTTAATACGAGAAGCTCATTCACATCTGAGTGAGGAAGACCGAACTTTGCTTAAGGTGAAGACGCACGAAGTTAGAGCTGTAACAACTTCCGTGGCCTTTAAGCAAAATATATCTCTGCAAAGTATAATGGACGCAACCTATTGGAGAAGCAAGTCAGTGTTCGCGTCATTTTACTTGAAAGATGTCCAGTCTCTTTACAAGAACTGCTACACACTGGGACCATTCGTAGCAGCGAGTGCAGTAGTGGGTGAGGGCTCAACCACTACAATTCCCTAATTCCTTATCCTTTTAATCTGTCTCTTGAAGTGTTGTTTTTTTATGGGTTGTCCGGAAGGCTAAGAAGCCTTTCGCATCCTGGTTGATTTGGCGGGTGGTCAAAGTCATTTCTTGAGAGCGCCTAGATTAGGGGTTTGATGAGGTCCTGTTGTATGGGTGGCAACCCTTGATACTTCAGATCCTAGGGGTCGATCAGCATCCTAAGAGGATCGCGAGGCTCCGTAAGGAAGACGTACTTAAAAGGCAGAGTAATTGTTCAAGTCGACTTCCTTACCAGGTACCTATTTATTTTGTTTTTGTTATTTTGATAACTTCTAAAATGAAATAAAAAACTCTTAGCTCATAAAAGTGTAAACATATATTACTGGTCTCTACCCACCATCCTGGGTGTGAATCAGCTATATAATCACCGGCTAAGTTAAATATTGAAAAATTTTATTTTGATTATAAAATAAATTTTTGAATATACTTACCCGGTGATTATAAATTAAATGACCCTCCCTTCCTCCCCAATAGAGACGCAGTGGGACTAGGAGAAAATTGAGTCTTTGTTTACATGAGAGCTGGGTATCTGGTCGACAGATGGCGCTGTTGGGCACACCCGCAACCTGTGTAGCGATCGCTGGCGAGTTTTTCCGTAGAGTTGTCTGTCGAGCAACAGAGTTGCAGCTATATAATCATCGGGTAAGTATATTCAAAAATTTATTTTATAATCAAAATAACATTTTTATGATGAAACAAAGTTTGTTCCGTAACCGAAATAGGGGGTAGGGGGAGTGGTAGCTAGCTACCCCTCCCCCCCTCACACACCGGTGAACTGTTTCACTTCACTTTTGGCTCGGGCGATGAGCAGACGTCTCTGCTTCGCCCTCGCATTGTTTAGAGCCTTAATTTTTTGCTTTTTTCTCCTAGTTTGTGTGTTTGAAGTTGGCCTCATCCTTTCTTTCGATCATGCGGAAGTGCCCTGGACTCCCCGACCGCCCTTGTGGAATGTTCATGTCGGCGGTCGAGACGGACCCTCACTCCTTATGCCCGCAGTGCCGAGGTCAACGGTGTGAAAGGGATAATACTTGTAGTGAGTGCAGGGTGTGGTCTACCTCCCAGTGGGAGAGGTTTGCCCGGCAGCGTAAGAAGAAGCCCAAACGGGACCGTTCTCCTTCAAGGGTTGCCTCGAAGAAGGAAGGTTCCAGGGACTCTTCTTCCGCTGCCTGAACCTCCTCCGAAGCTCCCACTCGATCGGTCTCTCGCGAGAGGCCGGAGAGTGGTAGCGCAGGCCCTTCTTTTGTTTCCCAATCTCGGGGTTTGGGAGAGGGCGTTGCCTCCCATAGCGAGGCAGCTCCCCCTCCTGCTCCGGGGGAGAGCATTGATTCTGACCATGTGACTAACGATGATCTTTTTCAGCTTTGGGCTTCCTTGGGGCTTAAGGGGTCGCCCTCCAAGGAAACCCTGTTTGACCTGATCCAGTTGGGTGCAGCTGTCAAACAGTCGCCGGTAATAGCAGAGGTAGATCCTCTGTCTATTGTCGACGTTGTTGTGGCAGAGGCCTCCAACGGGTCGGGTCAAACCTCTGCTGCAGTTGCGGTTGTTGCTGGGTCCAACGGTCTCTCCTGCGGGTAACTCCCCCTCGGGGGAGTGCACTGACAGAGACTCCTCTTCGGAGGACGGATGATGGTGATGCTGTGCCTCGAGGTCGTCTTCGCCGTAAGGCTCGCCCTCCGCTTCGCCGCAGAGGCCTTTCTTCTCCCTACAAGAGAGTTAGGAGGCGCATCTTCGCCTTCGACTTCCCCCGCAGAGGATCCTCCACGTCGAGAGCAGACCGTTGCAGCTGCTTCCTTGGACCTCTCCGCAGATCGTTCGCGATCTCCGACGCCTGCCAGACCTTCCAGTCTACCATCCCCGTTCCTGGACGCTGATGCGCTGTGGGCGCCTACGCACCCCGTTATCCAACGGGCACCGGTCCCTTCGGGGCAAGAGGGCTCTTCCCACAATGTGGGTGAGTCTCTCGAGCGCCAGGTCTTACCTGCGCGCGCGCGCAGTCCTAGAGATCCCTCTGGACCTGCTGCGCCCGGCCGATCTCCTGAGTCTCACCGTAGATCTCCTGCTCGCCAACGCCCTCCTGCTCGCCCACGCTCTCCTACGTGCCAGCGCTCTCCTGTGCCTCAGAGACCTCCTGTGCGCCAGCGTTCTCCAGCTCGCCAGCACACTTCTGCTCCTGCTACGCGCAATGAGCGCCATCGGTCTCCTGAGCGTCAACGATCTCCTGCTCGTCAGCGCACAACGGCTTGCCCAGTTCCTGATGCGCGCCAACGTTCGCCCGCGCGCCCACATTCTCCGGATCTGAGCGCAGGCAGGGACACTGTCCCTCCTCCTCCTCGCCGAGGTTCGCCTACGCGCCAACCATCGCCTGCGCGCACTCTCCTGTGCGCACTTCAAAACCAGCCCGTGTTCCTGCGCGGCACGCCCATGAGATGTCTCCTGAGGCCACCCACGAGCGTTCGCCCTTGCACAAATCATCGCCTTCTGGTCCTGCGCCCCAGCTGGTTCCCTCGGAACGCGCACCTGCGCTCCAGCGACCTCCTGCGCGCCAACGCGATCCCTCGCCTGCGTGCAAGCGCTCTCCTACGCGCCAACGCGCCCCTGCACCGGATCGTCACAGGTCTCCGGCATGCCCGCGTGCTAACTCGCCTGTGCGTAGTCGTTTGCCTGTTCGGGCTACGTGCCATCGCTCGCCAACGCGCCGTCGCTCTCCAACGCGCCGACACTCGCCAACGCGCCGACACTTGCCAACGCGCCATCACTCGCCAACGCGCCAACGCGCCATCACTCGCCAATGCGCCACCGATCGCCTACGCGCCATCGCTCTCCCTTGCAGCCGCGCGCACCCTCACCTGCGCGCCCACGCGCACCTTCGCCTGCGCGCCCACGCGCACCTTCGCCTGCGCGCCCACGCGCACCTTCGCCTGCGCGCCCACGCTCACCTTCACCTACGCGCCCACGCGCACCTTCGCCTGCGGGCCCACGCGCCCGCGCGCCCTCTTGCCCTCGCCCACGCGCCCTCCTGCCCTTGCCCCCGCGCCCGCGCTGTCATCTCCGCGCGCCCACGTTCGCCCGCGTGCAAACCGGCGATTCATCCATCGCGCGAGCGCCAGCGCGACACCGCCAGCGATTCCCGCCGAGTTTCGCAGCGCGCCCAACCGTGCGAGCCGTCGGGGACTCGTGCTTCCAGATCCTCGTCATCGCGATCTCTGCCCTGCAAGCACAGAGCTACGCTAGTCCAGGAGCAGGAAGAATCTTCGGAGAGGTCCACGCAACATTCTTCTTCTTTTCAGGCAGGCTCCGTAGTATCCACTCCTAAGGATGAGCCGATCCCCTTCCCTCCAGCGGGTGTTGCTGACACTGCGTCGGTCAGCCGCCAGCCTTGGTTTGGATCCCTGATCAAAGCGGTCGTGCAGGCGATGAAGCCGGCCCTCGCTGATCTGGGACTGAAACCAACGGCACCCGCTTCCTCGCTGAAGAGAAGGAGAGGAGTGGACTTGGTGGTTACTTCTCCCAGGGTTATGTTGGCTCCCAAGAAGTCCGTCGGGAAGGCCCCTTCCCCTTCGCAGACGTTTTCTCCTTCCCCTGTGGACGAAGCCTTTCCGTCCTCAGGGAAATCCAGCGAGGTGAGGCGTTCTCCCACAGCACCAAAGGGAAGAGAATCGTCTCGCGTGGAGAGGAGCCCCCAGACTTCTTAGCTTGAGTCGTGTATCCCTCCCAGGAGGGAGCCTAAGGACTCGAAGACTATCCCTAAGTCTTCTACCCGGATTCGACCGGAGCTACCTAGACCCCAGGAGAATGTCCACGTTTCTCCCCTGGTATAGCTACTGGGGACAGGAGACCTCGCTGCCTGACCGCACGGAGGAGAACAGCACGAGTCGGAGCATGCCTTCTGGCAGGTCCTGAGTTTGATGAGGCAACTCAATGGATTCAAGGACCCGAGACCGCCCCTCGCAAAGGCAAGGACACGGTCCTGGACCAGGTCTACGGTACCCAGAAGCTCCCAAAGGCCAGCACGGCTCTGCCCTGGTCCCAGGGAGTGAAGGGTGCCAGAGACAAGGTTGAGGGCCAGCTCGCCGAACTCGCCTCCTCCAGCCGTTCCTCTGCCGGGAACAAACTCCTCCCACCTCCTCGCGTACAGTAGAGGAGGTACTTCGAGATCATGGGGGAGTTCGGTTTAGCTCTTCCCCTCCACCACTCCGTGGACTCTGGGCATCCTGTTGCGATCCGAGGACTTGTCCAAGGAGAGCACCAGGAAGGCCCTTGAGAGTTTCCTCCTCTCGGGCACGCGCTCCATCGAGTTTTTAGCTCACCAAGTTTCGAACTTGTGGGCTAACTCGATCCTAAAACGTCGGGATGCCGTGACCGAGAGGTTCCACTCGAGGATCCCAGCCGTGGATGTCAGCAGGCTCAGACACTCCTCCATCCTTGGAGAGAGTTTGTTCGAGCTCAAGGATGTAGAACGGACAGCTGAGAGGTGGAGGAAGTTGAATCAGGATTTGCTTCTCCAAAGGGCCCTTACATCTTGGCCCTACAAACCTCCAGCTCCTCAACAACAACCTCAGCAGCCTCGTCAGTCTAAGACACCGAGACAGGCTCCGGCAGCGAAGGCCAAGGTGTCTAAATAGCAGCCCTTTCCTGTCAAGGACAAGAAAGGCGGTAAGTCCTCCAGGGGAGGTAAGAATTCTAGGGGGAGCGGCCGAGGCCGTAAACGCTAGGATTGGCAATCCCCCTGCATGTCCACCAGTGGGGGGATGCCTACAAAGTTGCGCGAACAGGTGGCAGCAACTCGGGGCTGATTCCTGGACGATCTCTGTGATCAGCCAAGGATATCGCGTCCCGTTCATAACATCTCTTCCTCCCCTGACAGCGAATCCAGTGTTGTTGAGCTCCTATGCCATGGGATCGGTAAAGGGGCTAGCCCTTCGGGCAGAAGTCGAGACCATGCTCAAGAAGGATGCTCTCCAGGAGGTCGTCGATGGCTCCCCAGGCTTCTTCAGTCGACTCTTTCTTGTAAAGAAGGCGTCTGGAGGCTGGAGACATGTCATCGACCTCCCAGCTCTGAACAAGTTTGTCAAGCAAACTCCGTTCAGCATGGAGACAGTGGACACGGTCAGAGTTGCAGTGAGACCGCAAGACTTCATGTGCACTCTGGATTTAAAGAACGCGTACTTCCAGATCCCAGTCCATCCGTCTTCCAGGAAGTACTTGAGATTCAGCCTAGACAACAAGACCTACCAGTTCAAGGTGCTGTGTTTCGGTCTCTCCACAGCACCTCAGGTGTTCACCAGTGTTTTCACCCTGATTTCTTCGTGGGCACACAGGATCGGCATCCGTCTCCTCCACTATCTGGACGACTGGCTGATCCTGGCAGACTCGGAGTCGACCCTTCTTCGACACTGAGACAAGCTTCTGGGGCTTTGCCAAGATCTAGGGATCATGGTAAACCTCGAGAAGTCTTCTCTGCTTCCAACTCAACGACTGGTATATCTAGGCATGATATTAGACACCAATCTCCACAAAGCCTTTCCATCAGACGACAGGATAGCAAGGCTGAGGAGGGTCGCAAGACCTTTCCTCGGACAGGAAGCCCTTCCAGCCCAATCTTGGTTACGTCTCCTTGGTCACCTAGCCTCCCTAGCCCGTCTAGTTCCGAACGGCCGCCTCAGGATGAGATCCCTTCAATGGCGACTCAAGTCCCGGTGGAATCAAGGCAACGATTCCCCGAACACTCTGGTCCCCATGGGACCCGCGGAACGGATGGACCTACAGTGGTGGCTGACCGACGAAAACCTACGAAAGGGAGTGGATCTTCTCGTACTCCCCCCGGATTTGATGCTGTTCTCGGACGCATCAAAAGAAGGGTGGGGGGCCCACGTTCTGAACCAGAGGATCTCAGGCCTATGGTCAGAATCAGAAAGGTGCCTCCATATCAACCTGCTAGAAATGAAGGCAGTCTACCTAGCCCTTCAACAGTTCCAACAGGTCCTGGCGGGCCACTCCGTGGTGGTGATGAGCGACAACACCACGGTAGTGTCTTATATCAACAAGCAGGGAGGTACCTTTTCACAACAGCTATCCCATCTTGCAGTAGAGATACTGAGGTGGACCGAAGTCCACTCGACTCCACTATCAGCTCGCTTCATTCCAGGCAAAAGGAATGTGCTCGCCGACAGTCTGAGCAGGGCTTCGCAGATAGTGAGTACCGAGTGGTCTTTGGATCCTCAAGTAGCCAACAAAGTCCTGACTTTGTGGGGTTCCCCGACAGTGGACCTGTTCGCGACAGCTTTGAATTTCAAACTGCCGCTGTACTGCTCCCCAGTCCCGGACCTCAAGGCACTCTGGCAAGATGCCTTCCAACAACGGTGGGATAACATCGACGTCTACGCCTTTCCACCGTTCTGTCTGATGAGAAGGGTGCTTAACAAGACCAGACTATCGGTCAATCTGTCAATGACCTTAATAGCTCTGCTATGGCATCATGCAGAGTGGTTCCCGGACCTTCTGCAGCTCCTGACGGAATTCCCGATAGAACTCCCCCCACGACACGAGCTACTCAGACAACCACACTGCAACATCTACCACAAGGCCTTAGCTTCGCTTCGGCTTCACGCCTGGAGACTATCCAGCGTCTCCTCGTTGAGAGAGGCTTTTCGCAACAAGTTGCGGACAGGATGTCTCGACACCTGCGGAAGTCATCCGCAGGGGTCTACCAGGCGAAGTGGAGAGTCTTCTGTGGTTGGTGTCGTGGGAGGGGTATCTCTCCCCTCGATGCCACTATTCCAGCAATAGCGGAGTTTCTTGTTTATTTGCGGGAGGAAATGCACCTTTCGGTCTCGGCGGTGAAAGGCTATCGCTCAGCCTTAAGCTTATCCTTCAGGCTGAAAGGAATGGACATTTCTTCCTCGCTGGAACTTTCTTTACTCATACGAAGCTATGAGCTTACCTGCCCTCAGTCGGAAGTGAGACCCCCTCCTTGGAACGTGGTTCGAGTCCTCAGGGCTCTTAAGAGACCTCCGTTCGAACCATTACGCGAGGCCTCCGATCGACACCTGACATGGAAGACGGCGTTCCTGCTCGCTTTGGCGTCAGCCAAGCGGGTCAGTGAACTTCATGGTCTCTCATACGACGTTGCCTATTCAAGGGGATGGGAAGGAGGTAATGTTCGGGTTCGTCCCTTAGTTTGTAGCTAAGACTCAGAACCCTGCAGTCCCGGACCCACGGTTCTACTCCTTCAGGGTCTCGAATCTCCGTTCTGTAACAAGTGACCCAGACCATCTGTTACTATGCCCAGTGAGAAGTCTGAGGCGTTATCTGAAGAGAACGGCTGCAGTCCGTCCTCGCGTGCAAGCCCTGTTTGTGAGCACAGGAAGGACAAAGAGGAGGGTCACCAAGAACACTATCTCTGCCTGGATCCGAAGGGTCATCCACCACGCCTTGAATCCAGACCCTCCTCCGTCACATCGTCCCAGAGCACACGATGTCAGAGGCATCGCTATGTCTCTGGCTTTCAAGAGAAACTTCTCGGTGACACAGGTGCTACAAGCTGGGGTCTGGAAGTGTCAAACGACCTCCACAGTCCACTACCTGCAGGACGTGACCCACAGGAGCCTTGATGCTTTCTCGATCGGCCCTGTGGTGGCTGCACAACAGCTGGTCTAACCTCAGGCTCCTTAATGGACAGGTAGCAGAAGGTTGAGGGCATTGTTTCCCGGTTTTAGTCTGCGTGAATGAAAGAGTATGTCTGGCCCTTACTTCTTTCTTCATCCTCCCCTCTCTTGGGGAAAGCAGCATCCTGGGTTCTCTGCATAGCTGACCTCGAACCTCTGCAGGTAAACCATGCTCCCTTGTATTCCTAGTATTAAGATAATACTGTCGCGTCCCCCATACCCTGACGAGGTGGTATTGGGAACGTCCTAGCCTAGATTTCCATCTAAAGGACTTCAGGTCAACTTCCTAGGACGAGTCACACTTCAACCCTCCACACACAAGCTTATGTAGGCCGCACGTTCCATGCGAAGCAAGGAACTTGCGAGGTGCAGGGACTCTTTTTCTCGACGTGCTACTCACTCGGTTTCTGAGTCCCCGGGTAAAAGCCAAAGCCAGTAAGGCCGGGACTTTCCTCCCTACCTAAGGGGTAAATCACCCCATGTAAATAGCGTGGTTTGTATTTCAGTTACTGAACAAATGACAAATTCGGAGATAATTTGTATTTTTCCTAACCATACAAACCTTAGCAATTTACACATATTTGCCTGCCAGCCCTGTCCCCCAAGGCAAGTCCTACCTCTAAGCGAAGTGAAGCAGTTCACCGGTGTGTGAGGGAGGGAGGGGTAGCTAGCTACCACTCCCCCTACCCCCTTGCTAACTAGCGCAGGGGTAGTTAACCCTCGTTAAAATTCTTATGGCTCGTCATTTCAGCTACGCCGAAAGTAAAACTCCATGTAAATAGCTAAGGTTTGTATGTTAGGAAAAATACAAATTATCTCCGAATTCTCGGCGTCAATGACCTTAGATGTCAGGATGCCTGAAAACTTTAAATCATTCATTCATTCATTCTCCGAATTTGTCATTTTATGAATACTTACCTGGCAGTTATATATATATTCTAAGGCCCACCCACCTCCCCTCAGGAGACAGGTCGGGCATAGATGATCTGAAGAACAGAAAACGGGAATGATTCCAAGTACCACCCTGTAAGGGTTGTTAACCACCTAACCGTACAACCACCACAAGGTGGTTGCCGCGATTTTTGAAAAATTCTGCCGAAAGTCAGAGACTATAGCTATATATATATAACTGCCTGGTAAGTATGCATAAAACTTTGTTTTATCATAAAAACTACATTTTTGGAGGTCTTCCTCGCTAACTAGGTACAGTATGTACCTGTATATGATCGGTCCCACATTTGAGAAACCTTGCGTCTCAGTGCGCAATTCTCTGAGTAGGATTCCTCACGCACAATTCATTGTAGAAAGGCTACCGTGAAGTATTCGTCTCTGGATAGGTCTTGTAAAGCACGATATCATTCTCAGGCAAGGTCACCCCTACGCTCGCCTCCCTCCGACACTGCACATGCACTGGATAAGTCTTGTCTAGAGGGTGACAAAAACTCATGGGAAGATCTCCATGCACAAGTTCCCTGGATAAGGAGCCTATTCATAGAGAGGCTCCCCAAATACACTTTGGGTGAGTTCCTCAGAGCTCATTCTGCCATATACTCCTTGAGCATATTGGAGAAATCATCATCATCATTAGGGATCTGGCTGTCATAGAATGCTTCAGTCTGCAGATCTTCCCTATGTGACCATATTAGCCCTTCAGAGGTACAAGCATTCACTTCATCACCCAAGACTAGTATGGGAGCAAAGCAGACCTGCCACCTTTCTTCAGAACCAGATAACCCCCCCATCGGCCAAGTGATGAGGATTCATTGGATACTATCTACCCTTTGGTTCCCTACTCAGGCCCTGCCCTGTTGAAGGCAGAAGACCCTAAGTTTGAGTCAAACATTTTTGAAGATTCTTACTTACATTAGGTAGATCATTGGTCTGGGAGAGCCAACCAGAACTTTGATGAAAGGAAGAAAAACCTCAGTTGTTTGGCTTTTCAGCATTCCACAAGTTTCAAGACCTACTTTTAGGGCTTCTCTCCTTAGAACTGGCTAGGGAAGCCATAGACAACTCAGACACTCGCTTCTTTGGCTGGAGGGACTTCATACTTGCAAGTTGCTCCAACAAAATCTTGCTTCCAACTCCCTCGAGGCTGATGACCCGAAAGTGGGGGACTACTCTTTGTCGTCTCCACATTGGTGACATTCAGATGATGTAGTGGTTTGCGGACTGTGGCCAGTGGTAGCACCCGAACTGCCTAGTGTCCGAATGCCGACCACAACCCGACGTTCACTACACAACAAATATACAATGGTGTAATACCCAAAAAAACCTAAGTAACAGGTCAAGAGAACGGAGCTCTGGGCACCACCCCTTGATTTATACTGGGCAAGGGGACCCAGCTTGAATCTTGTTTTTTATCATACCTTTCATTGGGCTAGCTGGATTATAAATAAAGGTATAAGAACATTAGGTGAAAGGGAATATTATAATTGATAACAGAACACAGTGTGGGAGGAAAGAATTATGATAAATTACTGTACTTATGAGCTTCAAAAAACAGTGGTGGAGGAGAAGACACCGTGGTGAGAGGTTCTGAAATGAAATGCTGTATTCCTAAAAACAAGAAAAAAATATTTATTTGTAAATATTTATCTGTCAATTCCAATAACCAAATTTAGGGCAAAATTATCAATCCTTTACACTCCAGCTCCACAAATAACAAACAAACTAGAAATTACCCATAAGAAAATATAGATCTGTGAAAATACTGTGCTACCGTACTTTCCCCTGAATCAATACTGTCCCTTCAATATCCAGTTCACCACTAAGCTGCAAAATTACTTACAATTTTTTCATATTCTGAACAGTTCAGCCGCATACGCTGCTGTGCAGGTCTCTGCGGGCCCACCATTACAATGTCTCGAAAAGTTTGTCAACGGTACATTTGAAATCTCTCAATCTTGGAAGGGGTTTTGAATAAGTCCGAATTCATACTAAACTCAAAAGTCACCCTCTTCCTGACATCAGAATTCACTTCTTGGGCCTCTGACCAGATATGCCATTTCAATAGCTCCTGTTAACTATTTAATGTTCATGACACACTCTCATATAGCAACACAGTAGCTTACTTCTAGTTACAAGGTATGGATATAGAACAGCATCACAGACTAGTACAGACTGATAACAGGAAATATTCTAAATTCGCTCTCCCTTACACTCCCTACTGAGTGTAGGGGCTGCTGTCAATACCTGGAAAGGAATAATAACAGATCAAAGCATTTTTTTTATATATGGGCACAGAGGGACATCAATATATATATATACAGGTTTAAAAGAAATGACTATGTTTCATAAAATACAACTCCACTAAGTTTTCTTAGATACAAACACCTTATATATTACAATGACACACAAGTCTCTGCTGGCTGGCCAACACCAATCATATTGTGACGATCGTCTGATACCCTTGACAGTGAGGCATTTGTTGACTGAATGGCCCACTTATAGCTCAGAAAGAAATAGATATCTGTTTGAGGCTCGAGGTGAGGATGGCAGATTCATCCTTGCCAAGTTCCTTGGATATGACGTGTCGTACAATGCTTGCAGCATTTTTAGATTTATTTCAGAAGCAGGTCATCTGAATGCTATTTAACTTTTGTAACATTACTTTTAAAGTTATGATTCAATATTCTTTTACTTTTAACTTATAATGAATGATATAGGCTTTAATGACCTTTGATGTCAGGATGCCAGAAAACTTCAAATCATTCATCCATTCCCTCGAGGATGAGAAAGCTCTTAGTTCGGGAAGGCTTGAATACTTCTCCTCTACTAATAAATGTGGCCATCACTACCCTAACTCTGGGTACATTGGTAGAGAAAATAGGGATACAATTAACCATCTTTTTAGCCTTTTGAGTCAACCAATAGGGAACCTACTATGATGGTTACCCTCCAAGCAACCTGGTTAGACCACTAGTGGTCAGGTCAGGAATGGTAGCCTTCTTCACCTCTTCTTAGGATTTGTCAAATCCTGAAAGTAACAAGTTTATAAACTTAGTTCAATCTCGGCCAAAGGTGGCCGCCTTCCTAGCTCACAAGTTGGCTAACCTGTGGTCCAACCTAGACCATACGTGGAGGGATGCCGAAGCTACCAAATTTTATAGGCTAATTGGATAATGAGAGGCACTTGCATTAAAGAATGCCTGTATTACCCAGACCCCTGCACTCTTTGCCCCAAGTAGGTAGAGGCAACGGTGGAAAACTGGATGAAGTCCAGTCAGGATTCCTTTTTCCAGTCAGGACTCCTTTTTCCTCTGAGCTGTCACCTTTAAGAAGTCCGGAACATTAAAAGGTGTTGGCATCGACTCTGTTGAAGTCAGCCCTCAGGAAGTCCTCTACAATCTTCAGATTAAGGTCCGCTAAACCAACAGAATCTTTCTTGAGATGATTAATGGATTCTGTTTAGCCCTTTCATTCTTGTTATGGTCAGCCCAGAAGGGAAAGGGCTGGGAGAGGAGCCAGAAGTCACTAGGGAAGGGAGTCCAGTCTTTCAACCGGCACAAGTGACGTGATGCCTGTCAAGGCATTGGGCAAGGTGGCAGCATCACGGCGCAGAGGACTGGATGGTAGATTTCTTCTGACATGGATACTTCCTCCTGTTCACCAGCTATCATCCTCTCCTCACTCTGACTCTGATAACGATGTGTTATTATTACTTGGATTCAGAAAAATATCTCTATTAGTCGGAGGTAGAGAAGTTGGACAAGGGCATGCTGGAGGTATTACAGGCTGGATCTCCAGGCTTTTACAGTTTTCTATTCCTTGTGGAGAGGTTAACTGGTGTCTGGAGACTGGTAATCAACTTCTCCAGCCTGAACGAGTTTGTTTTATAAACTCTGCTTAAGATGGAGACGGTAACCACCGTACAAGCTGCAGTCAGGGTGAATGATGATGTGCTCTCTTTACACCTGGGAGATGCATACTTTCAGATTTCGGTACAGTACATCGGTCTTCAAGAAAGTTCCTCTGCTTCATCCTCAGGGGAAGGTCTTTCAGTTCCTCATGTGTTCATTTGAGTGTTCACACTCGTCTCATACAGTATTGGGCTTGCGCTAACAAGATATGTCTCCTAAGGTATCTCCACGATTGGTTGATCCTATCCTTTACCTGGAGACAACTCCTTCAGCTCCTTCAGCGTTGATGATAGCTCCTCTAGATCATGGTAAATCTAGAGAGGTCCAATCTCATACCCAAGCATGGGATGGAATACCTGAGGATGCAGGTAGACACAATGGCAGGAAGAGTCTTTCCATTTAACAATTGTGTCAGCAGACTCGGAAGGGTAGTGTGCCCTTTCCTACACCTCCAGCTCATCAAAGGCAGCAGCTACTAGGACATGACTCATCTTTAGAGAAGCTTCTACATCAGTGGTAATGTCATTGACCCCTGAAAGACACTGGTCACCAACCAACAATCCTTCCTATCATGTAGTGTCTGAGGAAAAGGTAATAAGGGTCAGTCTAGGCTGGTGGCTGATGAACGAGAATCTCCTGAAGGGGACTCTTTTAGTGCCCTCTCCCAGATTTACTACTTTTCATGGGATGCTGGTCTCAGGAAGGGAAGATCCAGCACATCAACCTGCTAAAATTGAAGGCTGCATTCCTGGTGTTGCAATCATTCCAACAGCATCTGATAGGCTACTTTGTAGCACTGAAGGTCAACAATACTATTCTAGTGGCATACATCAACAAGCAAGCAAGGGCTTTTTCAATATTAAACTTACCCGATAATCATGTAGCTGTCAACTCCGTTGCCCGACAGAATTCTATGGAGGGATACGCCAGCTATCACAATACTAGAAGGGGGTGTATTTACCAGCGCCACCTGTGGCCAGGTACTCAAGTACTTCTTGTTGACACCTCCTCAATTATTCCTCTGTCGTGCTTCCGGCAAGACGTTCTGGGATACGCTTATGTTCTTGGAGTATTTTCACGACTTTGGTGAAGTATTTCTCTTTGATTTCGGCTGTCGCTTTACTGGAAACTTCTATATTAGCTTAGTTAGCTTTTGGAATTAATTTGATTAATTATGGTGACGAAGAGAGTATGAACTCTCGTTCACCTTTCAATGGCCGACCCTTCCCTTAGATGGAAGTGTTGGTCTCTAAGAGAATATAGACTCTCTTTCTTAATTTTGCTTAACAAAAGTTATAGATTTATTTTATATCTCTCCGCCTCTTATAGGCCTCTTCGATTAACTTCCTTTTATTATAAACTTATTAAAATTAATTTTTATATTTGTTTATATTCGACCTTCCTAATAGTAGGCGGTCTTTTCTTGGTACCGAAGTTAATTAACATTGAGCCCGTCATTTCGGTTTTACCTGTTAACATATGCTATTTCCGCCACAGAGTTTGAAAGAATTTCTTTGATAGTCTCGTACTGTTTTCAAAGTTGAACTAACGTTTTGTTTTGTCTCTGCAGTTGTTGACGTTCAGAACGTTCAACTTGCACTCTATCGTTACGATAGAGAAAGAATGTTCACGGTTTCACGTTGCAGTAAGAGTAACCGTGTCTAGCGTTTTGTTCATTCTTTCTTAACTTAATGGTTTTGATCCTAATAAAGGAACTTTTCAGTTTTTTTCCTTTAACAATAATATGTTTTAACGATATATATGATTGGGCTCTTCTCTCAGGTTCTAAGTCAAGAGAGAGAGAGAGAGAGAGAGAGATAGAGACGGAGGGAGAAAGAGGATAAACGTTTCTTTCAAACCTGCCAGGCGTACGAGTAACGTCGTTATCGTTTTTGCTCTTCTCCCTAGTCTCTTTAGGGGAAGAAACTAAACGTTTCTAGAGTGATCTAGTGTTTAGTCTCTTTCCAGCCACTGAATTATCTTTCATTAGATTTTTCTGTTACATTGTAATTCTGTTTTTCGCAATTACTAACTTTTGAGAAAGGATAGAATTGCGTGTTTCAGGTACAAACCACTTAAAGTTTCGAGTTCAGTGAAATAAGTGCAAACAGAAATCAAAGTGATAAGTGATTAGCGCAAAGTATGTCAGTGTTGTTCGTGAGGGTACTTTTGTGCGCGCCAGTCGTCCTCCCAGTCCGGGACCTCTTGCAAGCTCCCAAGCCCAGGGGAGAAGCAATGTCGAAGGGCAGAAGGGTTCAGCAGGCCTTGATCGGCGCACAGAAGTATCCTCGGTGGTTGTGGGCGTGTCTTACCGAGACCGTCACTCCCACCCGCAGACGATTGAGCCCTTATTTTGCTCGTCTGCAGAAGAAATTTAGGGGAGAAAACGCTGGTCTCAGGTAGACCTTTTAAACGTAAAGTCCAGACCTATGCCAGACGTACGAAGTTAGAGTTCACAGTCATTGGGTTAGCTCTGACTCTCCTCAGTCATCAGTTGAATGCACTCCGCCTAAGAGGAGTAAGGTTCTGCCACAACAGAGCTCGACTGTTTAGGCTTTACCTCAGCCTACTGTAGTTTCTGCCGACCCCAAGTGGACTCTACTACAGTCCATGCAAGCACTGCTTTCGGACTTGTTGCGTGAGTGTCGGGCTGAGAGTGTTGCGCCTCCGCCTCCGCCTACACTCCCTCCGCCTATGCTCGCTCCGCCTGATCGCAGTTCCACCTGCCAGGCGTACGATGTTGTGGACTCTACTACAGTCCATGCAAGCACAGCTTTCGGACTTGATGCGTGAGTGTCGGGCTGAGAGTGTTGCTCCTCCGCCTCCGCCTACACTCCCTCCGCCTACACTCGCTCCGCCTGATCGCAGTACCACCTGCCAGGCGTACGATGTTGTGGACTCTACTACAGTCCATGCAAGCACAGCTTTCGGACTTGATGCGTGAGTGTCGGGCTGAGAGTGTTGCTCCTCCGCCTCCGCCTACACTCCCTCCGCCTACACTCGCTCCGCCTGATCGCAGTACCACCTGCCAGGCGTACGATGTTGTGGACTCTACTACAGTCCATGCAAGCACAGCTTTCGGACTTGATGCGTGAGTGTCGGGCTGAGAGTGTTGCTCCTCCGCCTCCGCCTACACTCCCTCCGCCTACGCTCGCTCCGCCTGATCGCAGTACCACCTGCCAGGCGTACGATGTTGAGCCACGTGCTGAGTTTGCTGTTCCCAGTGGTGTTCAGCCTCCGCCTTCCTTAAGGCAACCTTTACAATGGGATCAGGAGGATTATACCTCTCTTCCTCCGCCTCCACTTGCTGCTCCACCAGTGATGCAACACTCGGTTGAGGTACAACAACCTCTCCCGTCCATGAGTCAGTCTCCTCAGCTCTCGCTGCAGCGAGCTCAACCCTCCACAAGGCAAGCACCACAACACCTTAGCCTTGCGCCTCAGGAGCCTCAGCTTGCGAGACATTTACCTTGTTCTGCGCAGCCTCTTCCTCATCGCGCTCCGCTCACACCACAGGAACTGGAACTTGCTACTCCGCTTCCGCCAACCGCTCAGCAAGCGCAACCCTTGGGTTCAACCACTCATGCTAGGAGTCAGCCTCCTCCACCCATGCGCCTTCCTTCTGCTTGTCTTTTATTCAGCCTTTGCAGACTGAGCCTCAGGTGTTCCCTCAACAGAGTCTTGAAGAGGAAACCACAACTATTGTTGTTCCAGCTCGTTCTGACTCTGCTGTTCAGCATACCTTACCTCCATTTTCAAACCATGGCAAAAATATGAATCATGAGTTATGAATGTAAGGTAAACATTATGTTGATTTTTAAACCCCATGCAAGCATGCATAAAGCACTCTAGCACTGGTCATGGATTTTCTGAGAAAGGTTAAACGCCATGCACACGCTCTGCTTTCCTTACAGCAGGCTCTGCTTACTACATGCTCAGCATACAGCATGCTCTGCATTCAGCATGCTCTGCATACAACATGCTCTGCATACAGCATGCTCTGCTTTCAGCATGCTCTGCATACAACATGCTCTACATACAGCATGCTCTGCATACAGCATACTCTGCATACATCATGCTCTGCATACCTTACCGCATGCCTCTCAGTCACACATCTTGGGTTGTTGCCAACTCACTAGACTGTCAAGCAGTTTCATAACGTTGCCTTCTAGTCTGCTGCTTTTGCACCAGTGAACCCTCACTCAGAGAACTTAGCTTTTCTAGGATAAGGTCCCTGTAGATGAGAAAGTTCTTTTCTCCCTCCTTCTGATATTCCCTTGAGGACTCTGTCATTTGGAGGGAGCCTTTAGCTGCATAACCTCTTATGGACTTTTATTTAAGCATAACATGCTTCCAGGGAAGGTTATGGTTCCACTTCAGTCGCTAATCCCGTCTGTTACCACACCTGCTCCCTTAGACCTTGAGCTGTGTTGCATGACACGCAGTCCAAGCTTAGTCCTTGTTAGAGGATTTTTTGTTTACGGAGTCAATGTGTCACGGGGAAGACGTTCAACAACCAACAGAAGTGACTTGTTGTGACGCAGTGCGGCAACCTCAGCAACCCATTAAGGAGTTGTCTGTACGACCCAGACAGTCTAGACAGATTCGGGTTGTCACTGTACTTCCTCGCTTGCCCATGATTAACAGTTCACAGACTGTGCAGCAGTATCATGATCTTGTGTCCGGCTCCGTCAGACGACTGGCTTTTAAGAGCTCCCACAAGTCGTCGCTGTCTGGAGATTTTCAAATGGACTATGGATCTGACCAAGGAACTGGGCCTCCTGGTCAATTTTGAGGAGTCTCAGCTCGTTCCATCCCAGACCATTGTCTCCTTGGGTATGGATCTTCAGAGTCGAGCTTTTCGGACTTTTCCGTCGGCCCCAAGGATCTTCCAAGCCCTAGAATGCATCCAGAGCATGCTGAGAAGGAACCGATGCTCAATCAGGTAGTGGATGAGTCTAACAGGGACACTTTCATCGCTGGCCCTGTTCATCGTGTTAGGGAGACTCCACCTCCCCTCCCTTCAGTATCATCTAGCTGCTCACTGGATAAAGGACATGACGCTAGAGACGGTCTCAGTTCCTGTTTCCGAAGAGAGGAGGTCTTCTCTCGCGTGGTGTAAGAACAGCTTTCTTCTCAAGGAAGGTTACCTTTGGCTGTTCAGAAACACGACCGCCGTCTCCTCTCGGACGCATCAGACACGGGCTGGGGTGCGACTTTGGACGGACAAGAATGCTCGGGAACATGGAATCAGGAGCAAAGGACACTTCACATCATTTGCAAGAAGTTGTTGGCGGTTATTCTGGCCTTGATAAACTTCAAGTCCCTCCAGCTTAACAAAGTGGTGGAGGTGGACTCTGACAACACCACAGCCCTGGCTTACATCTTCAAGCAGGGAGGGACTCTTTCGTGGAAGTTGTTCTAGATCGCAAGGGACTTACTCATCTGGTCTTTAGATCGAAAGCTAACTGGTAACGAGGTTCATTCAGGGCGGTATGAATGTCATGGCAGATCACCTCAGACGGAAGGGTCAGGTCATCCCCACAGAGTGGACCCTTCTCAAGAATGTTTGCAACAGACTTTGGGCCCTGTGGGGTCAGCCAACCATAGATCTGTTCACTACCTCGATAACCTAGAGACTCCTGTTGTATTGTTCTCCGATTCCAGACCCAGCAGCAGTTCACGTGGATGCTTTTCTGCTGGATTGGTTCCATCTCGACCTGTATGCATTCCCGCCGTCCAATATTGTCAACAGAGTACTTCAGAAGTTCTCCTCTCACTAAGGGACACGGCTGACGTTGGTTGGCTCCGCTCTGGTCCGCGAGAGAATGGTTCTTAGAGGTACTGCAATGGCTGGTCGACATTCCCAGGACTCTTCCTCTAGGAGTGAACCTTCTAAGTCTACCTCACGTAAAGAAGGTACACCCAATCCTCCACGCTCTTCGTCTGACTGCCTTCAGACTTTCGAAAGACTCTCAAGAGCTAGGGGCTTTTCGAAGGAGGCAGCCAGAGCGATTGCCAAAGCAAGGAGAACATCCACTCTCAGAATCTTTCAGTCTCAAGGGGAAGTCTTCCGTAGCTGGTACAAGACCAATGCAGTTTCCTCAACCAGTACCACTGTAACCCAGATTGCTGACTTCCTGTTATATCTAAGGAAAGTAAGATCCCTTTCAGCTCCTACGATCAAGGGTTACAGAAGTATGTTGGCAGCGGTTTTCCGCCACAGAGGCTTGGATCTTTCCACCAACAAAGATCTACAGGACCTCCCTAGGTCTTTTGAGACCTCAAAGGAACGTCGGTTGTCCACTCCAGGCTGGAATCTAGACGTGGTCCTAAGGTTCCTTATGTCATCAAGATTTGAACCTCTCCAATCAGCCTCATTTTAGGACCTCACATTAAAAACTCTTTTCCTCGTGTGCTTGACAACAGCTAAAAGAGTAAGTGAGATCCACGCCTTCAGCAGGATCATTGTTTTCACATCTGAAACGGCTACATGTTCCTTGCAGCTCGGTTTTTGCTAAACGAGCTTCCTTCACGTCCTTGGCCTAAGTCGTTCGAGATCCCAAGCCTGTCCAACTTGGTGGGGAATGATCTGAAAAGAGTACTTTGCCCAGTTAGAGCTCTTAGGTACTATCTAAAAAGGTCTTAACCTTTACAAGGACAATCAGAAGCCTTATAGTGTGCTATCAAGAAACCTTCTTTTCCAAGTTCTAAGAACTCAGTTTCTTACTATTCAGGCTTCTGATTAGAGAAACACATTCTCGTCTGAAGGAAGAAGACCTTGCTTTGCTGAAGGTAAGGACACATGAAGTGGGAGCTGTGGCTACTTCAGTGGCCTTCAAACAGAACCATTCTCTGCAGTGTTTTATGGATGCAACCTATTGGAGAAGCAAGTCAGTGTTCGCATCATTCTATCTCAAAGATGTCCAGTCTCTTTACGAGTACTGCTACACCCTGGGACCATTCGTAGCAACGAATGCAGTAGTAGGCGAGGGCTCAGCCACTACATTTCCATAATCCCATAACCTTTTAACCTTTCTCTTGAATACTTTTTATGGGTTGTACGGTCGGCTAAGAAGCCTTCCACATCCTTGTTGATTTGGCGGGTGGTCAATTCTTTCTTGAGAAGCGCCGAGGTTAAAGGTTGTGATGAGGTCCTTTAGTATGGGTTGCAGCCCTGTATACTTTAGCACCTTTGAGTTGATTCAGCCTCCCAAGAGGAACGCTGCGCTCAGTAAGGAAGACGATCTTATTAAAGGCAGAGTAACGGTTCAAGTCGACTTCCTTACCAGGTACTTATTATTTCATTGTTATTGTGGATAACTGATTATATGAAATACGGGATACTTAGCTATCCTTTAGTCTTGTACACTGGTTTTTCACCCACCCCCCTGGGTGTGAATCAGCTACATGATTATCGGGTAAGTTTAATATTGAAAAATGTTATTTTTATTAGTAAAATAAATTTTTGAATATACTTACCCGATAATCATGATTTAATCGACCCTCCCTTCCTCCCCATAGAGAACCAGTGGACCGAGGAATAATTGAGGAGGTGTCAACAAGAAGTACTTGAGTACCTGGCCACAGGTGGCGCTGGTAAATACACCCCCTTCTAGTATTGTGATAGCTGGCGTATCCCTCCATAGAATTCTGTCGGGCAACGGAGTTGATAGCTACATGATTATCGGGTAAGTATATTCAAAAATTTATTTTACTAATAAAAATAACATATTTCAGAGCACTTTTCTGAGTTGGCGATGTAGGCTCACGAGTGGGCACTAAACAATACAGTGGAGCAGTTGGCGAGATTCATTCCTGTCAAGGGGAGTGTAATGGTCGACAAACTTGGTCACCAGGGGCAAGTGGTTTGAGCACAGTAGTCTCTTATTCCTGAAGTGTTGAGGAGCCTTTTGACTTTGTGTGGTGTTCCAACGATAGATATGTTCGAGACAAGCCTCAACAGAAGGCTCCCTATCTTCTGCTCCTCAGTCCAGGATCAGACAGCAGCCGTATGGGACGCCTTTCAATATCCATGGGACAACCTGGACATCTAGCTTTTCTGTTATTTTGTCTGATTTTAAGGATAGTCACCAGGGTACTGACTACTACAAACCTCAAGATGACCATGATGGTTCCCAAGTGACCTCATGCTTAATAGTACCCAGACCTTCTGATGTTTTTAGTAAAGGTTCTGAGAGAACTACCCAATTGGCCCAACCTATTTTGCCACCCCCCACTTTGGAGACACCACAAATTGATGACATCCCTGCCACTCACTGGTGGAGACTATCCAGCATCTCCTCTGAGCAAAAGATTTTGCGTGAGGCACTGCACAGATATTTGGATATCTCTGAAAATCCTCTATGGCAGTCTTTGAGGTAAAGTGGGCTTTCTGGGATTGGTGTTGTGGAAGGGGTACAATGATTCTCTGGTCAGATCCTTAATTCAGCTGATTGCAGAGTTCCTTGTTTTTCTGTGCAGAGAGAAGCTACTTTCAGTCTTTGCATGAAAAGTCTATCGCTCAGCCTTAAGCCAAGACTTTGTGGGAATTTTTTATGCTCATGAGATGCTTCAAGCAGTCTTGCCCACTGAAGGGACTCAAGCCACACGTGTGTAACATCACCAAAGTTCTTGGTATCCGAAGAGGACCCCTTATGGACCTTTAAAGTAGGCATCTAACAAGGATTATTTTTTGGCCTGGCTTCAACAAAATGAGTAGGTGAACTGCATGGCCTATCACATCTAGTTAGTCATTCTAAGGGGTGGAGAAAATTTTTTCCTTTAATTTTTTTTCCTTTGTTCTTGCTGTAAATGATCCTTAGTTCTGTCACTAATACAAACCAATGCTATTTATAGGGGATATTACCTTCAGCGAAGCTGAAAGATGAGCCATTAGATTTTTAGCGAGGGTTAACCACCCACATGCTAGTTAGTGGAGGGGGAGATGGAGGGTAGTAGCTACCCCGGTCACTCACACACCTGGGCTGTGAACCCACTTTGCTTATGGCTCGGGATGAGAGACGTTGTCTCCCTCCGCTTACCAGCCATTTGACTTATTTTTTCTTAATCTGATTTTTTTTATATACTATATATGAAAACATTCTTGTAATGTTTTTATATATATTTTAAGCCTTTTTTTACAGTGAATGTTGCTGTTTGTGTGACAGCGTAGTGTGGCAGGTTCTCAAGGGCGGAGAACCTTCTCTTATGATCTTCCTCCCCTTGGAAGACGGACAACCTGTAGTCTGGTGGCCTTCCTAGTGACTTGGCCTCCGCTGCAGGGGATACTCCTTCTTCGTTCAGATGTTACATCGCTCTCCCCCTGACGAGTTCTTGAAGAAAACTGCCTGTGGCCTTCACAAAGCTTGACTTCGATCTTGCTCCTTCTTGCTTACAACGTCGCTCTTCCTCGTTACGTGGGCAACCGGGAGATCATCTGTGTGGGAACACCTTTCCCGTTCGCAGGTTAGGTTGCGCTCCCGAACGGTTTTCTTCAGTATTCAAGTGGAAATAACTGTTTGTAATTTAACTTTTTCAGCTCTCGATGCAGCACTCCTTCATGTGGCGATGGGCCAACGGCCATTCTTAGCCGGTGGAGGGAGTGCATAACTTTTAGTTGTTCCGTACCTGGAATACAAATCTACGCTATTTATAGGTATTACTTTCGGCAAAGCTGAAAGGATGAGCCATTAGAATTTAGCATTGGTTAGCCACCCATCTCGCTAGTTAGCGGCGGGGGGGGGGTTAGTACCTACCCCTCTCACACTCACTCTTTGACTGTGCTTCACTTTGCTTTTGGTCAGATGGAGAATGGTTGTTACTGCTCTTCCTCCTCTCCCTTTGGATTGCCAGTGTTGATCTTTTTATGCTTTTTCTTTTAGTTTGTGTGTGTGTGTGCGCCCTTGCTTGCTGGGCATCCTTACCTGCCCTGGACCCGAAGGCCGCTCCTGTGGTACTTTCATTTCTTCCGTGGATACCGATCCTCACCGTTTGTGTCTGGCTTGTAGTGGGCAACGGTGTGACGTGGATAGTAAGTGTGTTGAGTGTTATGAGTGGTCTGCCTCCCAGTGGGAAAAGTTTGGGCGATGGCTTAAGAAGTCTAAAAGGGACTCTTCTGCTTTGAAAATTTCTTTGAAGCAGAAGAAACACAAGGCTTCTTCTTCCGCCCCTCGACTTTCTTCTGAAGCTTCTATTCGAGTGGTTCCCTCCTGGGTTCTGTCGAGTAGTAGCGCAAGCCCCCCTAACTCATGGTCTAACTTCGTCCTCGAAAGACGGTGTTGCCTCCCTTAGTGAGGCGGCCCCCCCTCTCCCCCCGAGGGAGACTTTGTCTCTTTCTCCACTTTCTTAAGTGTGGCCATCCTTGGGTTTGCCTGGTCCACCTTCCATGGAGGTATTGTTGCAGTTGCTTCAGCGGGGTGCAGGATTGCAGTTTTCTTCTGAGTCAGAGGTGGACCCTTTGGCCCTGGTTGAAATGGGCGTCTCCGAGGCTTTGTCTGCTGCCCAGCCAGCGGACTTCATTCCTGCCTCTTTCTATGTTCCTTCAGCCACCGCTGAAGACCGTGCTTCCCCTCCCGATCCTTCCGTGGGGGCCAGCAAAGTCCAAGGCCTGTCTGTCCTGCGAGTGACCACCTCTCTCGTTCGCGAGAGACCACTCATAAAGACTCCTCTTTGGAGGCCTGCTGCTGATCTGCCTGGTGCTCTGCCTGCCCCTGGGGAAGCTTGTTGTTGTGGTCGCCGAACTTGCCCTCCTTTTCGCCTCATTTGTGCTCTTTCGCCCTCGGTGAAGAGATGACTGTTTTGCTCGTCTGTTTCGTCTTTGCAGCGCTGCTTTTTGGAGGAGGTTTCCTAGCTTGTTTAGTTCTTGACCTTCACCTGTTTCTCTGGACTTCATTTCTCAGCAACAAACCCCAGTTTGTGACTCGCCATTGAGGTTTCGTTCGCGATCTTCCCTTGCTGGTGATTGTCCATCCAAGGATCTTCATTCGGCTACTCGCTGATCTCCGGCTTGCTCAAGCGCGATCTTTCTCCCTTAGGGCCGAGGAAAGAGCGATTTTTCTCCCTCAGATACGAGGAAAGCGCAGTCTTCTTCGTTTCGCACCCTCAAATCTCTTTCAAAAGCTTCTTCTTGCTCACTTTCTTCCGAGGGACGATCGAGTAGGAGCGCAGACCGACTAACTCCTTGGCAACCCCAGTATACTGGAGGGGGTTGTTGTTGCTTTCTCTAGAGAAGCAACTTCACCTCCAGCTGCCAGGGAGCCATTTTCCCTTTCAGATCTTTAGGAGGTGTGGTCGACCTTAGGGATTTTGGGACCCCTTCGAAGGAGGAGCTGCTGCGTCTCCATCAGCGCGGTGCTAGGAAGGATCCTTCTCCAGAGCCTTCAATATCTCATGTTCTGGAACTGTGCGTGCGAAGTCCATCTTTCGCCCTCTCCTGGCCCTTCCACGTGTTCATCTCTCGCGTCATCCCGGGACCTCGTTGTCCCCTAACCCTCAACCCTTTGTTTTTCCTCATTGGAAGCCGCAGTTACAGATATGGATCTTCCGGGGACCAGCGCTCCTACCACCACCAGCTCTAAAGGTCGAGTATTGCCATCACCTCACCCTGATCATCAATTGCGACGATCAGAAGATCCCATAAATTGTAGGCCATCACGATTCAAACGCTCTTCCTCTAGAAGGCGTTCATGCTCTAGAGCTTCGCGGTCACGAGACCCCGGTCTCAACGCTCTCCTCGGAGGCGTTCCTCTTCACGAGGAGAAGTCTCAATCGCGTTCTGCAGGATCATGAGCACAGTCTAGACCCAGGTCCAGATGCTCACGTTCTAGGTCTCTACGATCTAGATCACGAGAACGATGCTTCCGTTCGCGAGAACGATGCTTCCGCTCGCGAGAACGATGCTTCCGTTCGCGAGAACGATGCTTCTGTTCACGAGGGTGTCGTTTATGCTCGCGAGACTACTGTTCACGAGAACATTGTTTACGTTCGCGAGGCCAACGCTCACATTCACAAGCTAGGCATTCGTGACGTTCATGCCGTTCTCAAACGAGATCTAGATACTTCCGTTCATGAACAGCTCGTTCACGATCACGAACCGCACGTTTGGGATCAAGGTTTAGATTTTCCTCGTCTAGAGGTAGAGGTAGGCACTCGCGCACTCCATCAGCGCGTAGCCCCTAAACCTGACCTCCCAAACGACCATGGACCAAACGTGATCATGAGAACGACCACTCCTCATACAGGCATCCAGCTAAACCCCCAGTGCCTTTCACTGGCTGGGGAGTATTAGCAAGGGACTCGCCTATGTGATGCTTATAAATGCGTCCCGCTATGACACGTTCTCCAACGATAAGAGTTGTTCCTACTCAGAGGCCCTCTCTGACAATTTTGTCAGACGTAGATGTGTCTCTGAGGCAGCAGGAAGGCGTTAGACCTTCCTTTTCCTATGTGGCTCCTAGTGCTCCTGACTTCTGCTTGTGAATCGCGTCTTTTTACGTGTGAAACTCGCGATTTTGCCTGCGAATCTCTTGATTTCACTACCAAATTGACAATTTCTGTGAGCAATTCACGAGCAGATGTGTTGGAACCGCAATCAAGTGCAGTACCAACACCTTCGCCCGGTCTTCAGCTTCTACCACCTCTGGCGGCAGGCTGACACCCTTTCCAGAGAGTTTCAAGGAGCCGCCTAATAGGTTCGCTAACGTTCCTATTAGTCCGGACCGTCCTTCTCGTGCATCGAGGGAACGTGTTCCTCTACCTAAGAGAGACTCCCCTGTGTCGACTGAAGCTCCTTCTAGAGTTCCCCCCAAGGGACGTTCTTCTCCCTGACCTCCAAGGGAATCCCAGGGCTTACCTAGAGGGGCAGAACTGCCTGCATGGGTGAGTATTTTTCTTACCGCCCTGCTGATGCCTGAATATGGCTCCTTCATCACCATAACCTTTGACTGCTCCAGTTGAAGCGACCCTGAGGATTCCTTTGGAACCCTTGGTGAGTATGTCCATTGGAAGTCAAGATCCTAGAAGGAGATGAACGTCGGAGAAGGATCGCAGATCACCTCCACCCCGATCACGTGCAGAAGGTCCTCGAGCTTCTGACTTGTACATGGCCAACCTACCCTCTACTTCAGTGAAGGCAAGGGAAACCATGACTAAATGACAGAGAAAGAGGATGAGAGGCGTAACTCAACCACATACCGACATCATCCGTCCTAGGACGAGTAGGGACTTAGGTTAGGCTCGCCCAGGGAGATTACTATCCATCCCTTCACTCCTCAAGGGATTGAAGCAGTGCCTCCAGACCAGCTTCCGATTTACTTACCTCCTCCAGAGGAGGAGCCTTCAGCTCCTAATGCCAAAGCCTCGTTAGGTGCCTCGAAAACCTCGCAGGTGCCTTGAAAACTTCGCAAGTTCCCCATCCTAAGACCTCGGAGGAACTTCCTGTGCATAGGGAATCAAAGGATACCAAGACGAAACCTAAGTACACTGCGGCAAGGGAAGCTCGTAATGCTGAGGCACAACGAAGGTCCACTGTGGCGGGTCCCTCTAGTGATATTGTTGACGACCCTGTCCTACCTCAGACTCTGGAAGTGACTCTGGAGGTGGACGACCCCTTGGATTCCGATGACGAGAATCTTCCAAAGGTGGCTAGTCCGAACTACCACTCGGAACAAGAGAGACTTGAGTTGGAGCACACCTTTTGGCAGTTCCTCGCTTGCATGAGGGCCATCAATAGGCTGTCTACTCCTGGTTCCACCATCCAGGAGGGTAAGGATATGGTTCTCAATGAAATATTCGAGACCTAGTAGCCTTTCAGGTCCAGTGCCGCTTTACTCTGGCCTAAGGAGGTGACAGCTACCAAAAGGGAAGCTATCAGCCAGATAGCTGGAACTTCTAGTACTTTAAGGGCAGGTTCCTCCTCTTGGTCCCTTCCATTTCCTGTGGTTCTCATCATCATCATCTCCTCCTACGCCTATTGACGCAAAGGTCCTCGGTTAGATTTCACCAGTTGTCTCTATCTTGAGCTTTTAATTCAATACTTCTTCATTCATCATCTACTTCGCACTTCATAGTCTTCAGCCATGTAGGCCTGGGTCTTCCAACTCTTCTAGTGCCTTGTGGAGCCCAGCTGAGCGTTTGGTGAACTAATCTCTCTTGGAGAGTGTGAAGAGGATGCCTAAACCATCTCCATCTACCCCTCATCATGATCTCATCCACATATGGCACTCGAGTAATCTCTTATAGTTTCGTTTCTAATCTTGTCCTGCCATTTAACTCCCAATATCCTTCTGAGGGCTTTGTTATCAAACCTACTAAATCTGTTGGAGATTGTTTCTTTGTCTTACCATGACCCATGTCCATAAAGTAACACCAATCTCACTAAACTGATATATAGTCTGATTTTTATATGTAATTTCAGGCGATTTGATTTCCAAATTTTAATTAACCTATCCATTGTCTGATTTGCTTTTTTCAATTTTTCACTAAACCGTAATTCTAAAGTCCCTGTATTGGAGATCATAGTTCCTAAATACTTAAATGATTCTACCTCATTAATCCTTTCTCCTTCCAATGATATTTCATCTTTCATTGCATACTCCGTTCTCATCATCTCTGTCTTTCTTCTTTTTATCTTCAGCCCAACCTCGTGTAATATTTCATGCATTATGGTAAGCAAGCATTGCAAATCCTGTGGTGTCCTGCTAACAAGGACAGCATCATCAGCGTACTCTAGGTGTGCTAAATTCCTTTCACCAATCTTGTCCAATCCTTCTCCACCATCTCCAACTGTTCTGCTCATTACAAAATCCATGGGGAAGATAAACAACATAGGTGACAACACATTACCTTGGAGTACTCCGCTGTTCACTGGAAATTCATTTGATAAGACTCAATTAACATTAACTTTGCACTTACTATGCTCATGAAGAGATTAATCAAATTCACATATTTAAGAGGAATTTCATAATAATGCTCAAATGCCATCAAAAGGAGATTTCTGTATTCTATGCATAGCTCTACAACATGTCTCAAAATTAAACTTTGGTCATTGCAACTTATACCTCTTCTAAATCCTGCTTGTTCATCTCTCAGCTTTTAAACAATCTTTCTCTCTGGTCTCTTTAGAATAAGCATACTACTGTATACAGTGGAACCTCTACATACGAATTTAATCCGTTCCAGAACCAACTTCGGATGTAGAAATTGTTCGGATGTAGAAACGAATTTTCCCATAAGGATACATTGAAATAGGATTAATCCGTGGTTCAGCCCAAAAACCTATGATAACTTCTTAATAAACTACTACACATAATTTTCCCATAAGAATAATGAACACTAAATTAGATAATAGACATGTAAATAAGAAGAATAGACATGTAAATAAGAAGAATTAGCAAAAAATGATAAATAAGAAACGGGTTTTTAGTGTCACTTTACCTTAGAAACTCCAGCGCAGGTGTTGTTAGTCTTGCTACGCAGAGAGGAGACCGACGGGCGGCGAGGAGGTAGAGAGGTTAACTACGATAAACGTACACTACCGTAACTTATTCTAACTTACACTAAGTGAACTTTAACATAACTTAGCTCATTTTTTTTTTATTATATTTTATATTTTTTTTTTACATTTTCTTTTTTTCTTTTTGATGATTACATAATTTTAATCACTATCACTCTCTACATTTAAAATTGACTGAATTTCTTTTGCTTCACTCTTTTCCGTTTTCTGTGTTTCACTTTCTTCCGCTTCACTCTTTGCCGTTTTCTTCGATTCACTTACATCCTCTTCTTCGCGAGTTTGCTTCGCAGTTTTTTTAAAGAAAGCATCGATAGATAATTGCTTGGTATGGCTTTTCAGAATGTTTCGAAAGTGAGTTAGGCAAACATCATCGAATTGAGAAACTACACGACAAACCTGCAATTTCTTTGGATGGTATTTGTCGATGAAGTCGACCACGTCTTGATATTTTCCTAACACCTCTTTTATTTGCGCCGAACCTAACACATGTTCTACCTCCTCGCTCCCTTCCTCGTCATCACTCATGTGCTCCGACATAGCATGGAGTTCCTTGAACTCATCCGTCGTCAGTTCGTCGTGATGTTCGGCGACGAGTTCCGTAACGTCATCTGCGTTGACCTCCAGATCCATGGACTTGCCAAGGGAGACGATTTCCTCTACGGCTTCCGCTGCATCGACCACGGGATCAGGTTCGGGGTCAAAACCCTCAAAATCTCGGGAAGAAACTGCATCAGGCCAAAGCTTCTTCCAAGCGGAATTCAGGGTCCGTCGAGTTAATCCCACCCAAGCCTGATCTATGATCTTCAAGCAGTGCACGATGTTGAAGTGGCCCCTCCAAAATTCACGCAAAGTTAAGTTGGTGCTTTGCGTGACATTAAAGCACTGCTTAAATAAGTGCTTGGTGTACAGCTTCTTAAAATTAGAGATGACTTGCTGGTCTATGGGCTGGAGGATAGAGGTGGTATTCGGTGGAAGATACAGCACCTTTATGAACTTGAATTCATCGAAGATATCATCTTCAAGTCCGGGGGGGGGGGTGAGCGGGTGCATTGTCAAGGCATAGCAGGCACTTTAAAGGCAATTTCTGTTCATGAAGATACTTCTTCACAGAAGGGCCGAAAACTTGGTTTACCCATTGCACAAAGAATTGCCTAGTGACCCAGGCCTTCGAGTTGGATCGCCAGAAAACATGAAGGTGATCCTTATTGACGTTGTGTGCTTTAAAGGCCCTAGGGTTCTCTGAATGGTAAACCAGTAAGGGCTTGACTTTAAAGTCCCCGCTAGCGTTGGCACATAGGGCAAGAGTCAACCGATCCTTCATTGGCTTATGCCCAGGCAATTTCTTCTCTTCGGCAGTGATGTAGGTTCGACTCGGCATCTTCTTCCAAAACAGCCCGGTTTCATCACAATTAAACACCTGCTGCTCTACGTAGCCTTCTTCCTGCACGATCTTTTCGAAGTTCTTGACAAAGTCAGCTGCAGCCTTTGTGTCCGCACTAGCAGCCTCTCCGTGGCGAACAACAGAATGAATCCCGGACCGTTTCTTAAATTTCTCGAACCAGCCACGAGATGCCTTGAAATCATCTGAGGAAGGCTCGGTTGAACTCTCCCCAGCATCACCCCCAGAGCTCTCCTCCTTCAAGTCCGTAAAGATGGCGTGCGCCTTCTCGCAGATGACGGTCTCGGTGAAGGTGTCGCCAACGATCTCTCTATCCTTAATCCACACTAGTAGAAGTCGTTCCATCTCTTCTATGATAGGGGTACGGCGTTTGGAAATTATAGTGATCCCCTTAGA
The DNA here is from genome assembly GCF_036898095.1 of Palaemon carinicauda. Lineage (NCBI taxonomy): Eukaryota > Metazoa > Arthropoda > Malacostraca > Decapoda > Palaemonidae > Palaemon > Palaemon carinicauda. Next base: position 82,318,120 of record NC_090742.1, on the reverse strand, counting down.
AGGTTTCACTGCTTTAATAGCTTCCTTCTGTTTAAGGGTTGTCGAGATCGTCGACATATTACGGCCATACTGTTTAGCAAGTTCACTCACGCGGACGCCACGCTCGTGTTTTTCAATAATTTCCTGCTTAATTTCTAAAGAAAGCATTTCCTTCTTCCTTTTCTCACCACTACCACTACCACTGGCAAAACTAAGCCTTTTAGGACCCATACTTTACGTAAATTACCGTTAAAGGATGCACGTAAAAAATCATGATTAAAACAGAGTTAATAGCAGAACGCACAGAGCACAACCGCAAGAAGCCGACGAGAACAGAGGACTGACCCAAGACCCGCTAATTGAGCGTCCCTCCGAGGTCGATTTGCTGTCTTCTATCGGCGGAAATAAAAAACACTTCAGGCGCTATGAGCACCGACTACGCGTACGAGTATTGTTTACTTCGGGTGTCGAAAAAAACATTCGGGTGTAGAGTCGGAACGTGTTTGAATTGTACTTCGCGTGTCAAAAAATTCGGATACAACCATACAACCGGTACGACGAAAATTGCTTACTTCGTGTGTCGAAATAAAATTCGGGTGTAGAGTCAAAAATTTGCTCGAATTTTACTTCGGATGTTGGAAAATTCGGATGTAGATACGTTCGTGGGTAGAGGTTCCACTGTATATTTTCATAACAAGTGACGAGGAAGTATTACGAGATTGAAGGGGAACTTCATTCCACCATGTCCCTCGACCCTTTAGTAGAGTCTCTAACAAATGGAGTGACTTAAACCCTCTTCTCTTTGAGGGCCTCCCTCTCGGCAGTTCAGTTCCTGAACATAGAGAGAGGTGCGAAGTATGCTGTGCAGGCTGCTACGTGGCTTGATCTATTATTATTATTTCTGAGTCGACCTGTGACACCCGGTGAAAAGGGTCCTTCCTTACGCTTTTCTGATATAAATACTTCCATATATACCAGAGAAAGTTAAAAGTATGGAATGCAGAGGTTACTACCCTCGCGCGAGCACCCAGTGGCCGTCGTGTATAAAGCAGGGGCGTGTGAAAACCACTATTCACAGGCTGTCTTCCATTTAGATAATTCCTTCATCAAAGGGAAGGGCCGTAACAGAAGCCCTAGCTACCTTACCTGAGCCACTCTACCGACGCCCGACGCTAGCGACATCTGAACTACATCCTTCTGTTGGACTTCGTAAGCGTCGTTTTGTTTTTGTTTGCCGCTTGGTTTTCTCTCTGTTTTTGTGAAGTTTCATCATGACCGAGGCTCTCCTTGCTCCTGCACTAATGTTAAGTACCATAGATTATTTTGACAGATTTGTTAGTACCGGGCTTGTGTTATCTTTATTTACTTTAGTGTTTTTAGTGCGTACGGCTTTGGCCTTCCACGGCGGTGGCGGCCATTGTTCTTGTTTACGATTTTACATTTAACTTGTTATGCCCGTTGGTACTCTTGTCATCTTAGGTTCATTATCTTTTATATTCTTTAGGCCTTATGCCATTTATATTATTATATTTTGAATCATATATATATCTGTCTTGGTACTTTTTTTCGCTTACGAGTCCTTTGTCTAGTCGAACCAAGAATAGCGTTCGGGGCTTTATTATAGTTGAGTTATTCCGTTTGGCGATATCATAATTTCGTCAATTTTCACTCTTGTTCGTTCTTGTTTCGCTATTCTTCGTTCGTCTCTTTTTATTGTTTTTTGTTGGTCATGGACTTTTATATGTATTTTATTTAAGGTTCGTTTTAGTTTTCGTTATAGTAACCACGAGAGAGAGAGGCTGGAGTTCTCGTTTTCTGTTCATACGGTCACGTGTCTCCCTCTCTCTCTCTCATTTATGTTAGTTATACTGTACCTAGTACGAGAGCTGGAGTTCCCGTTTTCTGTTCATACAACCACGGGTTCTCTCTCTCTCTCTCTCTCTCTTCCCCTTGCGGGAATTACGCTTTTTTTTTATTTACATGTTTATCTTGTGGTTACTTTGTGTATTTTGGGGCTAGTGTTTTAAATAGGTCCTGTCGTGTGTGAGTCTTTTGTATTGGTTATTTGGATGGCCCTGAGTTATCATTAGTTCCCCTAGTTCCATCCTCTCCCCGCTACAGCCTTGGGAGCTGGATCTGAACCCCTATCCAACTCCGCCATACCATGAGCTGGGAACACGTACCTTTCTGTTATTCTGGTGCACTCCTCCGGCGGGGTTTCGGCCCCTCGGTGGTCACTTGCACTTGACTCCGGCTTCGGCCCGATCCACACGGCTTATTCACCTTCCCTCTCCCCCCCCTCCCGGGAGGTTTCCTTCAGAGTTCTTGCATAGATCATTCTACTTGTTTATATAATGTAATGGGGGTATTCATTATTTCAAGGACCTACCATCGGATCTCCAGCATCTCTAGAGATCTTCCAATCACTAGTCACTGTTCTTATGTAATTACTACGAGCTCCGGCTCCCTTACTATAGATTACTCCGTCGCACTACGGAGTGGGTTCACTCATTTATTTATAGTAGTATTTACAATGGAGCTTCGGCCCTCTTTTGTACGAACCTTAGATCTCATAATTATTCTCAGACTCTTTATAACTTCTCTTGTTATATCAGAGTTCCCGAGAGCATACAGACTTATGTCTTCTTTTTTATTACAGAAAGTTCGCTGTGCTGCCAAGGGTTGCTCCGCCTCCTTTAGTGATCCGGTAGGCCACAATGTCTGCCGGTCTCACGCTCATTGTGCCATCCCCTTCGTCCATGAGCCGGGCCAATCCCCTTACATGGTGTGGTTCCCAGAGGCATGCGCGCTGTGTTATGACCTTGCGTCAATCCTGTGGAATGACGATGTGAGTATTTTCAATATTAATTGATAAGGTGATAACATATTTTGTGTTGAATTACTTTGTTACTTTCTGTAATACTGATATTTGGTACTATCGGGGTATTTTCTACGTCAGTCTCTGTAATATTCTCATCACTTCCAGGCCGACGAGGATGTCCTCCGGACCGCCAGAACGAGCCTCCGGTCCGGGGTCTCGGGCTTTGGGCGTAATACTCCCTCTGGATCCCCCTACCTCCTCGACGAAGACATGGCCTCACGTCTCTTTCCGGGCTCCTCTTCAGCTGCGGTTCCCTCAATCTTAGCGGAGCCTATTATGGAATCCATCAGGGTGACTCCCTCAGGACGAGAATCAACTTTCAGGAGACGTCGCCGATCTGAATATTAACGTTGAGCCCATGGACGAGCAGGTAAGTGGTGCGGAGTTGGCAGACCCTTTTCTTTCATCCTCTATGTCTCCTGCCTCTTCTTTCCTCGGCTTTGATAAGCCTCAGGCTTCTACTTTGGATCCCTCTCTCTCTGTACGACCCAAGGTGAAGCCTCTACGCAATTACAAACCTAAGTCTCGTACTTCAGCTTCGCCAGTCTCTGTATCTCCGGTCCCAGGACCCTCCACTACTCCCGACATCCCTATGGGATCCAGACCTCAACCTTCCAAGAAAGGAAAGTCCGCTAAGGCTAAGGCTTCGTCAGAGATCAGTTCCTCGGAACCCCCGTTGACAGAGATGATAAAAGAGATAGTGAAGACTCAGATGCAACAACAATCTGGGGCAATAACGGAGCTGAAGGCTATGGTGGCCAATCTACTCCGTGCGGGGAACCAGGTGGCACCTCCGGTAGCCCCAGACTCTTCTAAGTTGCCTCCTTTCGAGAAGAACAACCCATGGAGGTTCGCCCACCATGCACCCTACATAGATGGTGCATTAACCGTAGAGGGATTAGGGACCCGCTCTCTAGATGATCTTGAATTTTACCCTCCGGGGCTTCAGTTCCCCTTCAATGGCTTCGTCTGGCTAAAGGAGCATGCTCTTGTTAGGATGGATAAAGTCCCTAAAGAGACTGTCATCTTCCCTAAGGAGCAAGTCCCAAGCTGTCTGGGCTAGGACTCTTGCCGACTGGGGCTGCGTCAACTCCAAACTGACCCCCCCTAAAGGTTCCTATATAATTTTTACCACGCCTCAATCCGTTCCGTCTCCTCTTACGGATAAAGTGGCCGAGTTGACCATCCAATCGTCCAAGGAGGGCTCCCCTGTGCCTGTCCTCAAGGAGTCGGACCCCACCTCGCTGCTTCTTCCGGGCTCCTCTGCCCTTTGGAAGGATGCCTCTGCTACCTTTTCGGTGAGTAAGCTCGACCCGGACTGCGCCTCATCTCTCTTCTCTGAGAAGCTCCCCAAGTTACGGGATCACCTTCTCAAGTTAGAGCTCGACGCTAGAAACAGACTAGCTAGATCGCTTCACACCATGATCTCGGCAGAGATGTTAGCGTCCCTATATCCGGATGAGTCTCTGTTCCAGGTGTTTGCTAAAAACAACCTCCAAGCGTTCCAGTTCGACCTGTACGATTTCTGGACATCCCGGATAAACTGCAGGAAGTATGTTCTGGCGGAAGCGTCCATTAGGCATGAGCCAAATAGGTTCATAGCCTTCTCCTGTTGGGGCAAGACCCTGTTTCCACAGGAGGAAGTAGACAAGGTCTTACAGGACGCTGCTAGGGCTAACCAGAACTTACAAGTGAGATGGGGTCTTTCGACCAAAAGGAGGGTAGACTCAGGGAAGCAGTCTTTCTTCAAAAAGAGACAACGCTTCACCCCATACAAGACCAGCCCTCACTCGTCAACTCCTTCTACCTCTAAGACGGCTTCTCCGCATACATCTCCTCCACCGCAGGTGGTCTACCTTCCTGCTCCCCAAGGTAACCATCCTACCCCCATGGCTCCTTGGATGCCCTCCCTGGCCTTCAATCCAGCTTACGAATCCTCTAATACCTTTCGAGGATACTCTAGAGGCGGCAACAGGGGTAGAAGTCAGTTTCGCCACCGCGGCGGGCCAAGAGCCAGGGGTCCTCGTGGAGGACAGGGGTCTAAATTCACCCCCTCTCAATGAAAGGAATCAGGTAGGAGGGAGACTATACCACTTCCGGGACCAATGGACCTTCAGTCCTTGGGCCCACAGCATAGTATCAAAAGGCCTAGGTTGGAAATGGTCACAAGGGTCTCCACCTCCAGCAGTGACCTTCTTCCAGAAACCGACTCCAATCTTGGAGGAATACACCAAAGAATTACTCAAGAAGAAGGCCATAAAGAGGGTACGGTCACTTAAATTTCAAGGGCACCTGTTCACAGTCCCCAAAAAGAATTCATCGGCGCTGAGAGTAGTCCTGGACTTGTCAAAACTGAATTCTTACATTCTTTGCGACAAGTTCCGTATGCTGACTGTCTCGCAGGGGCGGACCTTACTTCCCCGTGGGGCCGTCACCACCTCTATCGATCTTACAGACGCCTATTATCACGTCCCAGTAGCACGAAACTTCTCCCCCTACCTCGGATTCCGCCTAGGCAAGAAGGCCTTCGCATTCAAAGTCATGCCCTTCGGCCTCGGCATAGCCCCCAGGATATTTACAAAACTGGGGGAGACAGTGCTCGAACAACACAGGGAACAACTCAGGAACCAAGGGATCAAAGTAGTTGCCTACCTGGACGATTGGTTAATCTGGGCATAGTCGATCCCGGAATGCAGCAAAGCTACAGCCAAAGTGATTCAAGTCCTCAGCAAGCTGGGTTTCAAGGTCAACTTACAAAAGTCTCGCCTGCAACCGGCAAGCCACTTCGAATGGTTAGGCATCCAATGGGACCTCACAAGTCACAAGCTCTCTCTTCCTTCCAAGAAGGCTAGGGAGATAGCATCCAAGACAAAGAACTTTCTCAAGCACAAACAGGTGTCCAGAAGAGCCTTAGAAAGAATCCTCGGCTTACTTCAATTTGCGTCAGTGACAGACCTCTTTTTGAAAGCCAAACTCAAAGACATCAACCGAGTTTGGAGAAAGAGAGCTACAATACATTTACGAGACAAGATTTCGTCGATCCCCTCAGTCCTGAAAGAGAGACTCCGGCCATGGTCCAAACCAGAGAACCTTTCCAAATCGGTTCCTCTGCAATTCCCGCCTCCTCAAGTGACGATTCATACAGACGCGTCTCTGAGTGGTTGGGGGGGTATGTTACAACCAACAGATGTTTCAGGGCTCCTGGTCCCCCGCCATGAGACACTTCCACATCAATGTACCAGAAGCCATGGCAGTATTCTTGACCCTGAAGCGGCTATCCCCTCCACGGTCCACTCATATCAGGATAATCTCAGACAGCACAGCAGTGGTGCACTGCATAAACAGAAGCGGATCAAAATCTCCCAACCTCAACCAAGTCCTGGTCACGATTTTCGCCTTGTCAGTAGAAAAGAACCGGTTCCTGTCGGCAACTCACCTGGCAGGAGTCCAGAACGTGATAGCGGACTCGCTATCCAGGACGAAACCACTGGAGTCAGAATGGTCTCTGGACATGAATTCTTTCCGGTGGATTTCCAGGCTGATTCCCGGTCTCCAGGTGGATCTATTCGCGACACAACTGAACCACAAACTTCCTTGTTATGTGACCCCAAACCTGGACCCTCAGGCATATGCTATGGACGCTCTAACCCTGGATTGGAACCATTGGAAGAGGATTTATCTATTCCCTCCGGTGAATCTTCTGATGAAAGTCTTACACAAACTACGCTCCTTCCAAGGGGCAGTAGCTTTAGTAGCACCGGCACTGGCGAAAGAGCAGTTGGTTTCCTCTCCTCCTCGAGTTGAAACTCCGCCCCTTCCGGATCCCATCCCCCAAACTGACCCAATTAGTCCAAACTCAAACTGTGTCAGATTTCCTCAAGGATAGCCAAAACTCTAACTTTGTGGATTTCATGAAGTTTGCAGCCCGCAAAGATGCAAACATTGACCCAGAAAATATCCTCTTCATAGAATCAGACAAAAGGGACTCCACAATTAGACAATACGATTCGGCCGTGAAGAAATTAGCAGATTTCATAAAGATTTCAGAACATTCTCGCATGACCTCTAATTTGGCCATCTCATTCTTCAAGTCCCTATTTGACAAGGGCCTAGCAGCTAGCACTATAACCACGATTAAGTCGGCTCTGAAGAAGATCCTCCTCGTGGGTTTCAATATTGACCTGGCAGATTCCTATTTTTCATCTATTCCGAAGGCATGCGCTAGGCTCAGACCTTCGGGACGCCCACAAAAGGTCTCTTGGTCTCTGAACGATGTACTAAAGCTAGCTTCAGACACGGATAGCGAATCCTGCCCCTACATCACTCTTCTTAGGAAGACCTTATTCTTAACGGCTTTGGCCTCAGGTGCTAGAATCTCAGAATTAGCAGCTCTCTCACGTAATCCTGAAAATATGGATTTCCTCCCGTCAGGTGAAGTTCTACTTTCTCCAGACAGAGCTTTCCTAGCTAAAAACGAGGACCCGCAGAATAGGTGGTCCCCTTGGAAGATTATCCCTCTTCTCCAAGATACTTCTCTGTGTCCCGTCACTCACTCAAGGCATTCTTAGCTAGAACCGCCACCCGCTCGTCTGGACCCTTGTTTCTCAGAGAACAAGGAGGCACTATATCCATTCAAGGCATCAGACAACAAATCCTTTACTTTATTAAGGAAGCTAACCCGGAATCATTTCCCCATGCTCATGATATCCGGTCGGTAGCAACCTCCATCAATTACTTTCAGAACATGGATTTTGATGACCTTAAGAAGTATACGGGTTGGAAATCTCCTATGGTTTTCAAACGCCACTATTTGAAGAACATACAGGCCCTTAAATTCCCCACGGTTGCAGCTGGGAGTCTTATCTCCCCCCAATAATCTCTTTGCTCTTCCTTTTCATCCATCTCTCTCCTTCTTCCTCCTACCTGCCACTCCCGCCACGTCGCCGCTCTCCTGGGCGGGTCGTTTAGCCCTAGAATTATGTTACCATTACTTCATTACCCTGGTTATTACCTGTTAGTATGTTTAATCTTACCTTATGTTATTTCATGTTACCATTCTTTAGCCATGTAAGGATTGAGTTCGTGTTGTGTTTTGATTCTCGGGATGATTCCCTGCATTTCATCTTATTGTTACTCCATCTTTGGGATTCCTGTTTGGCTAATGTGTTATATTTTTAGTTTGCCTACCTTAATATAGTATTTTGTTTTTGGTACATGGTGATTGACTTTATCCCTTTTATTTGTAAGTGTTTTTTGGGCTTGGAAGGCATTCTCTGGTACATTTTCACCGGGCGTCACAGGTCGACCCAGAAAAGGGATTTTGACAAAGGAAAAATCTATTTCTGGGGAGATACCTGTGACGCCCGGTGAAACCCTTCCCTTACGTTGCCCCACCCTTTCCTTTCCAAGCCATAGTTCTTGCAGAAGGATGTAGTTCAGATGTCGCTAGCGTCGGGCGTCGGTAGAGTGGCTCAGGTAAGGTAGCTAGGGCCTCTGTTACGGCCCTTCCCTTTCATGAAGGAATTATCTAAATGGAAGACAGCCTGTGAATAGTGGTTTTCACACGCCCCTGCTTTATACACGACGCCCACTGGGTGCTCGCGCGAGGGTAGTAACCTCTGCATTCCATACTTTAACTTTCTCTGGTATATTTGGAAGTATTTATATCAGAAAAGCGTAAGGAAGGACCCTTTTCACCGGGCGTCACAGGTATCTCCCCAGAAATAGATTTTTCCTTTGTCAAAATCCCTTTATTATTACCAGCCAAGCTACAACCCTAGTTGGAAAAGCAAGATGCTATAAGCTCAAGTGCTCCAGCAGGGAAAAATAGCCCAGTGAGGAAAGGAAATAAGGAAATAGATAAACGATATAAGTAATGAAAATTAAAATAAGATATTTTAAAAACATTAACAACATTAAAACATATACTGCATTTGGTTTATAAACCATAAAAGGACTTATGCAAGCCTGTTCAACATAAAAACATTTTCGCGAATTTGCACTTTTGAAGTTCTACTGATTCAATTACCTGATTAAGAAGATCATTCCACAACTGGTCACAGCTGGAATAAAACTTCTAGAGTACTGTTTAGTATTGAGCCTCGTGATGGAGAAGGCTTGACTATTAGAATTAACTGCATATCTATTGTTATGAACAGGATGGAACTGTCCGGGAAGATCTTAATGTAGAGGATGGTCAGAATTATAAAAAATCTTACACAACATACATAATGAACTCATTGAACGATGGTGCCAGAGATCAATATCTAGATCAGGAATAAGAAATTTAATAGACCGTAAGTTCCTGTCCAACAAATTAAGATGAGAATCAGCAGCTGAAGACCAGACAGGAGAACAATACTCAAAACAAGGTAAAATGAAAGAATTAAAACACTTCTTCAGAATAGATTGATCACCAAAAATCTTGAAAGACTTTCTCAGTAAGCCAAATTTTTGTGCAATTGAAGAAGACACAGACCTAATGTGTTTCTCAAAAGTTAATTTGCTGTTGAGAATCACACCTAAAATTTTAAGAGTGTCATACAAAGTTAAAAAAACATTATCAGTGCTGAGGTCGCGATATTGAGGAGCCACGATCCTTGAACTACAGTGAACCCTCGTTTATCGCGGTAGATAGGTTCCAGACCCGGCCGCGATAGCTGAAAATCCGCGAAGTAGGGACACCATATTTACGTATTTATTTAACATGTATATTCAGACTTTTAAAACCTTCCCTTTACGTAGTACTGTTAACAAACGACCCTTTAATGTACAGAACACTTAATGCATGTACTACAGTACCCTAAACTAAAACAGGCACAAATATTAAAGGCGATTTTATATCATGCGTTTCCTAAACACGCCAAAAAGCACGATAAAAAACGACAACCAATGTTTTGTTTACATTTTATCTCTGATCATAATGAAGAAACAGATGCATTTACACATCTGTGTATAGGTTAGTTTTTGCATCGACAGCAATCTTACCAAGTATTGATTATATATTGATTTTGTTATTACCAATGTTTTACTTAATTTTTCTTAGGACTTCCAAATAAATGAAATGAATGCCATTTATATAGTGTTTTTCTTTATGACGCCGCCTGAAACCGAAACCTTCCATTCGTTTACTGTACGCTCCATCTTCAATCGTAATAAACAAACGAAGGCATTAAACGCGCATGATGAAAGTGATAAATAATGATATTAAAAGCTTTTAGTAAATATGTTTTTTCAATATCAAACTTACCCGATGATCATATAGCTGCATCCCTGCTGCCCGACAGAAAAAATCTACGGGCGGAATACGCCAGCGATCGCTATACAGGTGGGGGTGTACATCAACAGCGCCATCTGTCAAGTAGGTACTCAAGTACTCGATGTCAACAAAGAACCAATTTTCCCTCTGTCGTGCCACAGGCAAGACCTACTAAATACGCCGTCCCTAACTGGATTTGTTTTCACAACGATTTGGTGAAGTACACTATTCCAGTTTTGAGCTTTCGCTATGCAGGGGTTTTATCTTCATTTCAAAACTTGAACTCGTTTTGGATAGATTTAATTATGGTGACGAAGAGAGTATGGACTCTCTTTCACTTTTAAATGGCCGACCCTTCCCTTAGACGGAAGTGTTGGTGACGAAGAGAGTATGGACTCTCTTTCACTTTTAAATGGCCGACCCTTCCCTTAGACGGAAGTGTGTTTAGGTTTTTGGTAATTTTGCTTAACAAGTTATAGATCTATTTATTTTATATCTCTCCGCCTTTATAGGCCTCTTCGATTAACTTTCCATTTATTATAAACTTATAAAAATTAATTTTTATGTTTGTTTATATGCGACCTTTCCTAACATTGAGCCCGTCATATCGTATTTACCTTTTAAGAATTTTTACCTTTTTAATTTTTATGTTTTTGAAAGAATTTCTTTGATAGTCTCGTACTGTTTTCAAAGATGAACTAACGTTTAGTTTAGTCTCCGCAGTTGTTGATGTTCAGAACGTTCAACATGCGCTCTATCGTTACGATAGAGAGAGAGTATTTCACGGTTTCACGTTGCAGTAAGAGTAAACCGATTCTAGCGTTTCGTTCATTCTTTCTTAGCTTAAATGGTTTAAATTCTAAATAAAGGAACTTTTTATTTGGGAAACCTTTCAGTTTTTTCCTTTAGCAAATAATATGTTTTAACGATATATAATTGGGCTCTTCTCTCAGGTTCTAAGTCAAGAGAGAAGAGAGAGAGGGATAGAGACGGAGGGAGAGAGAGGAGAATAAACGTTTCGTTCAAGCGGGTAACGTTGTTCTCGTTTTTTTACTCTTCTCCCTAGTCGCTGTAGGGGAAGAAGGTAAAACGTTTCTAGAGTTTTATTCTTGTTCCCAGGCTTTATGCGGTGAGAGATTTTAAACGTAGTTTATTTGATCTAGTGTTTAGTCTCTTTTCCAGCCACTGAATTCTTTATCTTTTATTATGTTTTTCTGTTGCATTGTAAACTGTTTTCGCAATTACTACCTTTTAATGAAGGATAGGATTGCGTGTTTCAGGTAGAAATCAGTTAAAGTTTCGATTTCAATGAAATAAGTGCAAACAGAAAATCAAAAGTGATAAAGTGATATGCGCAAAGTGTTACAGTGTTGCGTTCGAGGGTTCGTCTGTTCGTGCCAGTTGTTCACCTAGTCCGATACCTCTTACAAGCTCCCAAGCCCAGGGGAGAAGTAATGTCGAACGACTTATGGGTTCCACAGGCCTTGATCGACGAACAGACGTTTCCCTCCGTGGTTTCGGGTGTATCTACACACGTTGCCGACGTGATCACCTCACCCACACAAAGACGAGAGAGCCCATTTATTCCTCGTCTGCGGAAGAGGTTTCTCGTAAGAAACCATGGACCAAATCTTGCAGCTTTTTAAGTGCAAGTCGGTCCCTTCCGCGCAAGTCCAACGGCCTAGGTGTAGCCACTGGGTCAGTTCGGACTCGCTGCAGTCATCCGACGACTGCACACCTCCCAAGAGAGGCAAGGTGGTACCGCAACAGGCAGTAACTCCGTCTGTTGCCGCACCAGCTATTTTAGACCCTCAGTCACAACGGACAGTAGCTCCGTTTGTTGCCGTCTTTTGTAGACCCTAGTGGTCCATGCTGCAGACTATGCAGTCTCAGCTTGCTTCCTTCATGCAGGAGTATCGTGCTGAGAAGGTTGACACTGCACCTGTTAACCTACAACCTGCCACGGTTGTGCGCTCAGCAGATACTGCGGCTGCCTGCTCCCACACTCCACCTGTGAGAGCTCCACCTGTGAGAGCTCCACCTCCGATGCGCAGTCGACCCTGCCAGACGCATGTTCATGCTGCACCCTCCGTTGACATGCGTGAGCTACCGCATCAGCAGTGGGAAGGTGCTGTCAAGCTGCCGTGTTTTGACGCAATGCGGCATGCTCCGCAACCCACGGCAGTCCTTCCCACGCACCAGCACTCCGCTTTAGTTGTTGCCAGCTCCCACACTCCGACTGCGGAGAAGGTTGACGATGCACCCGTTGGCCTACAGCCTGCCACGGTTGTGCGCCCAGCATGGCTGCCTGCCCCCACACTCTTGTTGTGAGAGCTCCTCCACCCATGCGCAGTCGACCCTGCCAGACGCATGCTGACTCCCACAGACACACGGAGCTCTCCGTTGCCGTGCGTGAGCTACCACAAGCTGCCGTGTTTTGACACGGTGTGTCAGCCTCCGCAACACACTGTGGTTACCGCCACTCGCCCGCAGCAGACTAGTCAGTCAGGAGTTGAGGCTTCCCCACACAGCTTTGGTTGTTGCCAACTCACAGACTGTCAAGCAGTTACATGACGTTGCCTTCTGGTCTGCTACTAATGCACCAGTGCTGTATGTCCTCACGCACCTGTTGTGGTGGACAGTTCAGTTTTTGACAGTTCACAGACTGTCAAGCAGTTACATAACGTTGCCTTCTGGTCTGCTGCTTATGCACCAGTGAATCCCTCACTGAGATAACCTAGCTGTTCTCGGACATGGTTCCTGTAGATGAGAAAGTGCTGTTCTCCCTCCTTCTGATATTCCCTTGAGGACTCTGTCATTTGGAGAGGAGCCTTAAGCTGCTTAGCCTCCTATGGACTTTATTTAAAGCATAACATGCTTCCAGGGATGGTAAATGGTTCCGCTTCAGTCGCTAACCCCGTCTGTTGCCACACCTGCTCCCATAGACCTTGGGCTTTGTTGCAAGACATGCAGTCCAAGCTTAGTCCTTGATAGAGGATTTTTTACGGAGAAGAACCTTCTAGCCAACAACCTTCCTACCGGTTGGTTGTACGCCCTGTTGACGCTGAGGTATCCTACTCACGTCCGCCAGTTGAGATGGTTCCTCCACCGGTGCGACCCAGTGTGGGTTGCCAGTCGCACGTTGACGATTAAGCGACTCTCGGAGGTGGTTGTGGACGTTCAGTGTGTCACTAGGAAGACGTTCAACAACCAGCAGAGGTGACTTGTTGTGACGCAGTGCGGCAACCTCAGCAACCCGATAAGGGGTTGTCTGCACAACCCAGACAGTCTAGACAGTTTCGGGTTGTCGCTGTACTTCCTCGCGTCCCCATGGTTGACAGTTCACAGACTGTGCAGCAGTACCATGATCTTGTGTCCGGCTCCGTCACGCATCCACCAGTGCGACCGGATTCAGCGAGTCAGACGTTGCCCACTCCGTTGCCGTTTCCTCATCAGTTTCGGATGAGGAACCCTCTGATGAGGACATGGCTGAACAAGACGATCAACCCCCAGCCCTGCTATCCATCCAGAAGATGCTGAAGAAGGAACACGGCCCTGTCAGGCTGTGGATGAGTCTGGTTAGGACACTGTCATCCGTGGTTCATTTGGTGTCACTTGGAAGACTACACCTCCGTCCTCTTCGGTATCATCTAGCTCTTCACTGGAAAAGGACAAGACGCTAGAAGCGGTCTCGATCCCGGTTTCCGGAAGATAAGTCTGGTCTGACTTGATGAAAGGACTTTATCAACCTTTGAAAGGGTCTTCCCCTGACTGTTCAGACTCCCAACCACGTTCTCTTCTCAGACGCATCGGACGTAGGCTGGGGTGCGACCTTAGGCGGTAGGGAATGCTCGGGATTATGGAACTCGAGTCAAAGGACAATGCATTTCAACTGCAAGAAGCTTCTGGCAGTACGTCTGACCTGGAAAAGCTTCAGGTCTCTCCTTCAAGGCAAAGTAGTGGAGTTGAACACGGTCAACTCCCTGCTTTGAGGTATATCTAGCAAGGAGGGACCTACTCTCTGACATGGTACGAGTTCGCAAGTGACCTCCTCTCCTGTTCAACAGGTCTAGACTTTTCACTAGTAACGAGTTTCATCCAAGGCAACTTGGATGTCTTAGCAGATTGTCTCAATAGGAAGGGACAATAATTCCAACATATTGGACCCTCCACAAGGATGTATGCAAGAGACTTTGGGTCACCTGGGGCCAGCCAACCATAGATCTCTTCGCAACCTCGATGTCCAAGAGGCTCTCAATACTTTGCTCACCTATCCCGGACCCAGCAGTAGTTCTTATAGATGCCTTTCTACTAGATTGGTCTCATCTAGATCTATATGCATTCCCTCCGTTCTAGATTGTCAACAAGGTACTGCAGAAGTTCGCCTCTCACGAAGGGACAAAGTTGACGCTAGTTGCTTCCCTCTGGCCCGCGAGAGAATAACTTACCGAGGTACTTCGATGGCTAGTAGACGTTCCCAGAACTCTTCCCCTAAGGGTGGACCTGCTACGTCTGCCACGCGTAAGAAGGTACTCCAAGGCCTCCACGCTCTTCGTCTCACTGCCTTCAGAGTATCGAAAGACTCTCGAGAACTAGAGGTTTTTCGAAGGAGGCAACCAGAGCGATTGCTAGAGCAAGGAGAACATCCACCCTTAGAGTCTACCAATCGAAGTGGGAAATCTTCCGAAACTGGTGCAAGTCAGTATCCGTATCCTCGACCAGTACCTCTGTAACTCAAATAGCTGACTTCCTCTTATATCTGAGGAAAGAGCGATCTCTTTCAGCTCCCACTATCAAGGGTTACAGAAGCATGTTGGCATCAGTCTTCCGTCACAGAGGCTTAGATCTTTCCAACAATAAAGATCTACAGGACCTCCTTAAGTCTTTTGAGACCACGAAGGAGCGTCGTTTGGTTACACCTGGTTGGAATTTAGACGTGGTTCTAAGATTCCTTATGTCAGACAGGTTCGAACCACTTCAATCAGCCTCCCTGAAAGATCTCACCTTTAAGACTCTTTTCCTGATATGCTTAACCACAGCTAAAAGAGTCAGTGAGATTCATGCCTTCAGCAAGAACTTCGGATTCTCATCCGAAACGGCTACATGTTCTACATCTTGGTTTTCTAGCCAAACACGAGCTGCCTTCTCGGCCTTGACCAATATCGTTCGATATTCCAAACTTATCGTATGGTTGGAAATGAACTAGAAAGAGTATTATGTCCTGTAAGAGCTCTTAAGTTCTATTTTAAACCTTTACGAGGCCCGTCTGAAGCTTTATGGTGTTCAGTTAAGAATCCATCTTTGCCTATGTCAGAGAATTCTTTATCCTATTTTTATCAGACTGTTAATACGAGAAGCTCATTCCCTTCTGAATGAGGAAGACCAAGCTTGGCTGAAGGTAAGGACACACGAAGTTAGAGCTGTCACAACTTCCGTGGCCTTTAAACAAAATAGATCTCTGCAAAATATATTCGACGCAACCTATTGGAAAAGCAAATCAGTGTTCGCGTCTTTTATCTTAAGAATGTCCAGTCTCTTTACGAGAACTGCTACACTCTGGGACCATTCGTAGCAACGAGTGCAGTAGTGGTGGGGGCTCCACCACTACAATTCCCTAATTCCAGAACCTTTTTAATCTTTCTCTTGAAATATTTTTGGGTTGTCCGGAAGGCTAAGAAGCCTTTCGCATCCTACTTGATTTGGCGGGTGGTCAAAATCATTTCTTGAGAAGCGCCTAGATTAGAGGTTTTGATGAGGACCTTTAGTATGGGTTACAACCCTTCATACTTCAGCTCCTAGGAGTCGCTCAGCATCCTATGAGGATCGCGAGGCTCAGTAAGGAAGACGTACTTGAAAAGGCAGAGTAATTGTTCAAGTCGTCTTCCTTACCAGGTACTTATTTATTTTATGCTTGTTATTTTGAATAACTGCTAAAATGAAATACGGAATACTTAGCTCATAATGTCAACTTGTAATGCTGGTCTCTACCCACCCCCCAGGGTGTGAATCAGCTATATGATCATCGGGTAAGTTTGATATTGAAAAATGTTATTTTCCTTAGTAAAATAAATTTTTGAATATACTTACCCGATGATCATAAATTAAAGGACCCACCCTTCCTCCCCAATAGAGAACCAGTGGGACAGAGGAGAAAATTGGTTCTTTGTTGACATCGAGTACTTGAGTACCTACTTGACAGATGGTGCTGTTGATGTACACCCCCACCTGTATAGCGATCGCTGGCGTATTCCGCCCGTAGATTTTTTCTGTCGGGCAGCAGGGATGCAGCTATATGATCATCGGGTAAGTATATTCAAAAATTTATTTTACTAAGGAAAATAACATATTACAAATATTATTTACCTCATCTATATAAAATCCTACATACGTAGCAAAGCAGGAAAACAATTTTTTTTTTCTTTTTTTTTGGCGTTTAATCAACAATAACAAACTGCCGCTAATGACCGAATGATAATTTACGATAATTCTAAACTGTTACTAAAGATGATTCTCCATTCCATATCCAAAATACTTTTCCTAACTTCAGTTATTAGTCAACTTGTACCCCTCTCAATTATGAAACCATCTAAAAAAAAAAAAAGTAAGAGAAGAAGCAAGTACTATGCCGATTTTTAAAGTTGTCGAACAATTAAGTTACCGCTATAATGTTCGATGTGACATAGTGCGAGATTGGAGAAAGTAAGGAAAATTGAATCATGGTTGATTTTCAATATAAATGAAACTTTGTGAAGCAACAAAGATTTCATTTGTTAGTGAGATAGAGGTAAGGAATGAGAGGTAGTGAAAAGTAGCCCTCGGAGAGAGAGAGAGAGAGAGAGAGAGAGAGAGAGAGAGAGAGAGAGAGAGAGAGAGAGAGATGTTTTAAATGTAATAAACAAAAAAATATGATATGTTATAACACATTGGTGCTTATGTAATATCAACTGTATAGATGGTTTGAATAAGTTAAGAAATGGTATAAACAATACTTCGTACGCGCATATTCTTGAGACCGGCAGCTAGACGTCAGCTGATCTGATCACAGCCAAAAGTAAAACAAAAAGAAGTCAACAATACTCGATTTTTAAAACACACCTGAAATTTAAAAACAAAAGTACATGCTTTCTTAATGTGCAATTAACTATTTAAAGAGTAGCAATTTTCTAAAATAAAATGATGTTTCCCCCATAAATAGTGGTTTGCTGATGAAATCGGATGCCGTATTAATGAAAAAAGTCCGCGAAGTCGTGAATCCGCGATGGTCAAACCGCGAAGTAGCGAGGGCTCACTGTACTTACAATCATACTTTGAGTTTTGTTAGGATTCAATTTCATACCCCATAATTTGCACCTTGCACTAATTTTAGTTAGATCTCTATTAAGGGATTCAGCAACCCCAGATCTACATTCAGCAGATAGAATTGATGCAAAGAGAGTAGCATCATCTGCACATGCAACAAGCTTGTTTTCTAGACCAAACCCTTTGTCATGTATATATAGTATGAAAATTAATGGGCCAGGATCCTATGGCTAGGATCCTTGGGCTTCATGATCCGCTCCTAGATATTTCGAAGGAGTCTGCTAGGAAGACTTTGGAGTCTTTCCTATTGTTGGGTACCCGAACTCTTGAGTTCCTGTCGCACCACGTTGTCAACTTGTTGGCGAATGCCATACTCTAGAGAAGGGATACCGTCATCGGGAAATTCCGTAAGCAGGTGCTGAAGGTGGAAGTCTCTTGGTTCAGGAACTCCACCCTTGTGGGTTCTTCTCTCTTCGTTCCAGAAGAGATAGAGAGGGCTACTGAGCAATGAAGGAAATCATCCAACGGTTCTCTCCTCCATAGGTTCATAGGGCCATGACATCGAGGCCCTATTGTAGACCTTCCCAGTCATTTCCGACTCAGCAAGTACTGTACCTTCCACTTCTCATCCATCAACTTCTAGATCCTCCGGTCCTTCAAAGGTGTCCAGTGGATCTAAGCTTCTATGCAAAGGAATCCGCAAAGGAGCTGGCCCTCAGGGCCGAAGTCCAGACCACGTTGCAGAATGGTGCTTTCCAAGAGGTTGCAGACAGGTCCCCAGGCTTCTACAGTCAAATTTTCCTGGTAAAAAAGGCAAGGCAACTTGAGGCTGGAGAACAGTCATTGATCTCTCTCCTCTGAAGAAGTTTGTGCAACAGACTCGGTTCAGAATGGAGACGGCAGACCCAACCATTCAAGCGGTTTGTCCAAGGGACTTCATGTGCACACAGGATCTGAAGGACGCATACTTCCAGATCCCAATCCATCCATCTTCAAGGAAGTATCTAAGATTCATACACGAGGAAAAGACATAGTAGTCCAAGGTTCTATGCTTTGGTCTCATGACAACTCCTCAGTTATTCACCAGAGTGTCCGCCTTAGTGTCATCTTTGGCTCACAGGAACGGCATCCATCTTCTCAAATATCTGGACAACTGGCTGATCCTAGCAGACTAGGAGATGACACTTCTTTGTCACTGAGACATCCTTATCGAGTTTTGTCAGGATTTGGGGATCATGATAAATCACGAGAAGTTATTACTGTAGCCTTCACAAAGGGTGGTTTTCCTCGCTATGATAATAGACACCATTCAAGAGAAAGTCTTCCCATCAGACAAAAGAGTACACAGACTTAGGGAAGTGATTGCGCCCTTCCTCAGAAAAGTCCTTCTGGCCTCTTGTTGGTTGAGTCTGTTATGCCATCTAACCTCTCTCATCCGTCTCGTTCCAAGCGGCCGCTCAATATAAGATCCCTGCAATGGCAGCTGAAATCTGTATGGAACCAATACTCCAATCCACCGGACCCTCGAGTTCTTGTAACACAGGATCAGATGACGAATTTGAATTAGTGAATGGCAAACCAAAACCTTTGACGAGCCAGAATCTTCTCGTTCCCCCTCCGGATTTGATTCTCTTCACAGATGCATTAAAAGAAGAGTGGGGGGGCTCACCTGCTACTCCATACAATCTCCAGTCTTTGATCATAGTCAGAAAGTTACCAGCACATAGATAAGAGTAGCTTACCTAGCTCTTCATTAGTTCCAACAGTTACTGGGAGGTCAGTCTGTGGTGTAGATGAGGGACAACACCACAGTAGTGGCTTACATAAACAAACAGGGTGGTATCTTTTCACAGCCTCTATGCCATCTTACAGTAAAGATCCTCAGATGGTCAGAAGATCATTCGTGTCCCTATCAGCTCGCTTCACTCCCGGCAAGACAAATGTGCTCGCGGACAATCTGAGCAGAGCGACTCAGATAGTAAGCTCCGAATGGTCTTTGTATCATCATATAGCCAACAAAGTCCTGACTTTTTGTGGTTCCCCAACTGTAGATCTGTTCGCTACATCTCTAAACAGCAAGCTTCTGCTGTACTGTTCTCCAGTCCCCGACCCTCAAGTTCTATGGCAAGATGCATTCTTACAACGGTGGGACAACATGAACTTGTACGCTTTTTCCCCGTTTTGTCTGATGAGAAGACTGCTCAACAAGACCAGAGCATCCAAAGATCTAATGATGACCCTTGTAGCTTCAGTATGGCATCACGCAGAGTGATTTCCAGACCTCCTGCAACTCCTAGTAGATCTACCACAAGAGCTTCTTCCATGACCAGATCTACTCAAACACCCCCACGCGAACATCTTTCACAGGACCGTGCAGTTGCTTTGACTTCACACGTGGAGACTATCCAGCTTCTCCTCTCTCAGAAGGACTTTTCACAACAAGTTTCGGAGAGAATGTCTGGTTACTTGTGTAAGTCCCCAGCCTCAGTTTACCAGGCAAAATGGAGAGTATTCTGTGGTTGGTGTCTTGGAAGGAATATCTCTCCATTCCATGCCACTATTCCATTAATAGCGGAGTTCCTTGTATACCGTTGGGAGGAAAAGCTCCTTTCGGTCTCGGCGGTGAAAGGCTATTGCTCAGCCATAAGCCTCGCCTTTAGGATGAAAGGAGTTGATATTTTCTCTTCATTGGAGCTTTCTTTACTCATCCCGAGTTATGAGATCACTTGCCCCCAGTCAGAAATTAGGCCTCCTCCTTGGAACGTGGTTCACGTCTTGAGATCTTTAAAAGGACCTCTCTATGAACCATTACGCCATGCAACTGACTGAAGCTTCACTTTGAAGACAGCGTTCCTGCTCGCTTTAGCCTTGGCAAAGAGAGTCAGTGAACTTTATAGCCTTTCCTATGACATCGCCCATTCAAGGGGAGGGGGGGAAGTGACACTCAGCTTCGTCCCTGAGTTCATTGCTAAGACTCAGAATCCGGGGGTACTGGACCATAGATTCGGGCCCTTTCATATTGCGAGTCTGTTATGTAACCAACGATTCAGATTAGTGGTTACTATGCTCATTGAGGAGTTTGAGATACTGTACTATCTTAAACGCACTGCAGCAACACTGCCCCGGTTAACACCACTGTTTGTTAGCTCAGGGAGAGTAAAGAGGAGGATCACTAAGAACACGGTTTCCTCCTGTATCCGCCATGTGATCGAAAGAGCCTTGGCTCCCGACTCCTCTCTGGATCGCTGACCTAGAATTCCTGATGTTGTGGCGGTATGCTACAAGAACAAGCCCCACACTTTTGAATCACTCTTAATAGACAAAAGCCCTTACTTTTACATCAACTGGACTACTGAACAGAGGGAACAGTAAAACAAAACATAACCTTAATACTATATTTCCTTACAACAAAAACACTTGAAACAAAAACAACTGCATTCAAATGAATTTTGATTATCTATACTTAATCCTTAAAACTAAACGTCACCAAATAATCACACTTAGTACTGTACTACCATCATAACCTACTGTAAAGAAATACAGAAAGCATATTTAGAATAACCCAAAGAAAACTTAAAACTAAAATTCACCACAGCCAAAGAAATGTTTATATTAAGTGAATCTATGGATCCAACACTCGACCCAACGTGTCGCCTAGTCTTTACATGACAATCTGCCACAGTTCAGTGGTCAACAATCCACATTACGGCTCCAGTCAACTTGACTGAGCAGTCAATTAAGCGGTGGTCGTCGTCATCATCATCATCATCATCATCATCATCATCATCATCATCATCATCATCATCACAAACAAAAAGAAATACAGTGATACCTCTACATATCTTAATTCGTTCCAGAAACTGCTTCGTATGTTAAAACGATCGTATGTTGGAGCAAATATTCCCATAAGAATACACGGTAATTTGTTTAATTCGTTCCTCAGCCTAAAAACCCATAATAACTGCTTAATAAATGGCTACACATAATTACACATAACATTAATACAATATAATAATACAGAAATATCTAAAAAAAGAATAATAATAAAGGGATTTTGACGAAGGAAAAATCTATTTCTGGGCGAGAGACCCGTGTCGCCCAGTGAAATGCTCCTTTAGCACCTTTTCTAAGGTACATAACTGCTATATATTACCAGAGAAAAAATTGCATAGGGATGCCAGGTTGAACCCAGCTCGCTCACCTATAAAAGGTGTCGATATATAATACTGGGGCGTGATAAATCACAACCAGAGGCCTCGCACCATTTAGATATCTCCTGTCAAAATCCCCGAACAGCGAGGTGCCATTCCACCTCCCACTACTACTAAAAATCCCACGCCAGTGACGTCACTCCTTATAGCACCCCAGATTGGGGCCCAATTAGGGAGGGACGGGTGGGTTCACTGGGCGACACGGGTCTCTTGCCCAGAAATAGATTTTTCCTTAGTCAAAATCCCTTTTCTGGGCTCCGACCCGTGTCGCCCAGTGAAATCTTACCAGAGAATGGGTACCCAATATGGCTAACTACCTGAAGAGAGAATAACACAAAATAACAGAGCTGATGAGTTTAATATAAAAAAAGAGGGATGTGGAAACTCGTAAAATTAGATCAACATGTATATGACAGTGATAAAAAGACATGGGAAACAATCAATAATGAAACCCTTAGGTAAAATGCAACAGATATGAATAGTGGGAATCCAGCTTGGTAATCAAAAATGCAAAATAAAATCAGCTCGGGGATTAAGAACAAGTGTAATGAAAACAATTTGTGAAATTGAACAATTGAATAATAAAATAGTACACCATAAGGGTGTCTAGTAACAAAACAGGTAGGAACAACAGGTAAGCCAGGCAGGAGGGAAAGAGGACAGAGCAAGACGTTGTGATTAGGACTCAGTACCTTCAGGAGGAACTATATTCCCTGCAGCTACTGTGGCAAATCTAAGAGCTTCTAAAGGTTTTAGGTAGTGGCGCTTGAAAACTTTAGGGGACTTCCAACCCGTATATTTTGAGAGCTCATCAAATTTCATATGGTGGAAAAAATTAATTGAGGTAGCCACAGCTCTAATATCATGGACATGTGGGAGTGATGCAGGATTAGTTTGTTTAATAAAATAAAGAATTTGTATGATTCCCTTAAGGGTAATAGTTCCTCCGTGTTCTCTAATAAATAAGGGCCCTGTGGTTGTAGTGGAAGTTTTACCTAAGTAGGCTTTCAGGGTGGTAACTGGACACAGGGATGGATCCCGAGGAAGTGGAACAATCTTCCAGGGAGACCACCTGTTTTGGGGGTTCTTCATTTTTAGCCAGGAAAACTTTTTTAGGAGAGAGAAGAACCTCACCCGAAGAGAGAAACTTTATATGACCAGGGTCACTAGATAAGGCTGACAATTCTGAGATTCTGGAGCTCGAGGCGAGGCTCAAAAGAAAAAGTGACTTTCTTAATAATGCCCTATAGTTACAGGATCCAATGTGGGTGTCAGAGGCTAGCTTAAGAACATCGTTCAAAAACCAGGAAACTGCGCTAGGGCGAGTTGAAGGTTTTAGCCTGGCACAAGCTCTCGGAATGGATGAGAAATATGAATCCGTTAGATCAATGTCAAAACCAATATGGAAGATCTTTTCCAAGTCTGACTTGATTGTAGTAATGGTATTGGCTGCCAGGCCAGATTCGAAGAGAGTTCTGAAGAATGTCACAGTTTGATTCAGCGTCATTGTCTCAACTTGGGAATCTTTCAAGAATTCATCTAATTTCTTGATAGCTGAGTCTTAATGACGGAGAGTAGAGTCCCTTTTGTCAGATTCCAGGAAAATAGTATTCAAAGGATCGATGTTTGCACTACGTTGGGCTGCGAACTTCATGAACTCCGTAAAGTTAGGGCATTCAGAATCCTTGAGGAAGCGAACACATTGCGAGTTTGCATTGTCTTTGTTATCACCGGATTGCGAATCCGCTGGGGGCGGAGACCTAGTTCTAGCAACAAGGGGAACCAAGTGCTCTTGGGCCAGTTGGGGGCTACGAGAGCCACTCGACCTTTGATGGATCTGAGTTTGTGCAGAACTTTCAGCAGGAGATTCACCGGAGGAAACAGATAAATCGTCTTCCAGGTATTCCAATCTAGAATCATAGGGTCCGTGGCATAAGCCTGAGGGTCCAGGTGACAGGTGCCACTTGTGCATTGCCGCCATGGGAAAAACTTCAACATGATGTGGTTTATCTGGGCTGATCAGGAGCCCTCTCTGTTGAGGCAGTGTACTATGCCTGCACTGTCGAGAACCAGTCTGATTTGGTGATTCCTGGCTGGATTGAGACGTTTTAAAGTGAGGAAGACTGCCATGGCCTCTAGGACGTTGACGTGTATTTGTTGGAAGACCGGTGACCATAACCCTTGGACTTTCTTGTGTTGTAAAGGAACCGACTTGGAAAGACTCTTGATCTTTCCAAGTCTGCAGACTTTTCCTCAGGGTTGGGGAAAGGCGAGCACGTCTGTCTCGGCTATTGCGGTTGCTCTGGAGCGCCACACCCTGTTTATGTCCCTGAGTTTGGACCTCAGGATGATGTCTGTCACGGAGGCGAAGTGTAAAGAACCTAGGATCTACTCTCGGCTTCTTCGGAAGGCCAACTTTCCCCTGAGAAATTTGTTTGTATTCCTCCCTATCACCTTCCTTTTGGCTTTGGGGAGGCACAGCGTATGGGAGCACAGGTCCCCTTGTAGTCCCAGCCATTGAAACTTGGTCTCCGGGACCAGGTGGGATTTCCCGAGGTTGACTTGGGATTCCAGTTGCCGAAGGAAGGTGAGGACTTTGTCGTTGCTACGCGGGAAATCTGGGCATTGTCTGACCTGATTAGCCAATCTAGATAGGCCACTACCTGTATCCCCTGAGTCCGAAGCTCTTTAATTACTGTCTCTGCTAATTTGGTGAAGATTCTGGGTGGTATGTTGAGCCCCAATAGCATCACTTTGAATGCATGGGCTTGTTTGCCTAGCTTGAAGCCCAGAAAGGACGAAAATGCCTTGCTATTGGAACGTGATAGTAGGCATCTGTAAGATCGATGGAGGTGGTGACGGCCCCACGGGGAAGTAAGGTCCACACCTGCGAGACGGTAAGCATATGGAATTTGTCGCAACGAATGAAGGAATTTAAACGAGACAGATCCCGGATTACTCTCCGTTTGTCTGAGCCTTTCTTTGGCACGCTGAACAAGCGTCCGTGAAATCTTAAGCGACGTATACTTTGGATTGCATTCTTTAGTAGCAGATCTTTTGTGAAGGAACGCAGTTCTTTCGTGGACTGAGACCGGTTGAACCACGTGCAGAGGTTGCCTGAATTGGGAAGATTGGAAGGGCCTCAATCTCTTCCTACCTCGAATTGGGGTACTAGTAGGCTCATATCTCCTCTTTGAAACCAGGCCCCACCTAACCTTGAGGTTTTGGTTGGCTCTAGCTGCCTCGCTAAGGACTGAGTTAACTAAGTCCCCTGGGAAAAGATCCGGACCCCAGACTGGAGCTTTGATGAGCCTATTAGGTTCGTCCCTAATCGTGGCTTCGGATAGAACGTGTCGTCGACGATGGATCCTGGCATTTGCAAAATCATAGGCGTCAGCCATAAAGTTTTGCAAAAGTGACTTAGTGAGGACCTTAAGGAGGTCCACCTCGTAAGTGGCGACTGTCAATTCCGAAAGGGCAACTGAATTAAGGGATCTGCTGAATCTACACCTCGATTCATATTCCAATTTAATGAGAGACTCCGGGAAGTTGGGAAGCCGTTCGCTGAACTGCGTCGAGGCACAGTCCGGGCTCAACTTACCTACCGAGAAGGTAGCTGGGGCGTTCCGCCAACATTCACCGTCTCCCGGAAAGAGAAGGGAGGGTAAGTCGGTCTCCCTGAGGTGAGGTAAAGGCTTCTCTTCCTTGATAGGCTAAAAGACCGTCTCTATGATCTTGGCCGCACATGGGGTAGGGGTCTGGTCGTCGGCCACAAACATAGTATATGAACTTTTGTAGGCCGTAATCATAATGTTCAAGCAATCCCACTCATTGAACACGCCGACCAAGACAGACTGTGCCTGTTCTTTAGGAAATTTAACAGTTTCCTCTGGGCCCTTAACCAATCGAATCAGAGCCTCTTCCTTGAGGCGAGCGTAGCCGGGGAAGGGGAATTCAAGACCCGGCGGGTAGAATTCATAATCCGCAAGAGGCCGGGTACCGAAATCTCCGATGGACAACATACCCTCCGAGAAGGGGGGCATGCACTGCCAACCTCCAAGGGTTATTCTTATCTAAAGGGGGAAGCTTGGAGGCGTCGGGGATGGGGTATTGCTGCTCTGGCGGTGGCAGCCCCGAGCGCATGAGTCCCTTAACTAGGCTCTCCATAGAAGCTATTCTCTCTTGTGATTGTCGCGTATGAGACGATAGTATCGACTCAAAACGAGCAAACATCTTCTCGGAAAAATACACCGGCCAGATGATTCCGCTGGGGGGGGAAACAGGTGCCAGAACGGAGACTACTCCGTGAGAGGTTGAAGGCGCAGCAATTGGGTCTTAAGAGACTCTGGTGGAGGAAGATTTAGCCTTCGAAGCTGATGATTTCGAAGACGTGTGTTCCTTGGAAGACTTGTGAGTCGTATATAAATTCTTACGATGAGCCTTCACCTTGGGGATAACAGGCCGGGGATTGAGACCAGTCCCGGTTGTCCCCGGAAAACCTCGAAAAGAAGAGTGCTCTGAAGGAGAAGAGAAAGCCGGGCTAGGGATAGAAATCTTAGCCCGGGAACCACTTGACTCACCTACGTCCCTACCTGCATCGGGATCGTCAAGAGCCATGGATTCCACATCAAGGTTGAGGGTAGAGACGTCTTCAGTTAGGGTGCCGCCCGTCTCTTCTTGGTTCGGGGCCGGAAGAAGGGATTCGAACCTCTCGATGAAAGGATCCGGCAATTCTTTGGGGACCGCAGGTGAAGCTTTAGCATGTGGTAGAGACGGGAACACCATTCCCAGGAGGATATAAGGCTGTGTGGCCTTCAGGTTGCGGGCGAACCCGTCAATCCAGATCTTGAGGGTAGCCCGAGCTGTATCTTTCTCAAGTTGGGAGCACTGAAAGAGAACAGACTATTAGCGAGGGATATTTGTGCCAAAGAAAGTGAAGAAGTCCAAGGACTTCGTAGACACTAAGTGAAAGGCATGCGGGAAGTCCAGAGGACTAGTGGCCTTAAAATTAATATTTAAAATTAATGTTAAATCCCTACAAGTCTGTATCAATGAAAATGTACTCACCGAGTCAGATGTTAGAGTGGAGGTCATTGTGTAGCAGACTACACAAGCGTCTGGATGCCATACAGCTAAGTCATCCACTCGGACAGAACTTTGGGCGTGTGAATGACACATGTCATGGCCGCAGGGTTGGAAGATGACAGCGGCACATGCCGTCAATGCACAGCATACAGTCTCTAAAATAAAAGATACATGAGTATCTTAAAGGAAAGCAAATTAGGGGCCTGGAGGCCCCGGTGCTTAAAATATATATATATATATATATATATATATATATATATATATATATATCTATCATGATAAAAATGTTTTATATATATTCATCAGGAATCCTGAATGAAAGCAAATAGGGGCTCGGGGCCCCGAATTTTTAAATTATAGCAATATCATGCTAAAAAATTTACAAATCAATATCATGATAGAAATGTTTTATATATATATATATATATATATATATATATATATATATATATATATATATATATACAGTATATATATATACAGTGAACCCTCGCTACTTCGCGGTTCAACCATCGCGGATTCACCACTTCGCGGATTTTTTCCATAACCCATATATATACAGTAATATATATATATATATATATATATATATATATATATATATATATATATATATATATATATATATATATATATATATATATATATATATATATATATATATATGTATGCATGTATTTATGTATATATGTATGTATGTATATATGTAGGTATGTATATGTGTATACATATAAATATATATATATATATACACACACATATATATATATATATATATATATATATATATATATATATATATATATATATCTAAAGTAGGAAGATGTGATGTAGTTCTAAGGGAAAAGTATGAGAAATATGTCTGGGTAATAAGCAAAGCTCTACCTCCAGTTTGTTTCTTCATTATGATCAGAGATAAACGTAAACAAAACATTGGTTGCCATTTTTTATCATGCTTTTTAGCGTGTTTAGGAAAGGCATGATATAAAATCGCCTTTAATATTTGTGCCTGTTTTAGTTTAGGGTACTGTAGTACATGCATTAAGTGTTCTGTACATTAAAGGGTAGTTTGTTAACAGTACTACGTACAAGGGAAGGTTTTAAAAGTCTGAATATACATGTTGAATAAATAGGTAAATATGGTGTCACTACTTCGCGGATTTTCACCTATCGCGGCCGCGACTGGAACCTATCTACCGCGATAAACGAGGGTTCACTGTATATACAGTATATATATATATATATATATATATATATATATATATATATATATATATATATATATATATATATATATATATATATATATATATATATATATAAATCAGGAGTCCTGAATGAAAGGGAAAAATGTTTTATATATATTCATCAGGAATCCTGATGATAAAAATGTTTTATATATATATACATCAGGAGTCCTAAATGAAAGCAAATAGGGGCTCGGGGGCCCCAGGTGCTTGAATGATATCAAGATCATGATAAAGATTTATCTATCAATATCATGATAAAAATGTTTTCTATATATACATTAGGAATCCTGAAGGAAAGCAAATAGGGGCTTGGGGGCCTCGGGTGCTTAAGTGATATCAATATCATGATAGAAGATTTATATATCAATATCATGATAACAATGTTTTATATACGTACGGTCTTTTATATATAGCCATAAAGTATCTTGAATGTAAGCAAATCGGGACCGTGGGGTCCGGATTGCTCAAGTATCAATACCAAAATAACGATACAAATCTTTTATATATAGCCACAAAGTATATTGAATGTAAGCAAATCGGGACCGTGGGGTCCGGATTGCTCAAGTATCAATACCAAAATAACGATACAAATCTTTTATATATAGCCACAAAGTATATTGAATGTAAGCAAATCGGGACCGTGAGGTCCGGATTGCTTAAATATCAATACTAAAATAATGATATAAATCTTTTTTATATATAGCCACAAAGTATATTGAATGTAAGCAAATCGGGACCGTGGGGTCCGGATTGCTCAAGTATCAATACCAAAATAACGATACAAATCTTTTATATATAGCCACAAAGTATATTGAATGTAAGCAAATCGGGACCGTGGGGTCCGGATTGCTCAAGTATCAATACCAAAATAACGATACAAATCTTTTATATATAGCCACAAAGTATATTGAATGTAAGCAAATCGGGACCGTGAGGTCCGGATTGCTTAAATATCAATACTAAAATAATGATATAAATCTTTTTTATATATAGCCACAAAGTATATTGAATGTAAGCAAATCGGGACCGTGGGGTCCGGATTGCTTAAATATCAATACCAAAATAATGATATAAATCTTTTATATACATAGCCACAAAGTATATTGAATGTAAGCAAATCGTCAATACCAAAATAACTATTTTGATTGTAAAAGGAATTGAAATCAAGCCAAACCGTAACCTTGATCATATCAAAAGTGGGAAGGGAAGGTCGAGAACAAGGATCGTATATATAAAATATATATGTGACTAATATAAAGTTAATCCAAGTAAGAAAGAGTAACGTTGGCTCCGAGGCGCAACTAAAAAACTCGACCGGATGGTAATGTATAAAAGCTACTTCCGGGGATCCCGTAATGAAATCTTAATATATATATATCTATATAAGGTTGGTGAGTTGCGGGACACTAGAGGGGGAAAGGGATCTTTAACGGGTCCGTGACGTGCGGGACCGGGGTAGTAGCGCGTACAAAACTTAATAAATAATATAACATAACAAGGTACCAAGGAACGAGCCGCCAACTTCCCGCCGATCGTTGGCCAAACGAGCGACGGAAAGAAAACGACTACGACCGGGTAGAGTAGTAGAAAGAGTAAGTAATGTACGTGAATGTATAATAATAGTATGCCTCACAGAACAACGGGAACCGCCCGTGCAAAGCGGATGCCCCCGGGAGGGGTACATCGCGCTATAAGTGACTCAAACTCGATCGGGGAGAGAGAGGGAGGGAACCCTGGGGTGGGGTAACGGCGGGAGGAGGCTAGGAGTGGGGCGATAGCAGGTATTCCAACCTGCCAGACCCACGATTGATATGATCACTCGGAAGGACTAATAACACTATAAAAAACATAACGCAGGGTAAAATAAGGTAGGAAGGCATGCTGGATGATAATAATAATAACATAGTTAAACATCAATCGTAAAACAAACGAGGGAGCGAACACGAGACAGGAGAAATCAAGACTGACGGCGCTGGGAGTAGGCAGGGCTACCAACATAACATAGGGCCACTGGGAGTAGGCAGGGCTACCAACATAACATAGGGTCAGTGAAGTTCTAACAAAATGAAAACTAATATGTAATATCTGACTCATGAAAGCCCCTCGAGCTAATGCAAGCAAACGAATGACGTTAAAATGATAAGCAAGTCCGTGGCGTGCGAACGTAAGTAATCCAAGTAATAAAATGTGAAATAGAACGCCGAAGGCGATCAGGCATGCCAACCTACCGAAAATACCCACACGTATATGTAATAACTGTTATCATAAAAACCAGGCAATAAAAATTAAAACGGTGTGTGAACCGTGGATACCCGTAAGGTTCATAACGAGAAACAATCAGTATGGAGGACTTATTGAAAATCGCTAAGAACGAACGAGAGAGAGAGAGAGAGAGAGAGAGAGAGAGAGAGAGAGAGAGAGAGAGAGAAAAGGGAGCCGAGCCCACTAGAGACCTACGAGAGGTCGTGAATAATAAAGCTGAATAATATAAGCAAAAAAGGGATTTTGACGAAGGAAAAATCTATTTCTGGGCGAGAGACCTGTGCCGCCCTGTGAAATGCTCCTAATGCACCATTTCAAAGGAATATAACTGCTAATATTACCAGAGAAAAAATGTATAGGAATGCTAGGTTGAACTAGCTCGCTCACCTAATGGTGTCGGTATAAACTGGGGCGAAATACCAGAGGTCTCGTACCATTTAGACTTCTCTTCGAAATCCCTCAATAGTGAGGTGCGGTTCAACCTCCCCTGCCGCGCAGATCAGTACTACTAACTCTACCCACGCTTGCCCATCACTCCTTACAGCACCCTTAAGTTTGGGGTCTGATCAGGGGGGGAGCAACTAGGGTGGGTTCACTGGGCGGCACAGGTCTCTCGCCCAGAAATAGATTTTTCCTTCGTCAAAATCCCTTTTCTGGGCTCAATCCTGTGCCAGCCAGTGAAATAGTACCAGAGAAACGAACCCAAACTTCATTAACTATAAGGGAACAAATTAAAATCAACATAACAATTAGTGGTTTAATCAAGAGTTATCGTAGAAGACGGTCGTCTTTAATAACATCAGCATGATAAGATATAATATCCCAGTAAGGGAAGACAAATGAATAGTAAGCTTGAAATAAAACCAACTAAGGTCAAATACTAGAACATATTATATAAACCTGGACATTAAAGAAATACAGTTCGTATGGTAAAAGTAAATTGATCAATGATAATAAAATAAACAATGTTACGAAATGGGAACACCCATGGGTGTGATATAACAAACCGAACTCAGGTAGGAACTGTAAGTGAGGCAGGTAAGAGGAAGAGGGTGGAAGATATCGGATTCAGGAATTAGTTAGGAAGGAATTTGTCCTTTGGATACCACGCTCCCTGCGGCTACGGTAGTGAGTTGAAGGGCCTCTAGATGTTTAAGATAGTGCCGCTTGAACACTGAGGGGGATTTCCATCCGGTATATTTAGAGAGATCTGTAAAGTTCATGTGATGGAAAAAATTAATTGAGGTCGCTACCGCGCCGAACGTCGTGGACGTGAGGAAAAGACTCTGGATTAGCCTGTTTAATGAAATACAAGATCTGTTGTCTGATCCCTTTCAAAGTTATAGTCCCTTCCCGCTCTCTGATGAACAAGGGTCCCGAGGTCTTATAGGAAGTCCTTGATAGAAAGGACTTGAGAGTGGGAACCGGGCATAGGGAGGGATCCTGAGGGAGAGGGATAATTTTCCAGGAGGACCATCTATTCTGAGGGTCTTCATTTTTGGCCAAGAAGACCTTGTCTGGGGAGAGGAGGACCTCTCCTGACGGAAGGAACTCAATGTGGCCTGGGTCTCTTGATAAGGCAGCTAATTCCGAAATCCTGGCGCCAGATGCTAAACTCACGAGAAAGAGAGTTTTTCTGAGTAGAGAGATATACTCACATGAATCGTTGATGGTTTCTGACGCTAGTTTAAGAACATCATTGAGAAACCAGGAAATCGAGCTAGGACGAGGAGATGGTTTCAGTCTGGCACAGGCTCTTGGGATCGAAGCTAGCAATGAATCTGTTAGATCTATATTAAAGCCGATTAGGAAAATCTTCTTCAAGGCAGACTTGATGGTAGTAATAGTGTTAGCTGCTAAGCCCGACTCAAACAAGGATCTAAAAAAGGTTACTGTTAGGTTTAGTGTCATAAAGACAGTATTAGAATCCTTCAAAAACTTTGCTAGTTTTTTGACCGCTGAGTCATATTGACGAAGAGTGGAGTCTCTCTTGTCTGATTCTAAGAATAAAGTATTCTGGGGGTCTATGTTAGCCCCTTTGTGTGCCGCAAACTTCATGAAGTCCATAAAGTTAGGGTGTTCCGAATGTTTGAGGAAGTGAACACAGTGCACGTTTGTACTATCTGGGTCAAAGTCGGGTTGGGAATCTGGTGAGGGTGGAGATTCAGCTCCAGTAAAAGAGGGAACCAATTGCTCTTGGGCCAATTGTGGGCCACCAGGGCTACTTGACCTTTGAAGGTTCGAAGTTTGTCCAGCACCTTCATTAGTAGGTTCACCGGTGGGAAAAGGTAAATCCTTTCCCAGGTGTTCCAGTCCAGAGACATGGCATCCGTGGCGTAAGCCCGAGGGTCCAGGTTGGGGGCCACATAACATTTCAGTTTGTGGTTGGACTCCGTCGCGAAGAGATCTACCTGGAGATCCGGCACTTGGGAGAGGATCCATTGAAAGGATTTGTGATCTAGTGACCATTCTGACTCCAACGGTGTCGTTCTGGAGAGTGCGTCTGCCACAACGTTCCGAACTCCAGCCAGATGGACGGCTGATAGGTGCCATTGGTTTGAGGCCGCCAGGGAGAAGATTGCTACCATCACATGATTGATGGGACCTGACTTGGAGCCCCCTCTGTTTAGACAACGGACTATGACTTCATTGTCGAGAACTATCCTCAGATGTTGTTTCTTGGCCGGGGAAAGACGTTTCAAAGTTAGTAAGACTGCCATGGCCTCCAGGACGTTTATGTGGAATTGTTGGAACATTGTGGACCAAAGGCCCTGAACCTTCCTGTGTTGGGAATAGCCTCCCCAACCTGATAGGGAGGCGTCCGTGTGGATGACTATCCTTGGAGAGGGGTACTGCAACGGAACCGACTTTGATAGGCTCTTGGCGGTTGTCCATGGGAGAAGCCTCTTCCGAAGAATGGGAGGAAGGCGTGTCTTCTTGTCTCGACATTTGCCGTTTGCTCTGGAGCGCCAAACCCGGTTGATGTCTTTCAGTTTCGCTTTCAGAAGGAGGTCTGTCACTGAAGCGAATTGTAGGGATCCTAGAATCTTCTCTTGGTTCCTTCTGGAAGTTATCTTTTCCCCGAGAAAGTGTTTGGTATTTTTCGCAATCTCTATCCTCTTGGACCTGGGGAGACATAGAGTGTGAGAACGTAGGTCCCACCGCAATCCCAGCCACTGAAATCTGGTCTCTGGTGTAAGGCGAGACTTTCTGAAGTTTATTTTGGAATCCCAGAAACTGAAGATACTGGATCACTTTGTTTGTTGCCTTGAGACAATCCTCGACGTTGTCTGACCAGATTAGCCAATCGTCCAGGTATGCGACGACTTGGATTCCGTGGGATCGGAGTTCCTGAATGACTGATTCCGCCAGTTTCGTGAAAATTCTGGGCGCGATGTTGAGCCCGAAAGGCATCACTTTGAATGTGTAAGCCTTGTTGTCCAGTCTGAATCCTAGGAATGGGCGGAAGTGTCTCGCTATTGGAACGTGATAGTAAGTATCGGTAAGATCGATGGAGGTGGTGACGGCCCCACGGGGAAGCAAGGTTCGCACCTGCGAGACGGTAAGCATGTGAAACCTGTCGCATTGAATGGACAAGTTTAGTCGGGACAAATCGAGGATGACCCTCCGGCTGTCGGAGTCTTTCTTCGGAACGCTGAATAAGCGACCTTGAAACTTCAGATGTTTCGTTTCCTTGATCGCGTTCTTGCGAAGAAGATCTTGGGTAAAAAGAAGTAGGTCCGGTGTCGAGGGTTGATGGAATTTGTTTGGTGGAGGAGGCCCTTCTATCCAACTCCACCCCAGGCCCTTGGAGATTATGCTGAAGGCCCAAGGACTGAACCTCCAGCGATTCCGGAACGCATAAAGTCTCCCTCCTACCTGAAGATCTTCAGTAGTTGGAGGTTTTACCGCCTCGGCCACCACGTGACCCCTTTCCACGGGAGAAATATCTCCCTTTGCCTCTGTTCTGAAAAGAACCTCTCGAACCGAGGCCCTTCCCTCGTTGATATCCTTGGGAGGAAACCCGGGACTCATAGACCGGGTTATAAACAGGAGAGGTGAACGAGTTCGAGGCTACTTGGCTTTCAGGAACGAGGATATACTTCTCTTGGGGCTGAGGCTTGGAGGTTGAGGGCTGGATGCCCTGAGTGACCGGGACCGACTGGACTACTTGAAGAGGTTGGCGGAATTGAGTAGAGCTATAAGGGCGCAGCCTCTTCCTGCCCCGGGAGTGAATGCTCGATTGTTCGAACTTCCGTTTGGGAGTGAGGCCCCAACGGACCTTAAGGCTCTGGTTTACTCTGGCAGCTTCGCTCAATACCGAGTTGACCATGTCCTCCAGGAACAGGTCCGGACCCCAAGCAGAGGCTTTAATGAGCTTATTTGGCTCATGGCGGATAGTAGCTTCAGATAAGACATGCCTACGGCAACGTCTTCTGGCCACCAAGAAGTCATAGCAATCTGCTAACAAAGATTGCAGGGTGGCTTTAGTCATAACCTTAAAGACGTGTTCCTCATCATAGGTAAGAGAAAACATCTCCGCCATAGTCGAGACGTTGAGGCTCCGGCTAAACCTAGACCGGGACTCAAACTCGAGTCGGATTAAGGTTTCAGGTAGTCTTGGGAGGCGTTCGCTGAATTGTGTCGATGCACAGTCAGCGGATAGCTTACCAGAAGTGAATGTTGATTGGATGTTAAGCCAACATTCATTATCTGATGGGAGCAGAAGAGATGTAGGATCTGTCTCCCGGAGTTGTGGCAAAGGTTTGTGTTCGGCCACTGCCTGAAGGGCTAATTCAACCATTTTGGTGACGCAAGGTGTGGGGGTCTGTTCGTCCACAAGAAACATGGTGTAAGTACTCTTGTGGGGGGTCAGCATGGTGTTTGTACAACCCCACTCGTTTAAGGTTCTAACCCAAACAGACTGAGCCTGTTCCTTCGGAAAGATAACGGTCTCTTTAGGGACCTTATCTAGCCGGACAAGAGCCTCTTCCGTAAGCCGGGCGAAGCCGGGGAAAGGGAATTGAAGGCCGGGAGGGAAGAACTCAAAATTTTCAATGGGCCGGGTCCCAAAACCCTCAATGGTTAACATTCCGTCCGTGAAAAGACAGTGGAGCGCCATTTTCCACGGGTTGTTCTTCGTGAAAGGCGGGAGTTTTGAGGCGTCCGGGATGAGGAACTGCTGTTGTTGAGGCAGTCCTCCTTCCAGGGTGTCTAGTCTCCTGGTGACAGCAGAAAGCATAGAGCTAATCTGCTCTGAAACGACCCTCGTCATCATATTGGTGAGAGCCACCGGGTCGAGGTTGGTCGTGGTAACTAAGGGGGATGACTGCACTCCTGGGTCCTGAGACATAGGGGCGGTGCTAGCTGAGCCACTAGGGGCTCTGGGGAGGGGAGCCTTCTTGGGCTTGGATGATCTAGGTAGTGTGGGATTCTTACGAGTCCTCACTAAAGGTCCCTTCTGAGATTTGACCTTGGGAGGAACCGGGTGCGATCTCGGAGAGGATTCACGGTTCCCTTCAAAACCTAAAAAGGAAGAATTATTAGAAGTTGAAGAAAAAGAGGGGCTAAGAAGAGAGGTCTTAGCGCCAGACCCACCTGCCTCACTTACCACCTTACCTGTTTCTGATTCGTCTAAAACCATGGGCTCTATGTCTAAGTTCAGAGCCGCAACATTGTCTTCAATGGGGTCCGGGTCGTCAGCGATGTCCGGGTCGTCAGCGATGTCCGTATCTTGAACGAGATTGAGTTCCACAGTTTCTGCAATGTCGGCAATTATAGGGGCCGCCACTTCCTTAGGCACTGCTGCCGAAGATTTTGCGTTTGGGTAGATAAGATTACATTAATCTTCGGAGAGGACGTAGGGCTTCTTGGCCTTAACGTTACGGGCGAAGCCGCCTACCCACACTTTCAAAGTGGCTCTTGCTGAGGTCTTAGCCGCCTGAGAACTCTGAAAGGACGGGGATAAGGTTAGCAAACCCGAGGGACAAACTGATGAATGAAACCGAAGATTCATAACAGAAGGCAAAGGGATGTAAATACAAAAACGACTGAAAGAGGCTCACCGAATCTGAAGAGAGGGTGGAGATAAGGTCATAATAGACAAGGCAGTTGTCAGGGTGCCATACAACAATATCGTCCATCTGAATCCCACAGTCAGCATGGGATCGACAGACCGCATGTCCGCAAGGTTGTTGAAGGACGGCCGCGCAGGCTGTCATCCGGCAACAGACCACCTGTAAAAGGAATAGTCTATGAGCATCTACTAGTTTCTCTATAAGTCCCGGAGGGTCCGGGACCTGCCAATAAAATAAAATGTATAGCCTTAGACTAAACATGCAGAGAACTGAGACTATTCCAAGAGAAACCCGGCAGAGCCGGGGATGAAAAAGGATGCAAAAAACAGTGATGAATAATGATAATCATAACTAGTCCCGGGGCCCCAGGGGCCGGGGAACAGGGCTGTAAAGTAAACTTAAAGTAAACTTAAAGTAACTTAAAGTAAACTTAAAGTAACTTAAGATACATCCTTAAAATACATAAATAGAGAACTCCAATTATGATCTAAAACTAATGTCTGTAATTGAATAGGGCTCCCGGAGGGAGGTTAGGAATCAAAAACTGTGTCAGTGTCAACAGATCCTGTAGTTAAGAGCCCGGAGGCTCCGATGTCTGATGACGGGAGGGTACAACGGGGGAGCGCTGGGGGAGCCAATGGAACCCCCACTACCCAACCGGAGGTACCGGGACGAAGGTAATGATCCATGTAGAATATAATATATATAATGATGTGGGATATAATAAGTCCTATGCGGACGATAATAGCAGGAGGTACCGTAGGTGGGGACACTCCTAATTAGAAGTGCTCATTCTTACAACCATAGCTAAAAGCAAAGGCTACACCAAGAAGGTGTAGGAATACCGACTAATCACGTGTGATAGTCCCCGGTGGTCCCGGCCCTCCCCCTCCCCCGACCGATGGCCAATCGGGGCGACGGGAGGGGGGGAGACGAAAACCCCCCGGTATGAATGAGACTGGGCCACACCCCGTGGGTACACTCAGTCCTCAATATGTCGGAACGTTGAGGGAAGACTGAGGAACAAGCATACTTGACCCGTATGTCATAACCAACAACCATCGAGTGAGAGGAAGGGTGAACACTGGAGGAGGGGGGGGGGGATTGGAATAGCCTCCCCAACCTGTGGGGGAGGGGTATGGTACCGGGGAATCACCAGTGCGGGTGGTGGTAGACAGGGCTACCAACTGGAGATCCCCTCAACATGACATGACATGACAAAGATACGCGAGAGTCCCACTCGAACCAAAAGTAAAACTAGGTGGAGCGTAATAAAACGAAAAGGTTTAATAACAACAAGTGAGACGGTCGTCTTTAATTGCTCCTAGAACTAGCGAAACAATCTCAATGGTGACGCTATCCACCAACATGCATGAATGCAGGCATACCAACATAACCTACGCCTTGATGAAACGCTAACACTGATATCATAGGATAACATTAAAATAACGCTAGATGAAAGCATATAATCGGTGTACTATCTGAATGTAAGGAAAAAACTCCTAAAAGTTCGAACGAATATTAATGACGGACGAACTAGCGAGAAAGGGCAGAGCCGAACCATGAACGGTAAGAACGGGGACGCCGTTCATATAAAAACACTTCTCAATTAATAAAAACAAAGGCTACACTGCCCAATCATGCTTAAACTCATGGATAAAGTACTTAACTTCGATGGGGTATCTTGGGAATCGGCCATCGATGTGAAAATAAGGATAAATCCAAGGGTAAACACGAGAAAAAACACGTTGGACTTAATAACAACAGGTGCTAGAAAGGAGTGATGGGCAAGCGTGGGTAGAGTTAGTAGTACTGATCTGTGCGGCAGGGGAGGTTGAACCGCACCTCACTATTGAGGGATTTCGAAGAGGAGAAGTCTAAATGGTACGAGACCTCTGGTATTTCGCCCCAGTTTATACCGACACCATTAGGTGAGCGAGCTAGTTCAACCTAGCATTCCTATACATTTTTTCTCTGGTAATATTAGCAGTTATATTCCTTTGAAATGGTGCATTAGGAGCATTTCACTGGCCGGCACAGGATTGAGCCCAGAAAAGGGCAAGGCCCCCTTCAAACTCTCAGAACTCATAGATCTGGTACTTAACTTAGATGAAGTGACAGTGGAGTCCGACATCTTGGGGTAAATCCAGAAAAAGCCAGCGAAATTCACACACTAAGGCAAAAAACGGCCAGAAAGTTGCATGCTACAAAAAGGAGTGACGTCACTGGCGTGGGATTTTTAGTAGTAGTGGGAGGTGGAATGGCACCTCGCTGTTCGGGGATTTTGACAGGAGATATCTAAATGGTGCGAGGCCTCTGGTTGTGATTTATCACGCCCCAGTATTATATATCGACACCTTTTATAGGTGAGCGAGCTGGGTTCAACCTGGCATCCCTATGCAATTTTTTCTCTGGTAATATATAGCAGTTATATACCTTAGAAATGGTGTTAAAGGAGCATTTCACTTGGCGACACGGGTCGGAGCCCAGAAAAGAAATAATAAATAAAAAAGGGTTTTTTTATGTAACACTTTACCTTAGCGACAGGCCAGCGCAGGTGTAGGGACTGCTATGCAGGAGGAGATGGAAGATCAGCGAGGAGGTAGGGACGGCGACTTTTGTACGATAACGTGTACGATAACTCACACTAACTTGCACTACGTGAACTTTAACTTAACTTTTTTTTCATTTTTATAATTTCATATTTATTTTTTACTTTTTTTTTTCTTTTCTTATTTTTGATTTTCATCACTTTCACTCGATTCGGTCTTCCTTTTCTTTGCTTCACTTTCTCTCTTTTCATCATGATCACTAGACCGTTTTAGTAGAGATTTTTTAAAGAAACTAACGAGTGAAAGTTGCTTGGTACGGCTTTTGAGGATTTTTCTGAAATGAGTTAGGCAAACATCATCGAACTGCGCAACAACACGGCAAACCTGAAGTTTCTGTGGGTGATGCTTGTTGATGAAATCAACCACATGTTGATGATATGCCAACATTGTTTTATTTCCGAAATACCTAAGGTTTGGCCTACCTCCTCGGTCTCCTCCGACTCACTCAACTGCGCTTGGAACTCATTATGCTGCATGGCTTGCAGCTCCTTGAGTTCCTCGGTGGTGAGCTCTTCATGATGCTCATCGACGAGTTCGGTGATGTCATCTTCATCCACCTCCAGACCCATGGACTTGCCAAGGGATACAATCTCTTCGACGTCTTCCTCGGCGGCAAGCACAGGTTCATTCTCGTGGCCAAAACCTTCGAAATCTCTGTGAGCAACAGCATCAGGCCAAAGCTTCTTCCAAGCTGAATTCAGGGTCTGACGAGATACTCCCTCCCAAGCCTGATCTATGATCTTTAAGCAGTGCACGATATTAAAGTGGCTCCTCCAAAATTTACGCAAAGTTAAGTTGGTGCTTTGCGTGACATTAAAGCACTGCTTAAATAAGTGCTTGGTGTACAGCTTCTTAAAATTAGAGATGACTTGCTGGTCCATGGGCTAGAGGATAGGGGTGGTATTCAGTGGAAGATACAACACTTTGATGAATTTGTATTCGTCGGTGATATCATCTTCGAGTCGGGGCGGTGAGCGGGTGCATTGTCCAAACAAAGCAAGCACTTCAAAGGCAAATTCCTCTCATGAAGGTACTTCTTGACAGCAGGGCCGAAAACTACGTTTATCCATTCCACAAAGATATGCCTAGTAACCCAAGCCTTAGAATTAGAACGCCATAGAACATGTAGCAGGTCTTTATTAATTCTATGTGCTTTAAATGCCCTAGGGTTTTCGGAATGGTAAACTAATAAAGGCTTAATTTTGCAGTCCCCGCTGACGTTGGCACAAAGCGCAAGAGTCAACCGACCCTTCATTGGCTTATGTCCAGGCATTTCCTTTAACTAGCGTTCAGTTGTTACGCAGTTATCAGTATTGTTACAATAGTACAATATTTCGTAGAGATTTTTATGAATAGTACATTCTTCTTACTTCTCAAGTTTTTTAGATGTACTATATAAAAGGAACATTTTATTTTTAAATTAATTGATCCTGTCAATATTTTTCCTTAGTCAGAGATCAAAGGAAGTTAAATTTCACTTAATGTTAATACGAATCGATGTAGAGCACGATTTTATGTATCGTTGTTTCCTTAGTGGAATACTATGTTTGTTCGTATATTAAGTGTAAAGGCTCCAATAAATTGAGTGATGATTCATCTCTTATTGGAATTCTTTAATTTAAGGGTTTATTTTATTTTATAAATATTATACCTATTAAGGTAATATTTAATGTTTAATATTTAATTTTTCGCTGCATTTATATGGGATTCAGTGACTTTTCATTCCCATTCGAACGATTGGGATGGGAGAATTGTAAGTCTCAATTTAAGAGTTGATTTCGTTTGAGAGAACGTATACTTTAGTTTTCAAATGATCGTGAAACTTTCATTTTAACAAAGAATAGAATTAAAATTTTAGTGTTAAATTACGCAGTGAATTTTATTCAGCAGAGAGTGCTTCTGTTCGGACCTGTCGTTATCCTAGTCTTAGACCTCTGTCAAGCTCCCGGGAGGGGGGAAGTTAAGTCGAAGGACGAAAGGAATCGAGAGGGTAGCTAAGCGCTAGTCTTTTAAGACCCGAACAGAAGTCCTCTTGAGCGCAGAACGCTCACCCTCGTTATATATAGAGCGAGGTATTAATGTTGTCAAATACTATACGCGCTTTACAGGCGCTAAGCTGAAAACAAAATTAGATTCGTTCTGCGTATTTAAGTTACATACCACAGCTCTCGTTGATGATACAGTCTTATCGACCGGCTGTTGACGGTGAGCCTGGGCGTTAGTCTTCGGTGGTAAACCCGTTGTCGC
Organism: Palaemon carinicauda; assembly: GCF_036898095.1. Classification (NCBI taxonomy): domain Eukaryota; kingdom Metazoa; phylum Arthropoda; class Malacostraca; order Decapoda; family Palaemonidae; genus Palaemon; species Palaemon carinicauda. Next base: position 82,276,959 of record NC_090742.1, on the reverse strand, counting down.
ACAGGCGGCGTGTTGTGTCTGGGACCGACGTGGATATCGCACAGGCGGTCTCCCAGTTTCACTGTTCAGCGGCATGTCGATGTAGATTTGTCTCGGCAGAGCTCTGTTTCACAGCAACTATTAAAAGAAGCAGACAGCCGATTGTCAGTTTAAGCTTGATGATGTTCGCCAAATGGCAGGCGCGAGGCGCAAGCGGAACCTGAGCGGAAGCGTGACGAGGCTCAGAAGTTGATTAATGAAGGCGCTGAGTGTCGGCGGCAGTGCCAGCATGGCGACCCACGCCAGTCGAGTCACGAGTGGGCAGAGCGGCAGCGCGAGCAGCGGCGGTAGCGCGAATATCACGTGAGCGTGGCGCGCCAGGACGAGGTGGAGCGCCAGCTAGATTTATTCTATTATAAAATCAATTGTGACAGCAAACCAAGGCTAGTGGCTGTCAATTGGATGTGGATATGGAACAACGCAAGCGCGCCCATATTACCACTGATGCGCCTGCATAACTCCAATCTCTGATTTATTAGAAGTAGACCCGGATGAGGTTCTCTCTCATGAGGATCAATTGGAGAATATCTCGGAGAGAAAGGAAGAGAAACCGCCTCAACATTCGGTGGATAAAAAAAAAAAAAAAAAATAATAATAATAATGCTAGTCTTCTCAGAATTTTTTTCCAGACTATTTTACACCAGTTACCCGCGATCTCCCCCTTATGAGTTTACCTTAGGCAAGACAGTGGAGACTTCCTTCTATACAAAATGGTGCTTTCCCGCTCTTATAAGAGAGTATTGAAATTAATGAGAGCATGGATGGGTTTAAGAAAAGCTCTGGGCATGACATGCTTCGCTTTTCCACCAGCCTAGTTAGCTTCTAAGTTGAACATTTGGTATGAGACGGGGGAAGTCTTGGGTTTGGGAGTTCCGGCGTCTGCGCAGGGAGACTTCGCAAACCTGGTAGATTATTACCGTCTCCTGGTCATGAGAAGTGGTGGTCAATGTCGGAGTTTGACCAACTCTTGAAAGGATAGTTCAGAGAGTTGAGGTATTTAATTTACTTGACTGGTCACTGGGAGTCTTAAGCAGAAGAGTAACCGAGATGAAGGACACGGACACAAGTAGTCTTATCCAACTTATGTCTTGTATGGACAGGGCAGTCAGGGATAGGTTCTAAGGAGCTGGCTGCTTTACTTACTGCAGGAGTTATAAAGAAAAGAGCTACTTTGTGTTCCTTCCTTTCTGTGGGCGTCACTCCATGTTAGAGATCGGAGTTGCTTTTGCGCCCATATCTTCGGCTCTTTTTCCGCAGGATTTAGTTAAAGAAGTGCCTGCAAATTGGGCTCAGAAGGCTACTCAAACTTTGGTTACTAAACAGTCAGTAAGGTTTTACCTATGCCCTTCTCTTCTCGTAGAACTAAGGAGGGGACATCATATTCTCATTTTGCCCAGCCTTTTCGAGGTAAACCTATAGGGAGAAGTACTTTCAAACCAGAGGCAAGGAAGCAAAGGAAAAGAGGAGTTAAGCCCAGTCGAGGCAGGGTCTGACTGCTCCTCCCTTCAGGCAGCAGTGGGAGCCAGGCTAAACAGCTTCTGGGAGCCCTGGGAAAAGAAGGGAATGGACCCTTGGTCCGTACGTCGTCTATTTAATCAGAGCACAGCTTCAATCGGATGACGTTCGACATTCTTCCTGTCTTCTAGACTAGGAAGTTAATCGTCATGTAGGCACACAAACAGAACTTGCTCTCACAGCAGGTGTGTTGTGATTCTTAAATGAGAAGCAATCGAGTGTGTTTTTTTCTTCCACGAGAGGAGCGGGAGTCAGAAGAATCATATATAATTCTGGCTCTTCCTCTGGAATCTGAAGCACAGTCCGGGAAGACAGAGTTTGTCCTCTTAGAAGGTTGCAAAACCTAGACTTGGTCATCAACAATCAATACATCCGAGACTTTTCAGGAGTCGTATGTTTTCTAGTAACTTATCCCTCAGTTACTGATGTTCGCCGGAAGTTTTTCTGTTGAAAAAAGGCGACGTGTCAGCGCCAAAAGCGCGCAAGACACATAATTCCTCGAGAGAAGAGGTGCTCAGTTTGCTTGTTTACACTTCCTCTCCGCCCCCAGTTTGAGGAATCGTTTAGTACTTTATTCTGGGGTCGAGCGACTACTGTTAACGATATCTCATAGCATGGGATACGTTCAGATCACGCACAAGGCGCGCTGGGAATGTCATAGGGACTCTCCCAGGTTGCTCATGGGGCTGCGGTTGTTGATCTCTTCTAGCCTTCGCTCATGCTTGAGGTGGCGCACAAGCTGCCCCCGCGAGTGTAGAGTTGGTCCGAGCTAAAGGAGGTCAATTTCATCTCTTTTTAGCGTTAACGATTCTTGGGGGGAAAAAATGTTTTCTCCTAAAAGAGTAAGGACTACTATAGATCAAAGGGATGGTTTTCCTTTAGTATCATACAGCATAGTTCTCTGATGCTCAGCAATGTCTCGCAAAGATAGGCTCTTGTTGCGGGAGGTGGTAGAGCATACGCTTGTAGCGGCGCAGACGTGCATGCGGTCACAGACGCTGACAGTCAAAGTTGATTCTTTCAACTAGTTGTCCCATCCTCGCGATCTGCGGGATACGCGTCTCCACTCATGCGGACGTATGCTACACTCGAGCATCTCTCGACAAACATGTCAACCTGAAATCCTATGCAACTTAGACGCATGTGCCAGCCTTGACATATACTGGATGAGGTCAGTCAGGTTTTTCCGCATCATGATAGACTAACAGTTGCTCCTGTGTGCCTCTGACCGGTCACGATACTGTTGCCTACGGGCAGCACGCTGTAGATTTACAGCAGGCGAGACGTACACAGAGCGCTGTATCCACTCGACAAGGTGAACGCATACAGCACGCTAGCACCTTACGGGGATGCAACCACATGCAACATTAGTTGCATTTTAGACGTATACAGTCTAGTCTTTGGCTCCCAGCAGTATGGACAGACTGTTGTTTTTTTTTCTTCGCGTCGCTCTCGCCTCACAACTAACGCTTTCTTGCGTTAAATTTTGACTTTAAGTGTGTTGAACATTTGTTGGTGCACACGATCAGGTCTTAACTTCACAGCATGAGGTTCATGTTGTTGATGCTTCTTTTCTGCAGGCCTAGCTTCGATATTGGTTTCTTGCGACTGATATTGATGCGTGTTGGGGGGGAGGTCTAGATCTTGTCTCTCTCTCACAACTTAATGAGCATATACAGCAGGCTGGAACCATACTGATCCCATGCTGGGTGTTTGCTGGAAGCATGTCATCAGTCCGTTTTTTCCTGTGTCAGGATCACGAGCGCTTTATTTTTAAACCATCAAGCTTTAGGTCTAGCTGCCTCCAGTATTTTGGAAAACCCCTATGATCAAGAGGTTGTTCGAAGGAGACAGCTGAGGCTATCGCTTGTACAAGGGACCTTTGCCTCAAGGTTTTACAACCCAATTAGGGTGTCTTGTGGAGTAGTGTAGAGCTAAAGGGCTCTTCATTTGGTAACTCTAAGACAAGCGGTCTGTTTCTTCTCAGACCTTGGAAGGAAAACACATTTTTTCTTCCTTGACCATCAAGGGTTACAGGAGTACGAGGACAGTTGTCTGCAGACGCAGAAGATTGCATCTATCAAATAAAGACCTTATAGATCTTCTCAGGTCAATTGAGATGACTTAGAAGGGTCAGCAAGATGCTCCAGCCTAAATTTGGGATTCGTTTCTGGAATTTCGCGGAAGTGACAGATCCGAACCTTTTCACTTGTTTTTTTTTTAAGGCCTAACTTTGGAGACTTTCTAAATAAGTCTACTATAGTTGAGAGCCAGTGAAGTTCAATCTTTTTGTAAGAACATGGACTTCACAATGGTTAAGCCATAGGCGCCTCGCATCCTGGATTCTTGATCATTAACAAACGTCCTTCTCATCCATGGCCTAAATCTTTCGGGATCTTAATTCTCTCGTATTTGGTTTGTCAAGGGCTATGAAGAGTAGTTTACCCGGTTAAAACGATGGAGTTTTATCGGGACAGGACCAAAGAGGTTAAGAGTCTATTCATGACTCTGGTGCGCGGTCAAGAAGCCTGCGCTATCTATGTCTAAAACGCTCTATCGTCTGGTATAGACTTTAATTACAAGAGTTCTTTCATACTGATGTGTAACAGATCATAACATGTTGAAAGGGTAAAGACTCATGAGTTAGAGCTATAAGAGCTTCTGTAACTTTTAAACTAATCTGTTCTCTGCAAAGCATCGCGTATACAGCCTTGTGAAGGGGTTTTCCTGTATTCGCCTTGCATTTCTTAGATCGTATTCAGTCTCTTTATGAGGACGTCTACGTTTTGGGTTCACTTGTAATAACGAGTGCAGTAGTAGGTGAGACATTCACCACTACATTTCCCTATATTCCTAGTACCCCTGTTCTTCTCTAGGAACTATTATTTATGTTTTTATGATTGTACGTGAAGATTGGTCGACAATCCTCCGCAATCTTTGATCTAGTCAGGTGGTCATTTTGTTCCTAGAGAGTGCCCGGAACAAGAGTATTAGTTGAGGTCCTGTCATGTTATAGGTTATTGAACCGTTTGACAGCTCCTAGAGATCATCAGCCCCCTGGGTGGTCCGCTGGATCTTCTAAGAATAGCAGACAAAATGAGGCAGAGCATTGCTGTCAGCTTCCTTATCAGGTGAGAACCTCTTAAGTGGTTTGTGTAACGCTTAAGTGAATTTCCAATTATGTAGCTGTCTGTGACCCACCACCAAGGGTGTCAATTAGCCATTCTTATATAACCAGCGGGTAAATGGCTGCCGATACCGAGGCAGGCCAACCGCTTCCTATACTAAAATCCACATTACTGGAAAAAGAACAAATGCCCGATACTGAAATAAACTGTCAAAACAAACTATGGTACTTAACATTGGTAAAGGTGAAGTAGCAGCGTCAGTCATGTTGAATTAACGACTCACTTGCGAAAACACCGATCAAAACAATTTACGACTTAGCGGGGAAGTCCAAAACAGAAGGATGACCTAGAAGGCGTTCGTGTGGGTGATGGTGGCGTGGTATAAGTGTGGTTTCTGGGGTCTTTGTTACGGCCCTTCCCTTTGATGAAGGAGTTATCTAATTGGAAGACAGCCTGTGAATAGTGGTTTTCACACGCCCCTGATGTATACACGACACTCACGAGGTGCTCGCGCGAGGGTACTAACCTCTGCATTCCATGCTTTTATTTTTCTCTGGTATATTTGGAAGATTTATATCAGAAAAGGTAGAAAGAAGGACTTTTCACCGGGCGTCACAGGTCTCTCCCCAGAAATAGATTTTTCCTTCGTCAAAATCCCTTTTTCATAATAAAATAAATTTTTTAATATACTTACCCGCTGGTTATATAAGTTAAAAACCCACCCTCCTCCCCTCTAGAGACCATGGGGCATGGAAAATCTGAAGAGGTTGGGTATAGTTCTACCTGTTGTACCGTGAAGGCACTAGTGTACACCTGGCATATATGCGATAGCCGCGCGAGATTTTGAATTTCCTACCGAGGCGTCAGGGACGTTAGCCATTCTTATATAACCAGCGGGTAAGTATATTCAAAAATTTATTTTATTATGAAAATAACATAATTCTTCTCTGCTTCCATCTCAGAGACTAGTTTATCTAGGTATGATATAGACACCAACCTCCAGAAAGTAGTCCTATCAGACACCAGTACTCAGGCTGAAGGAAGTGGCAAAACCCTTCCTCAGACAGGAAGATCTCCTAGCTCGATGGTGGTTAAGTCTCCTAGGCCATCTAATCTCCGTGCTCCATCTGGTTCCCAATGGCTGCCTCAGGATCAGATCCCTGCAATGGTAGCTGAAGTCCGAGTTGAACCAACACTCGGACTCTCAGGTCATTCTAGTTCACATCACACAGGAACAAGTGACGGACCTGCTATGGTGGGTGGCAGAGGAGAACCTCCACAAAGGCCAGGGTCTTCTCGTCCCTCCTCTGGACTTGTTGCTCTACACAGACGAATCGAAGGAGTAGTGGGGAGCCCCACTTACTGCAGCACATAGTCTTGGGCCTCTGGTTCGAATCCGAAAGATACCAGCACATAAATTTCTTGGAGATGAGAGCAGCCTTTCTAGCTTTCCAGCAGTTCCATCAGTTACTGGCATGTCACTCCTTGGTATTGATGAGTGACAACAGCACAGTAGTGGCTTATATAAACAAACAATAAGGTACCTTTTTGGGCTCAAGCCATGTCGTCCTGATGGAAGTTCCTAAAGGGTAGCTTCCTTGGGTATATATAACTACGGTGATATTTCCAGAGAATTTACCTTAAGGTACCCAGAATTCTAACTCCTGGAGCGAATATCCCTAATAAAAGAACCAGGGATATCGCGAAATATCAGACGACGTATTCATGACACGCCACATAGCAATCTGCACCCCGAACAGAGTTAACACTTTGAAGGGGTCAATTGGCAAGAAAACGAAAAACGAGAAAGAAAGGAGAGCGGCTCGCAAGGTACCTCTCCTCTCCCGTTTCGTAAGCGTGCATTGCGCCGCTCACGGCGCCATCTGTATTCCTTTTTGCGTAGCTCAACAATTCGGTGTTTTACCCTGTGTTATCTCGCAATTCTTGGATTATTTCAACATTATAATGCTTTCTCCAACTTCTTCTGCTTCTGATAAGTTAAGTATTATCTCTTTTATGTATAAATGTAAGCTTGGTGATTTTAAAATAATTTGATAGTGATATCTTCGTTACAAGAGCTGTTGCCTACCGGAGGCGTCCTGGACGCTGTCGCTCGCTATGTATGAGTTATTTAGTTAGCCAGAGCGATGTTCCCGGCTGTTTCGCTTTAATAATTTTAGCTATTCAGCGTTACATAGGATTTCTTTATATGATGCTTTTAGTATTTTCGTTTTGGCGAATGATTTGCCGATTCTGGCCTACGCTAGACCTTGTAGCCTAGTCGTTTGGCCTTAGTACTTTCCTGCATGATATTCAGATTTCCGAGTGTTTTAAAATTTTATTGAAGCTTTAGGCAGTTTTATACATTTAAGATTATGTTGATTTTCTTCCAAGATAGTATACGAGTGAGTTTCGGTGATTTAGGTAATCGATTCTCTTCGCGCCTAGGCTAGTTGTCTATGGGGCCATAGTATACTTTTTCGCACTCCCCGGTTGCTCTCTTCTCTTCGGAGAATGCGTGCAATCCCTTTCCCTCTGCTTAAGCCTTGGGCTTAACCCTAATGGTTTATCTGAATTGACTTTAGATACAACTATATTAGGGTGTTTCTGTTCTTTCCTGTTTCCAGTAAGTCTGGCTTCAGGAAGGGGCAGGACATCAGAGTTCTTAGTCTGAGTCTGTTTCTGTCTAGCATTGTGGTTGAGATTCCCTTGCTAGGCTGACAGCAGACATAGGAGGCTTAGCCTCCTTAGTTCACTTTCGAAGGTTTCTGTACGAGATGATTCCTTCTTTTTGTGATTTAGCAGACTAGTCCAGTGTTGTTGTTCTCGGTGTGGAGGATGAGATCCTCCTTTTCTGTGAATAACACCGCCTTCCTTGCTTTGGTTCCGAGGGAGTTGCAAGTACTGCTGGCCTCCCTCCTCGGATCTCCCCTAGGCTAAGATGAGTTTTCTTGGCTGCGGGTGATTCATTATTAGAGCAAGGTTGGCAGGACCCTCTTTCCCCCTCTCCCCCTCTTTCCTTAGTGATGGCCTAGCCATTGCATCCCTGTCCGTCATTCTACATCTGTACCTAGCATAGGTTAGGATGTGGAGTTGACTCAGTCCCTTGCCGGCCGGCACGCACTGCCGGCCGCCAAGGGTCTTCTGCTTTGAGTGCGGCCCGGACCTCCCTTGGTCTCTCATCCATGTTTGTCTGTAGAGCCAGATGGCATTGGTCAGGAAGCCTGAAGTTATATTCTCCCCTTCCTTATGTGCACTCTTTCGGGTTGCCGGGCTATGAGGCAGTACAGTCTCTTATCCCGGCATCCATTCTGTTTTTCTTCTAGTGTTTGTAACCTAGCCCGGCTGCCGGCCTAAGTGGCCGGCAGCCGGGCAGTTGGAAGTTCTCTGGTTCTTTTGCTGCCGGCCGGCATTGGTTGTATACCTTTGCCGGCCGGCTATAATATCACACCATAGTTCTGCCGACCGCTACGATTAGTGGCTGGCAGCCGGGTGCTATCGTTGTTTAGTTACCGGCCGACAGTCCCCTGCCGGCCGCTACGTTTGGCGGCCGGCAGCCGGGTGCTATCTTGTGTAGTTTCCGGCCGGCAGTGCATTTGAACCAGCGGTCTTCCGCCTTATAGTCTATAATTAGTATACTTTGGAACTAGTTAAGGTGTGTGTCGGCCGGCACATTATCTTCTATACTGTAGCCAGTATTTTTCAGTATAGTATATACTGTAGGGAGAAAACTATAGTATAGTATATGTTACAACACTAAGTTTTTCTAACACTCTTGCGTTGTCTTGCACAGCCCTTTGGTGTAACCATACAGATAAAGAAAGTGAGTTCTTTCTTATCTACTATCCAGTATTTTAAAATCACTTATTTGGGTGTGAGCTACACCTGTTTTCCTCTGGAAATTATTTCTTGGTCACTCTAGAATAGAATAACCATACAATTTTATTATCTGGAAGGTTGCAGCAATTGACTGTGCGGGAAATACAAGTGTGTCTTTCCTTTCTAGTTTAGTTATTCTAAGCTATGTATATCCAGTGATACGTAGTTCACTTGATACTCATGGAATTTTCTTCTCTTTACAGTAAGACCATCCGAAGTGTGGAAGCGTTTTCTGCAACGTCCGCAGCAAGAACTTCTGCGGACGTGACTTGTGTAGGAGGCACGCAGCATGCGCAGTCTCCAAAGGTGATCTCCGGTATTGGGACCCGCAGGTATGTACCGTATGCACAAACCTGATTACTGAGGCTTTTGATTCCCCTAAGACGGCGGAGTCAAGGGACGCAGCAAGGGAGAAGCTTCGTACCTGGGTAAGGGGCTTTCAGAAGAACACTTCTGGCCCCTATCTTCCAAGTTAGAAGACGAGGGCTTACCTTTTCCCCAAGGCGTCTGCAGAGGCAGTGATTCCCCAGCCTCAAGCGGAGATAACGTTGGTTCAGATCCCGGTGGATGCTGAAGTCGCGGACGCCCTGCAGGTCATCCAATTGGACGATAGGATGTCGGAGGTGTCCGAGTGTTTGGAAAAAGACCTTCTGGCAGAAGACCAGGAAGAGGAGCATGCTCCAGACAATGAGGAGGAAGAATTCAACGAGATGTCGGCTACTCCGGTTCAGGCCCCTGAACCTATTCCCTCAACATTGTCCTCTCTCCCAGAGGAGCTGGGAAAGACCCTTTCTTCTATCGTTGGAATGATCCAACAGATGCATAAGGAAAATAATGAGAAGGCTGCTGCAATGAAGTTGGAGATGCGGAGACTTGCAGCATCACGTGGGCCCCAGAAGAAGCTCAGCGTGAAAGACCTTCCCTTGTGCTCAGATGCCAACCCTTGGAGGTATGCCGAGCACATGTCTATGACGACGGGAAAGATCGTCATTTCGGAGAAGTTGGGCTCAGTCCCCCTTGAAGAGGTGGAATTCTGGCCCAGCAAGGAGTCGTATCCGGACTGTTATGTCCGTCTAAGGAAGGAACCAGCCTCAAAGGAACAAACGGAGCCGAAGGAGGTCATAGTTTTTTACCATGCTAAGGCTCAAGCTTTGTTGTCAAGCTCGATGAAAGAGAGGGGCTTCACAAACTCAAAGGTACCTGCTTTGAGTAAGAAGCACCCTTCCTTTGTCCTCTTCTTCTAGAGCCTTCCCCTTTATGCAGAAAGGGTTTACGGCTGTGCTGAAAGCGATCGAGGCAGGTAAGCCATGCCCCTCCTTGGAGGAGTGTAAACCTCTGTCTTTGGCCCTACCCATGGACCACAAAGACTGGAAGGACGTCCATCTTACCCTCTCAGTCCGGAAGTTGGAGGCCGATATTGCCGGACGTCAGTTCGGTGAGAACCTCCCGAAGCTGTCTGACTTTCTTTTGCGCAGGGAGCTTGAGACAAAAGAGAGACTTGCTGCCTCAATGTCTCATCAAACGACTCTGGAGACAATGGCAAGTGACCCCAAGGTCCATGAAATGTTTATGGTAGTGGCTAAGACACACCTAGCCACAGTGACGAAGGACCTTTATAGTTTCGTCAAAGCTAGGAGGGCTTGTAGGGAGTTCGTGTTCGCCTCGGCTGCGGTGAGGCACGAGCCAAGGAAAATAATCTCCTCCAGCATTTGGGGCAAAGACCTCTTCCCTAGTGGAGCGGTCAAGGAGGTTGTAGATAAGGCCGCCACGGAGAATAGAAACCTTCTGCAGAAGTGGGGCCTATCTCTCAAGAGAAAGTCTTCCCCGGATGAGGGTCCCCAACCAAAGAGGAAGACTAAGAAGACTAGGCTACCCTCTCGGCAAGCCAAGCCATTCAGACAGCAGCAGCAACAACTTCCTTTGCCTACAGTGCCCCAGATGGTGGCACAAACCCCTACCACGTACCAGTGGGTACCCCAAGCCGTGACTACGCAGTCTCCGGCATTTAACCCAGCGTTCGAAGGGCAGTCAACTACCTTTCGAGCAAAGCCTAGAGGAGCAGCCAGAGGTTCGTCTAGACGCCCCTCAAGGGGGAGGGGATTCAGGGGTGGTCGCGGTCAAGGAGGCAAGACCTCAGGGCAACAGCAGCCAAAGTGATATGATACCGGTAGGAGGGAGACTTCAGAATTTTCGGGATCGGTGGACCTTTGATCCCTGGGCCCACAGCCTACTCAAGAATGGACTGGGTTGGAGCTGGTACAGTACTCCACCCCCGTGCCCACGATTTTTCCAACACTCCACCCCCGTTCTGGAGGAGTACATTCAAGAACTCTTGGAGAAAAGGGTAATCCGAAGGGTAAAGTCCATCAAATTCCAAGGGAGCCTATTTTGTGTTCCCAAGAAGGACTCAGAGTCATTCTGGACTTGTCGCCACTCAACAAGTTCATAGTGAACTGCAAGTTCAAGATGCTAACACTGCAACACATAAGGACCTTACTGCCCAAGAGGGCATATACCGTCTCCATAGATTTGTCAGACGCCTATTGGCACGTTCCAATCAATCGCCAACTCTCCCCCTACCTAGGGTTCAAGCTACATCGAAGGCTCTATGCCTTCAGAGCCATGCCATTCGGGCTAAACATAGCCCCAAGGATCTTCACGAAGCTTGCGAGTGTAGCTCTCAAACAATTACGCCATGTGGTAGCCTACCTGGACGACTGGCTGGTGTGGGCAGCATCCAAGACAGTGTGTTTGCAAGCTTCCCTACAGGTGATCCAGTTCCTAGAGCATCTAGGCTTCAAGATCAACAGAAAAAAGTCTCGGCTTTCTCCATCTCAAAAGTTCCAGTGGTTGGGAATCCACTGGGACCTAGTGTCACACCAACTCTCCATCCCGGCGAAGAAGAGGAAGGAGATACAGTTGCTGGTTCTGTCAAGAGACTTCTGGATTCCGAAAGAATATCAAGACGTGAACAGGAGAGTGCTGGGTTCTCTCCAGTTTGCCTCAGTAGCAGACCCTGTGCTAAGAGCACAGCTAAAGGATGCAACTGGAGTTTGGAGAAGTTATGCATCAAATGCGCGAAGAGATCTGATAAGACCAGTACCGCTTCGTCTACGTACGCTTCTCAGGCCTTGGTCCCGAGTCAGGCAACTAAACAAGTCGGTGCTTCTCCAGCCACCTCCCCCCTCGTTGACTATTCATACAGACGCCTCAAAGGAAGAAGGCCCAAGGAACGTGGTCCAATCTATTCAAGACATTTCACATAAACTTTCTGGAAGCTATGGCAGTACTCCCTACCTTGAAGAAAGTCTCCCCTCGTTGCTCGATCCACATAAGGTTGGTACTGGACAGCGAGGTGATTGTGAGATGCTTGAATCGACAAGGATCGAGGTCACCACCACTCAACCAGGTGATGTTGGCCATCTTTCGACTGGCGGAAAAGAAGAAGTGGTACTTGTCGGCAGTTCACTTTCAAGGAGTCCGCAACGTGACAGCGGACGCTCTATCCAGGTTCACACCGATAGAATCGGAATGGTCCCTAGACGCAGGATCATTCTCCTTCATCTCGAGTCAAGTCCCAGAACTGCAGATAGACCTCTTTGCGACGAAAGACAACAAGAAGTTACCCCTTTACGTGTCCCCTTACGAGGATCCCTTGGCGGAAGCAGTGGACGCGATATCCCTCGACTGGAACAGATGGTCCAGGATTTATCTGTTCCCTCCTCACAACCTTCTATTGAGGGTCCTCAACAAACTGAGATCTTTCAAGGGAGTAGCGGCAATAGTGGCTCACAATTGGCCGAACAGCGTGTGGTTCCCTCTGGCATTAGAACTACGGCTGAAGTGTCTACCGTTACCAGATCCAGTTCTGACCCAGCGAGTTCAGAAGTCGACTGTCTGCGCTTCATCACAGAAAACCCGGAACCTGCAGCTCATGATTTTCTCTCCCTAGCGGTGAGAAAACGTTTCGGGATTTCGAAGGACAGTATAGACTTCCTAGAGGAATATAAGTGCAAATCCACTAGAAGGCAATATGAGTCGTCATGGAGAAAATGGGTGGCCTTTGTCAAGGTGAAGAATCCACAAAAGATCTCAACGGACTTCTGCTTATCTTTCTGCATCCACCTCCATGGTCAAGGGTTAGCAGCCAACACAATATCAACGTGTAAATCTGCTTTGACAAGACCCATTTTATATGCCTTCCAGGTTGACCTCTCTAACAATATCTTTAATAAAATTCCGAAAGCCTGTGCTAGGCTCAGACCATCAGCACCTCCAAAGCCCATTTCATGGTCTCTGGATAAAGTTCTTCATTTCGCTTCGCTGTTGAACAATGAGGAGTGTGCTTTAAAGGATTTGACCCAAAAAGTTATTTTCCTGTTTGCACTCGCTTCGAGGGCCAGGATTAGTGAAATTGTAGCCCTCTTGAGAGAGGAAGGTCATGTTCAGTTCTTGGATGGGGGAGAACTGAACCTGTTTCCGGATCCTACGTTTCTCGCCAAGAACGAGTTACCCACCAACAGGTGGGGTCCCTGGAGAATCTGCCCTCTGAAAGAAGATGCATCTCTATGTCCAGTGGAATGCCTAAAGGTCTATCTTCGTAGAACTTCAGACTTCAGGGGTAGTCAACTATTCAGGGGAGAAACATCAGGCTCAAATTTATCGCTGAAACAACTTAGGGCGAAAATCACCTATTTTATTCGCAGAGCGGATCCAGACAGTACACCCGCAGGTCACGATCCGAGGAAAGTTGCCTCATCCTTAAATTTCTTCAATAGTATGGATTTCGAACATCTTCGCTCATACACTGGCTGGAAGTCTTCCAGAGTTTTCTTTCGTCACTATGCGAAGCAAGTGGAGCAACTGAAGAGGTCTGTGGTAGCAGTGGGTAGTGTCGTTAAACCTGCTGTTTAACTCTGCGAGGAACAGTGAATTTAATTGGGACGATTAATTCAGGGGTGAGTGTGTAGTTACGAACTGTTCTACAAAATAAGTGTTAGGGCACTAGGGTGCCCACATTGACTGTTCCATATTCAAGGTGAACCTAGCATAAGTGCAGACATGTGTGCCAAGCGTTTCCAACGCTAATGTAACTGATTAGTAATACAGACTTTTATGATTTTGATACCTCGGTATGTTAAAAGTGGCGCTAATGTTTTCTTTCAGATAAACAAGTTTTCAGTTTACTATCATGCTTATGCTTATTTATTGGTTATCCTCCTCTTATATATGTATAATTGTTGTTTAACCTGTTTTATTTTATTGATTGTCAATAAACTAGTTCTTGTGAACCTTGCGTCTCCTTCGCCTGTGTCATTTTACTTCAAATGATTTAGCATTACGTTTACTATGTATATTTATCTTGGATAATTCTAATAGATTGTTCCTTTATGCAAGCATCTTTCATTGGTTTATGCTTTCCCCTTGCGGGAGGACTCCATGCCCTAAGGGGACGGTGGCAGATGTGCAAGTTTTCCTCCTACCCGGATATAAACCTTTGTCCAATCTAGTAATCGAACGGGGAACTGGTCGATATTTCATATTGACTCAGTGGTTCTTTTACAAACTATGCTTTACATGATATAGAGTGAGACCACTATATTGGCTTGTCTGTTATTCATACATAGGTATATGTACTCTTCGAGACTTTTCCAGAGTCTAGTACAGTATGACTTTTCCCTGTAGGGGGCAGGAAGCACTAACATGGTCTATGGTTAGATGAAAAGATGTATGACGGTAACATCTTGGGTCTCTAGGTCTAGTTGGCCGGGAAATACCTTCTGAGAGTACGGCACGTTTTGAGAATCCACAGATACAGTAATGCTCTGGTATACTTCCATCAGGACGACATGGCTTGAGCCCAAAAAACGGATTTTGAGCGAAGCGAAAAATCTATTTTTGGATGAGATGGCCATGTCGTCCTGATGGACCCGCCCTTCCTTTTTCCTCTAAAAAAGGGCTGTAGAACCCCTCCCTACATACAGTATCTGTAGCACCTCGTGTATCGCTACAAGGAATACAGATGGCGCCGTGAGCGGCGCAATGCACGCTTACGAAACGGGAGAGGAGAGGTACCTTGCGAGCGGCTCTCCTTTCTTTCTCGTTTTTCGTTTTCTTGCCAATTGACCCCTTCGAAGTGTTAACTCTGTTCGGGGTGCAGATTGCTATGTGGCGTGTCAAGAATACGTCCTCTGATATTTCGCGATATCCGTGGTTCTTTTATTAGGGATATTCGCTCCAGGAGTTAAAATTATGGGTACCTTAAGGTAAATTCTCTGGGAATATCACCGTAGTTATATATACCCAAGGAAGCTACTCTTTAGGAACTTCCATCAGGACGACATGGCCATCTCACCCAAAAATAGATTTTTCGCTTCGCTCAAAATCCGTTTTTCGCTGCCCCTATACCATCTTGCAGTAGAAATTCTACGATGGTCAGAAGATCATTTGGTCGCTCTATCAGCTTATTTTGTTCTGGGCAAGAGGAATGTGCTTGCATACAACTTGAGGAGAGCGACTCAGATAGTGGGCTCCAAATGGTCTTTGAATCTACTAGCCAAAAAAATCCTGTTTTTGTGGGGTTCCCCGACAATGGACCTGTTCGCAACGTCCCTGAACTACAGGCTCACATTGTACTACTTCCCATTCCCGGATCCTCAGGCTCTATGGCAGGATGCATCCCAACAACGGTGGAACAACATCGAGGTGTACGCCTTTCCCCTGTTCTGTCTGATGAGTAGATTGCTCAACAGAATAAGAGAATACAACAACCTAATGGTGACCCTCATGCAGAGTGGTTTCTGGACCTTCTGCATCTTCAAGTAGATCTCCCAAAAGAACTATCCCCACTACCTGATCTACTCAAACAACCACACGCGAACACATCTTTCACAAGATGGTTCCGTCTCTGTGGCTTTACACCTGGAGACTAACCAGCATCTCCTCTCTCAGAGAGGTTTTTCGCAACAGGCTGCGAAACGAATGTCTGGTCATTTGTGACAGTCCACTGCCTCAGTATACTAGGCAAAGTGGAGTGTCTTTTGTGGTTGGTGTCATGGAAGGGATATCTCTCCCTTCGATGCCACTATTCCAGTAATAGCGGAGTGGCTCATACCTTCGGGAGAAAAAACTCCTTTGATTGGAGTAGACCTTTTTTCTTCGTTGGAGCTTTCCTTACTCATTCGGAGTTATAAGATTGTTTGCCTCCAGTCGGAGATAAGACCTCCTCCTCGGAACATAGTTTGCTTCTTGAGATCCTTAAAAGGACCTCCCTATGAACCATTACGCCATGCAACAGACCGTAATGTCAATCTGAAGACGGAGCTCCTACTCGCTTTAGCGTCGGCTAAGAAAGTTAGTGAACTACATGGTCTCTCGTACGACATCGCCCATTCAAGGGGATGGGGATCCCTTTCAGATTAAGAGTCTACGTTCTGTAACTGATGACCCAGATCAATTATTACTATGCCCAGTAAGGAGTTTGATGTACTACCTTAAATAAACAGCAGCAACCCGGCCCCAACTAACATCGTTATTTGTTTGTTCAGATAGAACTAAAAGGGGATCACAAAATACTCAGTTTCAGTTTGGATTCGCAAGGTCATTGACCGGGCTCTAAATCCTGAACATCCTCCAGCTCGAAGACCTAGAGCTCATGATGTCAGGGGTATCAGTATGTCCTTGGCATATCAACGCAACTTCCCCATGTTGCAAGCTTTACAAGTGGCTGTATGGAAGTGTCAAACGACTTTCACAGCCCACTACCTACAAGACAACCCACAGGAGGTTCGTTACATTTTCTATCAGTCATGTGGTGGCTGGACAACAAGGGGTTTGAAATACCTTAGGCTCCTTGTTGGACAATTAGCAGTTGGTTGAAGGCATTAGTTACCTGGGTTTAGTCTGGGATGAATGAGAGTATGTCATGCTTTTTCCTTTCTTCATCTTCCCCTCTCTTGGGGTACAGCACTGTGGGTCCCTCTGCAAGCTGGCTTCAACCTCTGCAGGTAATAAACATTTCCCATGTGTAACCTAATATAGTTTATAGTGATATACTTGTACACGTCCCCAATGTTTCCAGCGACCTAGACGTTCACATGCTTTATCTCACAACCAGTATTACTCAGGGCGCTATCATTCTCACTTTGCATTGATAAGAGAGGTGGCAAGGTTTCCCTCAATTACAGTCTAATACTGTACCAGGCAAACCCGGGTCAATCACTATGCCAGTAGTCGGACTTATCCACCCACCTGAGGGTGAGTCATCCATTATAAATAACGTAAATTTTTTTTAGTTTGGTGAACAAATGATGAATTCGGAGATAATTTGTATTTTTCTCTAACTAATAACTGATACAAACCTTGAGTTATTTATATAAATTGTTCTGCCATCACCTGTCCTCCAATAAGTCCTGCTTGCAATAAAAAAGTGACTAGATCACTGATCTGCGATTATTCTGTATATAGCATATAGGTGGCTGGGTACTCCCATCCACCCCCTACCAGTGTCTGGGTAGGGTTGCCACCTTGCACCAAAAGTTTGATTAGCCAACTTCCATCTTTGTCGAAAGAATATCAATGATATATAACTCCAGATTTGTTCCGTAACCGGAAAACAAACCACGCTATTTACATAGGGTTTACTGTCGGCGTAGCTGAAAGGACGAGCCATTAGAATTTAACGAGGGTGTATTATCCCGGCGCTAGTTAGCGGGGGGAGTAGGGGAGTGGTAGCTAGCTACCCCTCCCCCCTCACACACCGGTGAGCTACTTCACTTCACTTTTGGCTCGGACAATGAACAGACGTCTCTGTCCCGCCCTCGCATGGCAGCCATTAATGCTTTGTCTTACTTATTACTTACTTTTCTTATACTTAATATATATGTAAACATTCTTATGTTTATGTATATATTTGAGTATAGAAATACAGTAAGTTTCCTTTTCAGTGTTTGTGCTGTGTGTGTGTGTAGGAAGTCCACTCATTGTACGACAACTTCTCCGTGTGGTCTCAGGCCACTACGGTGACTTTTCATGGGTCGCGATCTCTCCCTTGGTCCTTCGGTCTTCCTTCGGCGGGCGCTGTGGGGAATCGTCATCGCTGGACTTTACTTACTAATATGTTTCTCCGCTGTTCCTCCTTCCCTACGGGGAACTTGGTCTATCAGCGTGGGGAACTTGGGAGTTTTGTTTGACTACGGTCTCTCTCTCTCTCCTTGAGTTCGTTCACCCTTTTATTACTACTACGTATTACGGTAGCTTCCTTCCCGTTGCGGGTTGAGTTGCTTCTCCGTTTATTGTGTCTCAATTATTTTTTTATTTAAATCTAATTGTATTTGTTAACTTTTCAGCTCTGTGTAGAACGCTTCCCTTCGGGGTTCTTTCGTTCTTACTATTAGTAACATTCTTAATTGAATTACATATTTATAATTGTTATAATTCTGTTTTGTTACAGTTCTCAGCCTTCCCCCCCCCTTCCCGTGAGTGTCAGTGGGGGAGGAGGGCACATTCCTGTGTGTAATTCTTATTTTCCCGCAGGGGTTACTCTTCGGAGTTCCCCCGGGGGAATTAATGTTAACTAATTGTTTTATTTTCACAGTTAACTATCTAGTTTTTCGTTTGCCTATTGTGCCCACGAAGCAGGGCTGTCCTGTTGGGGCCTGGGGAGTCTGCCGTGGCCGCCGCCTCTACGACTACGTCATGGGCGTGTCCCTTCTCCTAGAAGTTCTCCCGTGACAACTGTCAGCTCCTTAGTTCATATAGAATGCTCAGGAGGTTCGCCTCCTTGGGTGGGTACTTCCCTTCCGAGGGAGGTTCCCTTCCCAGGTATGAGTTTTTTCCCCTTCAGGGGGGTGTTCTTCTCTTACCTTAATTTTTTTTTCTGGTCCTCGGGCGGTTATGCTCTTGGTGCTGAGCTACCGCTTTTGTAACCATGCTCAAGGGGCTGAGCGGTTGCAAGGCCGGACCATGGAGTTCGTGCGATTATGCTCCTGGTGCTGAGCGGTTGCAAGGCCGGACCATGGAGTTCGTGCGATTATGCTCTTGGTGCTGAGCGGTCGCACTTGCAGCTACGCTCAAGGGGCTGAGGAGCTCCTCTTCGGAGGGTTGCTCCTTATGGTCAGCTTGCTGATCCAATGGCCCTAAGGGGCGCCTTCATCAGTTCTTCCGGTTGTTTCTATGAAGTGTTCATCTCTCTCGTTCGAGAGAGAGGACACTCATAGAGACTCCTCTTCGGAGGACTCCCCTGCTGTTGTTGCTGAAGGCTCAGTTCGGCCCTCCGAACATTTTCGAGGGGGCAGCTGAGTCCAACGGTCTCTCCTGCGAGTGTCTCTCCCCCTCGGGGGAGTTCACTAACAGAGACTCCTCTTCGGAGGACTGATGATGGTGCTCCTGTCCGTGGTCGTCTTCATCTTCAGCCGCAGAGGATCCTCCTCGACGAGAACAGACAGCTGCAGCTGCTTCTCTAGACCTGTCAGCAGTTCATTCGCGATCTTCGACACCTGCCAGATCTTCTTGTCTTCCTTCTCCGTTCCTGGACGCAGTAGCGCTGTGGGCGCCTCCACCCCGTTTTCCAAACGGGCACCGGTCCCTTCGGGGCTAAGGGCTTATCTCACATGTGAGTAAGCCCTTTGGTGCCAGGTTTTTTTACCTGTGCAACTTCGCGCGCTCGCGCGCAGTAGTTCGCAAATGTTCCTGATGTGCGCAATGCACGCCAAAGTTCGCCCTCGCGCCCTCGATCTCCGGATCTGGGCACAAGTCTCCTGCTGTGGACCAGACTTTTGCCGAATCAACTCCTGATAGCCAACTCTTCTGAGACCTTCTGTGCGGCTATGCGCCATGCGCTCCTACAGTCTCCTGAATGCCCACGATCGCCTGCTCGCCGGCGCACATCTGATCACCCTTTCCTGATGTGTGCATTGCGCGCCAACGTTTGCCCTCGCGCCCACGATCTCCAGATCTGGGCGCAAGCAGGGAGGGTTTTCTTCACTGAATTCCACGTGCACCTGCTCGATCTGCGCCCCCTTCCTGATGTGCGCATACGCGCCATCGTTCGCCCACGCGCCCATGATCTTCGGATCTGGGCGCAGGCAAGGAGTTATTCCTTCGCCTCTCCGCCGACGATCTTTCATACGTCTGGCCGCGCATTTCTCCTGGCCACGCAACTATGCTCCTACGATCTCCTGGTTCCTGCCTCGTCACGCAGTTCAAGAAGTTCCTACGCTAGCGCACAGTTGCTCACAGGTTCTTCTGGACTCGCAGCGCCTCCACTTCACCGCGCCGCCCAGGAGATACCCAAGTTAGCGCACAGGCTCTCACAGGCATCCCTGGGCTCTCCTTACGCGCTAGCGATCTCCTACGCGCCCGCGCGATTCGTTGCCTGCGCGCAAGCGTTTTCAACGCTAACGCTACAATCGTCGTAGGTTTCCTACGCGCCCACGCGTTAACTCTCCTGTACGCGAGCGGTCGCTACGCGCCACCGCTCGCCAACCCGCCATCGCTAGCCAACGCGCCATCGCTTGCCCACGCGCCGTCGCTCGCCAATGCGCCATCGCCCGCCTACGAGCCATTGCTCGCCAAGACGCACCATCGCTCGTCAGCGCGCCATCGCTCGCTTGCGCGCCATCGGTCTCCCGGCCGCCTGCGCTCGCCCTTACGACCGCACGCCCGCGAACCTGTGTTCGCCCGCGCGCGAACCAGCGATTTTCCATCGTGCGAGCGCCAGCGCGATTCACGCCAGCGCGATTCACGCGCCGAACACGCCATTGCTCGCCGAATGCGCCATCGCTCGCCGAACGCGCCATCGCTCACCGAACGCACCATCGCTTGCCGAGCGCGCCATCGCTCGCCGAACGCGCCATCGCTCGCCGAACGCGCCATCGCTCGCCGAACGCGCCATCGCTCGCCGAACGCGCCATCGCTCGCCAACGCGCCATCCCTCGCCAACGCGCCATCGCTCGCCTACACGCCATCGGTCTCCCGACCTCCAGCGTTCGTCCTTTCAACCGCGCTCGCTCTCGCCTGCACGCCCGCGCGCAGGCACGCCCACGTTCACCTGCGTGCAAACCAACGATTTGCCATTGCGCGAGCGCCAGGTTGATTTCGACCGCAATTCCCGTCGGGTTATCGCAACACGGGCAACCTGGCGAGTCTTCTGGGGCGTGTACTTCCAGTTCACGATCTTCTCCCCGTAAACGCAGAGCATAGCACATACAAGAGCAGGAAGGATCTTCAGAGAGGTCTGGACAACATTCTTCTCCTTCCTTTCAGGCAGGCCCCATCATCTCTACTCCACAGGATCGTTCGATTCCCTTTCCCCTAGTGGGAGTCGCTGACACTGCGTCTGTCAGCCGTCAGCAGAGGAGGTACGTCGAGATCATAGGGGAACCTGGTTTTAGCCCTTCCTCTCCACCATTCCGTGGAAGGGTCTCCCCAGGGAGTTCTTCTCTCGAGAAGTTCTCCGCCCGGCAGGTGACTTTCTCGTCTTCGGAGATCTTAAGCCAGAAGAAAGCCGCAAAGTGTGCCATGCAGGCCACTTCGTGGCTGGTTGTCTGGCTTTGATCTCTGGGCATCCTGTTGCCATCCGAGAATTTGTCCAAGGAGAGCTCCAGGAAGGTCATGGAAACTGTCCAGCGCACCAAGTTTCGAACTTGTGGGCAAACTCGATGTTGAAGCATTGAGATGCAGTGACCACGAGTTTCCTCTCGGAAGTCCCAACCATGGATGTCGGCAAGCTCAGACACTCCTCCACCCTTGGAAAGACCTTGTTTTGAGCCCAAGGACTGGGAACGGACAGCTGAGAGGTGGAGAAAGCGAATCACGGTTCGCTCCTCCATAGGCGCTTGCATCCAGACCCTACAAACCTCCAGCGCCTCAACAACAACAGTCAGGATGCCTGAAAACTTTAAATCAATCAATCAATCAACAACAACAGCCTCGTCAGCCTAGGACATCGGAACCAGCCCTGGCAGCTAAGACAAGGTGTCTAAACAGCAGCCCCCTCCTCTCAGAGGCAAGAAGGGCGGGAAGTCCTTCTGGGGAGGCAATAATCCTGAGGGAGCGGCCAAGGCCGCAAACGCTAGGATTGGCAACCCCCCTGCAGGGTCCCCGGTGGGGGGATGCCCAAGGTTGCGCGCTCAGGTGGCAGCAGCTCTGGGCCGATTCCTGCATGATCTCCGTGATTAGCCAAGGATATCGCGTCCCGTTCTTTACATCTCTACCGCCGCTGACAGCAAATCCAGTGTCGCCGAGCTCCTATGCCATGGTATCGGCAAAGGGGCTAGCCCTTCGGGCAGGAATCGAGACCATGCTCTAGAGGAGGCTCTCCATAAGGTCATCGACGGCCCCCCCCCACGGCTTCTTCAGTCAACTCTTTCTTGTAAGAAAGCGTCCGAAGTCTGGAGACCTGTCTCGACCTCTCAGCCCTGATCAAGTTTGTCAAACAAACTTCGTTCAGCGTGGAACAGCAGAGCCAAGCAGACTTGTAGTGTGACCAAAACTCTTCATGTGCACACTGGAGATGAAGAACGGGTACTTCCAGATCCCAATCCATCTGTCTTCCAGGAAGTACTGTACTTGAAATTCAGCCTAGACAACAGAGATACCAGTTCAAGGTACGGTGTTTCGATCTCCCCGCAGCACCGCAGGTGTCCTCCAGAATGTTCACCCTGTTATCTTCATGGCTACACAGGAGCGGCATCCGTCTCCTTCGCTTTCTGGATGATTGGCTATCCCAGGCAGTCTCGGAATCGACCCTTCCTCAACACCGAGACAAGCTTCTGGGACTTTTAAGATCTAGGGATCATGGTAATTCTCGGGAAGTCTTCTCTGCTCCCATCTTAACAACTGGGATATCTAGGCATGATATTAGACTCCAATCTCCAAGCCTTCCCATCAGATGGCAGGATAGCAAGGCTGAGGAGAATCGCAGAACCTTTCCTCAGACGAGGAGAACTTCCAGCCCAATCTTGGTTACGCCTCCTAGGTCACCTTTCCTCCTTGGCCAATCTAGTTCCAATGGCCGCCTCAGGATGAGATCCCTACGTCGGCGGCCCAAGTTCCGGTGGAATCAAGACAAGGATTCCCCGGACATTCTGGTCCCTTTGGGACCTGCGGAACGAATGGACCTGCAGTGATAGTTGACCTATGGAAACCTTTGCAGGGAATGGATCTTCTCGCCCTTTCCCCTCATTTGATGCTGTTCTCGGACTCGTCAAAACAGGGGGGGGGGGGGGGGCGGTCCACGTTCTGAATCAGGCCTATGGTCAGAACCAGAAGGGTACCTCCACATCAATCTGCTAGGAATGAAGGCCGTAGTCTGGCCCCTCAACACTCCCAACAGACCCTGGCAAGTCACTCCGTGGACGACAACTCCACGGTAGTGCCTTTTGTTTCAGCAAGCAGGGAGGTACCTTTTCATATCAACTTTCTCATCTTACAGTGGAGATATTGAGGTGAACTGAAGTCCACTCATACCCTATCGGCTCGTTTCATTCCGGACAAGGAATGTGCTCTCCGACAGTCTGAGCAGGACTTCACAGATAGAGAGTACCGAGTGGTCTTCGGTCCCCCTTGCTAGCCAACAGGTCCTGACCTTGTGGACCTGTTTGCGACAGCATTGAATTTCAAGCTGCCGCTGTACTACTACCAGTCCCAGACCCCAAGGCACTCTGGCAAGATGCCTTTCTACACGGTGGGACAACATCGACGTCTACTTCTTCCCACCGTTTCTGTCTGTTGAGAAGGGGGCTCAACAAGACCAGACTATCGGTCAACCTGTCGATGACTCTGATAGCTCCGCTGCGGCATCATGCAGAGTGGTTCCCGGAACTTCTGCATCTCCTGACGGAACTCCTGAGAGAGCTTCCCCCACGACACAAGCTACTCAAACAACCACACTACGACATCTACCACAAGCCATAGCATCGCTTCGGCTTCACGCCTGGAGACCATCCAGCATCCCCTCACAGAGAGAGGCGTTCCGCAACAAGTTGCGGAGTGGATGTCTCGACACCTGCGAAGTCATCCGCAGGGGTCTACCAGGTGAAGTGGAGAATCTTCTGTGGTTGGTGTTGTGGGAGAGGTACCTCTCCCCTTGATGCCACTATTCCAGCAATAGCGGAGTCATTGTCTATCAGCGGGAGTAGATGCTCCTTTCGCTCTCGGCGGTGGAGGCCTATCGCTCAGCCTTTAGCCTGGCCTTCAATCTGAAAGGAATACAGTAGACATTTCCTCCTCGCTGGATCTTTCTTCGCTCATATGTAACTACGAACTTACCTGCCCCAGTCGAAAGTGAGACCTTCTCAATGGAACATAGTTCGTGCTCTTAGGGCTCTTAAGAGATCTCCTTGCGAACCATTACGCCAGGCTTCTGATCGTCACCGGTCTTGGGAGACGGTGCTCCTGCTCGCTCTGGCCTCTGCCAAGCGTGTCAGCGAACGTCATGGTCTCTCGTACGGCGTCGCCCACTCAAGAGGATAGGTGGAGGTAACGTTCAGGTTTGTCCCTGAGTTGGTTACTAGACTCAAAATCTGGGAGTCCCGGACTTTCGGTCGACTCATTCAGGATTTCGAGTCTCCGTTCTGTAACAGATGACCCAGACCTTCTCCTACTAGGCCCAGTAAGGAGTCGGAAGGGTTATCTTAAAGAACAGCTGCAGTTCGTCCTCGTGTGCAAGCCCTGTTTGGGAGCACAGGGAGGACGGAGAGGAGGGTCATCCATCACGCCCTGAATCCAGATCCTCCTCCGTCACGTCGCCTTAGGGCACACGATGTCAGAGACATCTCAACGTCCCTGGCCTTCAAGAGAAACAACTCTGTGACGCAGGTGCTACAAGCTGGAGTCTGGAAGCGTCTAACGACCTTCACAGCCCACTACCTGCAGGACGTGACCCAATGGAGCCTCGATACGTCTATCGGCCCCGTGGTGGCTACACAACAGCTGGTCTAACCTCAGGCTCCTTATTGGACAGGTAGCAGAAGGTTGAGGGCATTGTTATCCGGTTTTAGTCTGCGTGAATGAAAAGGTTTGACTGGTCCTTATTCTTTTCTTCATTCTCCCCTCTCTTGGGGAAAGCAGCATCCTTGGTTCTCTGCATAGCTGACCTCAAACCTCTGCTGGTAAACCATGCTTCCTTGTGTTAATAGTATTGAGTTGATACTGTCGCGTCCCCCATACCCTGACGAGGTGGTATTGGGAACGGCCTAGCCTAGAATTCCAGCTAGAGGACTTCAGGTCGACTTCCTAGGACAAGTTACACTTCTTCCCTCCACACACAAGCTTATGTAAGCCGCACGTTTCTTGCGTAGCAAGAACTTGCGAGGTGCAGGGACTCTTTTTCTCGAGTGCTGCTCACTAGGATTCTGAGTCCCCGGGTAAGCCAAAGCCAGTAAGGCTGGGGACTTTCCACCCTTCCTAAGGGTAAGTCACCCTATGTAAATAGCGTGGTTTGTATTTCGGTTATGGAACAAAAGACAAATTCGGAGATAATTTGTATTTTTCCTAACCATACAAACCTTAGCTATTTACACTTATTTGCCCGCCAGCCCTGTCCCTCAAGGCAAGTCCTACCTCTAAGTGAAGTGAAGCAGCTCACCGGTGTGTGAGGGGGGAGGGGTAGCTAGCTACCACTCCCCTACCCCCCCCCCCCCTCCTCGCTAACTAGCGCGGGGGTAATACACCCTCGTTAAATTCTGATGGCTCGTCCTTTCAGCTACGCCGAAAGTAAACCCTATGTAAATAGCTAAGGTTTGTATGGTTAGGAAAAATGCAAATTATCTCTGAATTTGTCATTTTTATTAATTAGGGAAAAATACAAATTACCTACGAATTTGTCATGTTTGAAAATTATACTCATATTGATTTTTTCTTGTGTACATTACCTTTGATATATATCAGATTTTGTTGTAGGTGCTTGGGCTTGGGTAGATGTAATATAATCTCACTATCCATTTTTACAACAACTTATTCTTTTGTTTCAGATATCTTCCACTAAAATGAATGATGGGCTTTTTAGATTGAGGTGGACTAACCACACCTCAACTTTTACTAGGTTGCTTGAACAGTTCAGGTTACAGGTAATATTCATATTTGTTTGAATTAAAGCCTATGAACATCAAGATTCTTAGTTGTAATCATTGTTAATTTTAGGTTTGTTCCGTAACTGAAATACAAACCATGCTATTTACATGGGGTAATTACTTCGGCGTAGCTGAATGACTAGCCATAAGAATTTTAACGAGGGTTTACTCGCCGCTAGTTAGCTGGGGGGGGGGGGGGGGGTAGGGAGGGGTAGCTTGCTACCCCTCCCCCTCACACACACCGGTGAAAGGCTCACTTTACTTTTGGCTCGGATGGCGATCAGATTTCTCCGCTCCCATCGTCACTTGACGGCCATTATTGTTTTGTCTTTTTAACTTACCCCCCCCTCTTAATGAGAGAATGCCTTGATGAAGTCATTGAGCTTCAGCACGGCATTTCATTCCCGTGCTGAAACTTGGTGACGGGCAAGAGGGCTCTCGAACTTGGGGAAATTGCTCCCCCAGTTCGAATCTAAATTTCTCTCTTTTACCTTTTTCTTTTTCTCAATATTACTTCGACCTTATCCTAATTTCACAAACTTTCTTTAATCTTGCTTTCCAAACTTTATGAGAAAAATTTCCCTCATTATATGTGTGTACATATATATTTATTATTATTATTATTTTTTTTTTTCTTTTCTCCTATGGCTTGGATGTTCTTACATCCATTGTAGCCCCGGCGGGGATGTTCATACATCCTTTATTGCTGCCTGCTTTGATGAGTGGGAGGAGGTATCACGGTTGGGAAGTGTTTGCATTTAAAGCTATATGTGAGAGTATTGGATGATTTCAGCCGTCCCGAAGATGGTTTGGACCTTTTTGGCGGAACTATTCTCAAGTGTTGGGTCTTCGGAATCCAGGGGGATCCAATGCTTGGGGTAGGACTCTCGGCTTTTGGCCGGAAGCCCGTCATTATAGATATGGGGAGGATGATTCCATAATTTCTTGGTCTCAGTCCTAACAGGCGGGTTCAGCTTACACCTGTGCCTCTATATCTGTTTTGATGCTATCCTTCGGGTAGGGTATGGAGTGGACCATCTGGGAAGTATACTCTCATTGTGCCGATAGTGGAGAGTGCAAATTTCCTTTCCGACGCGTGATGGCCTAACATTCTCGAGCAGGTACATCAAACTAACTCTTTTCTCTCTTTACTATAATGGATTCTTTAAGGAACGAACCCCCATCCCCTGGATACGCTGACTCTCCCCCGGCACTGTTGACGACCTCTGCTAATGTGATAAGGGATAGCTCTGTTGATGACCTCGGAACGGGTAAGGACCATTCTACTGATATTTCTAAATCGAGTAATTTGGGTAACACGAGGAAACTTCGAATCCTCCATGTTACAAAAATTTCAATAGAAACAAATTATGATGATCTATGTAAAGCATTTGAATGCTATGGATGCATAAAAGAAATAAGGATGAAACTTGAAGCTGAAACTTGGGATTCATGGATATCTTATAGTAGTTATGACGAAGCATTTAGTGCAATAAGTAATTTGAAGAATATTAAAATTAATAACTTGAATGTCGCGGCTGCTCTCTGCGATAAGGTACCAAAAGATTTAGATGTGTACAGGCCTGCCGATTGGTTGGAAAAAGACGCAAATTTAGTCATGCCCTCCCAGAGAAATCCAAAACCACCGATGTGGCTTATAGCTAAATCAAAGGGGGTTACAGGGAATTATTTCAAAATATGCAAATTGATTCAGAAAAAAGTAGGAACTATTGCACCAGGCGATATATCTCGTTTCGGAAAAAATAGTTTCCTTATCCATGCCAAATCCAGTACTGTACACAGTCGGTAATATTGTCCAATATGAAAATAAATAATGATGACATTAAGTTAGATGTCAAACCCCACCTAAATTTTAGCTACGGAAGGGGCGTAGTTTTTAACAGAGATCTATATGATTTTACAGAGGAGGAGATACTGGCCATGTGTCCATTAAATGTTTGGAAAGTTCATAAAGTCCCAGGTACATCAATGATAATCCTTACGTTCCAGGATGCTGATGTACCTTTTCATATTATTATCGAGAACGAAAGGATTAAAGTAAGACCCTTCAAGCAGAAGCCATTGCAATGCTTTAATTGTTTTAAATTTGGGCACCCGTCCAAAGTTTGCAAAAATGAGAAGATGTGTGGTATTTGCTCCAAATCTTACCATGGAGAGTGTGCACTTGGAGCCAGGTGTTTAAATTGCAGCTCGAATCACAAATCCACAGACAAGATCTGCGAGCTATATAAGTTGGAGGAAGCTGCCCTCAACAAATCAAATTTAGACCATATAAGTGTGACCCATGCCAAAAGACTATTAAATAAATCAAATACATATGCTAATGCATTAAAATCAAACCAACCTAACACTGCCAATAGCTCAAAAAAAAGTATACTATCTGACAAAATGTCAAATAACGAGGCAACCATATCACCTCCTGAGGCTTTACCACGGTGTATTAACACTAGGTCATTGCCCATTGCTGTACAGCCTTCAGCCGCCATTACAAAAAGTAATACAAACCTCTCTCAGGCCATGTCCTTGCCTGATCTGATGGAGGTTCCACTTAAGACTAACTTACCTGATGCACCTGTTGTGGGAAAGGTGCAAAAACCTCGAATCCCACCATCTATTAATCGCAAAAGAGAGAGACACCCATCTCTCTCTCCACCCTCCATTAGAAACGTTAAGGTTATGACATCAAATAAATTTGATGTTTTGTTTGTTGATGTTTCTAGTGAACCAGAGGATGGACTGAATGAATCGGAAATTCAAGTTGAGGTCCAGAATCCACCTCAACAAATAGATAAA
Source organism: Palaemon carinicauda (assembly GCF_036898095.1). NCBI lineage: Eukaryota > Metazoa > Arthropoda > Malacostraca > Decapoda > Palaemonidae > Palaemon > Palaemon carinicauda. The sequence goes on along the minus strand of NC_090742.1, from coordinate 82,248,512 downwards.
AAGAATACAAAGAAAAACACCAACGTTAAACCCAACATAACAAGACCACCTCTGAAGAAACCTACTGGTAATAATGTTAAATTAAAAACTGCTAATGGGAAGACCTCATCCAAGATGTCTTCCAGAAATAATCCATAGTTTTCTCCTCCATTTTGCAATGGAACTGTCAGGGTTTGAGGACGAAATATGAAGAACTTAAGCTCCTAATTCATGAGCATTCCCCCATAATTGTATGTCTACAGGAAAGTATGCTTGATTCTAACACTCCTAGTCCTCGAGAGTATGTTAGCTATAGAACACCATATAATCAACAAGCAGGGAGCCATGGCGGAAGTCTCATATACATTCGTCGAGATGTTCCCCAAATACCCATGTCTATACGTACAACCCTGCAGGCAGTTGTTGTACAAATTGATATAGGGAGAAAATATACAATATGCTCTCTGTACTTACCTCCAAATGATGATATTTTATATGATGATTTAGCAGAGGTCATTCAACAACTCCCTCAACCTTTTCTCTTACTGGGAGATATGAATGGTAGACATCCTTTATGGGGTGATGTTTTGGCCAACACAAGGGGCAATATTATCTCATCAATTGTAGAGAATGAGGATGTGGGACTCCTTAATACAGGAGAGCCCACACACTTCCATGTTCAGACAGGTACTTTGTCATGCATTGACCTTTCAATTGCAAGCTCTAACTGCCTTCTTGATTTTGATTGGAGGACATTAGATGATTGGCATACTAGTGATCATGCACCAATCATTATAAACACCAACAAGGGTCCGCCTTTGCAAAGATCGCCACGTTGGAATCTAGACAAGGCAGACTGGGTTAAATTTTCCGAGCTAAGTGAAATCGAAGGGAGAGCAGAACAGTTTGAAAGTGTTGATGATGCCATAGACCTACTGAATGGAACTCTTCATACAGCAGGAGTCAATTCAATTCCCAAAACAACAGGGTTATTCAAACGACGACCAGTCCCGTGGTGGTCTTCAGAACTAACTGCACTCCACAGAGCCACAAGAAGATCTCTAACACGATTGCGTAGACGCAGAAGTGATGAAAATTTAACTATGTACAAGAAATGTAGAGCACAGTTCCGTCGTGCCATGAAAAAAGCAAGGCGCCAGTCATGGATGTCTTTTGTTTCCTCCATTAACAGTAGAACACCACCATCTTCTGTGTGGAGGAAAGTAAAAAAGATAGCTGGCAAATTCACCCCCAACCCACCACCAGTGTTGAAGGTGAATGGCCAGTATGTAACTGAAGCCAATGAAGTTAGCAATGCCCTGGCTAATCATTTTTCAAATGTATCCAGCAAGTGTGAAGGAGCCCCTGGTCACCAGTATAGGAGCACTGAAGAAAAGAAAATTTTAAATTTTGCAACAAGAAGGGAAGAGTTGTATAATTCTCCTTTCACTGAAACAGAATTTGATTCCGCACTTGCTCATTGCAACGATACAGCCCCTGGACCCGATGGAATTCCATATGCAATGATTAAACATGTACATTTTAATACAAAGCTATTTATTTTAAGCATTATTAATAGAATATGGCATGATCATAGTTACCCAAGTGTTTGGGAACTAGCCATTATTTTAGCCTTTTTAAAACCCGGTAAAGACAAGTTTTTAGCAGCAAACTATCGTCCTATTGCATTGACATCTTGTTTATGTAAAATCATGGAGAAGATGGTCAATGTAAGGCTGATATGGTACCTTGAAAAGAAAGGTATTTTATCACCGATTCAATGTGGATTCCGAAAAATGCACTCAACGACTGATGTGTTGATACGACTTGAGTCTTCTATTTGTGAAGCCTTTGCTTCCAAACAGCACCATGTTACAGTATTTTTTGACCTTGAAAAGGCATAAGATACCACATGGAGATATGGTATTCTTAAAACCATTCATGAATTGGGATTGAGAGGAGAGCTGCCACTATTTATTCAGGCATTTCTTTCACATAGAGTTTTTCAAGTGAGAGTGGGGGAAACACTATCAGAGAGTAAGTGCCAGGAAGAAGGAGTTCCTCAGGGTAGTGTGCTGAGTGTGACCCTTTTTGCACTAGCAATTAATGGGATATCCTCAGCCATTCCCCAGGATGTTCTCTCAACATTATTTGTGGATGATCTCTCAATATCATTTGCTGGCACTAGAATGGCAATGGTTGAGAGAAAAATCCAACACTCTATTGATAAAATTATCCAGTGGGCTGACATGAATGGATTTAAGTTCTCGACAAGTAAAACTACCATTGTCCATTTTTGTCGTATCCGGGGAGTACATTCAGACCCGGATATATACATGTAAGGTCAACGGATACCATGTGTATCGGAAACCAAATTTTTAGGTTTGATATTTGACTGTAGACTTACATGGGTTTCTCACCTAAAAGCGCTAAAAGCTAAATGTGTTGAAGCTCTGAATATTTTAAAAGTATTGTCCCATACATCATGGGGGGCAGACCGCAATACTATTTTAGAATTATACAAGGCCTTGATTTTTTCCAAAATTAGTTATGGTTGTGAGGTATACTCTTCAGCCACCCCAAGACGGTTGAAAATATTAGATTCAATACATCATGCAGGTATTAGATTGTCCACGGGAGCATTCAGAACATCACCTATCCCAAGTCTCCTTGTTGATGCTGGAGAGTTACCACTAGACCTTTACCGGATGTCTTCTATTCTTCGGTATTGGTTTAGATTGCAAAGACTCCCTAATTCTTTAGCCTTCCAGACTGCAAGCCTTATAAGGCACCCAACATACTTTGAAATGCACCCAAAATCTCCTCAACCCTATGGCTTTCGGGTGAAACAATTATTAAACAGTCTGGATATAATTAGATGTAAGGTACTTCCATTCAAGGTATCATCAACGCCTCCATGGAAGTTACCAGAGATATCTCTTTGTAAATATTTTATAGGAGATAAGAAGAATATGTCAGACCTAGAAGCCAGGTCTCTTTTTAATGAACATGTTAAAGAACATAGAGGATCAACTTTTATCTATACTGATGGCTCCAAATCTGATGCTGGCGTTGGATTTGGGGTACATAGTAATAGTTTTAATTGTAGAGGTGCACTTCCTCGGACCGCTTCCATATTTACTGCGGAACTGTATGGCATATTAACCGCTATTGAGAAAATAGCATTGGAGAAGGAGGGTAATTTTACAATTTTTAGTGATGCAAGGAGTGTCCTTCAAGCTATAGAAGTTTTTAATTCTAATAACCCTCTAGTTTTAAAGATTTTAGAATGGCTTTTTATTATTGGACGGAGAGGTATAACAGTTCACTTTTGTTGGGTTCCAGCACATGTAGGTGTGTGTGGGAATGAGAAGGCAGATTTTCTGGCCAAGAATGCTGCATCCGAGTTGCTGCCAAGAAGGTATCCCATTGCCTGTAATGATTTCTTACCTGACATCAAGAAATTGGTTTGCAATAAATGGCAACAGCAATGGGATAGCCTAGATGGTAATAAAATGCGAGAGGTAACAAATGTCATATCTCCTTGGAGGTATAATATGATGCCCCGAAAATGGGAGACGTCTCTTTGTCGTCTCCGTATTGGTCACACTCGGTTGACACATGAGTTTCTGCTGAAGGGCCAACACCAACCGTATTGTGACAACTGTTTAGTACCTCTAACAGTAAGGCATTTGTTGACCGAATGCCCCAATTATAACAACTTGCGGAATAGATATTTGTTTGAGGCTCGAGGTGAGGGTGGCAGGTTCATCCTTGCCAAGATTCTTGGAAATGATGTGTCCTACCATGCAAGTGGCATTTTTAGATTTATTTCAGAAGCAGGTCTTCTGAAAAATATTTAACTTTTATGACATTCAATTTTTATGATTTTAATTGAATACTCTTTAATTTTTTATTTTATTTAATTTTTTATTTTTGTATACATAAATTAAATATTACCGGCATCAATGACCTTAGATGTCAGGATGCCTGAAAACTTTAAATCATTCATTAACTTACCCCCCATCGTCACTTGACGGCCATTATTGTTTTGTCTTTTTAACTTACCTTTTCTTATACTTAATATATTTAAACATTATCGATGTTTATATATATTTTTGTGTATAGAAAATTGTAAGTTTCCTTTGCTTTCGGTGTTGTGCGGTGTGTGTTGTATATGTCTACGAGAGTTATCGCTGGCTTAGCCAGGCCACCACGATTCTCTTCTTGGTCACGGCCGTTCACTCCTAGGCCACCATGGTTGCCTTCGTGGAGTTCGGCCCCTCTCTCGAGGTCGTTCACCTCTTACTCCGTACTACGCCTACGATAGCTTCTCAGGCCGAGTCGCTATTTTGTTTATTTGTCTCAATTATTCTTAAGAATATAATTGTATTTTTAACTTTTCACCTTGGGGAACACGTCCCTTCGGAGGTCTGTGATCCTTGGAACATTCAAAGTCAGTTGCATAATTATAATGTTATAATTTCTGTTTTTGTTAAGTTTTTCGTCCCCCCCGTCACCCGTGCATGTCGATGGGGGAGGAGGGCGCATACCTACTTTCGTTCTTATGTTTTACTTTCCCTCGGGGTTTCTCTTCGGAGTTTCACCCGGGGGAATTTCCGTCAAATAATTATTCTTTTTTATTTCCCAGTTTACGATGCTGTTTCTTCGTGCCTGTTGTGTGCCTTCGAAGCACAGCTGTCCTGTTTATGCCTGGGGAGTCTGCTGTTGCCGCCGTCTCTCTAGGACATTGTCAGGGGCGTTCCCTTCTCTTAGAAGTTCCCCCGTGACTACTGTCAGCTCTTCAGTGCATCCTAGAACGATAAGGAGGTTCGCCTCCTGGGTAGTTAGTTTACTTCCCTTACCTTTCCCTGGTCCTTAGGCGGTTATGCTCTTGGGGCTGAGCGACTGCCCTTGTAACTTGCTCAAGGGGCTGAGCGGTTGCAAGGCCGGACCATGGTACTAGCGACTATGCTCTCGGGGCTGAGCGGTCGCTTCTGTAGCTATGCTCAAGGGGCTGAGCAGCTGCAAGATCAGTCTAGGACTCCTCTTTGGAGGATTGCTCCTCTTGTCTCTTCTACGAAGTGTCTCCTCCCGTTCGCGTGAGAGGACACTCACAGAGACTCCTCTCCGGAGGATTGTTTCTGTTTACGTCAGCTGATCTCACGGCCCTTTGTGGCTCCATCACCAGTCTCTTCTACGAATTGCTCACCTCTCTCGTTCGCGAGAGAGGCCACTCATAGAGACTCCTCTTCGGAGGATTGTTCCTGTTGAAACAGCTTGCTGTTCAGTCACTAACACTTTGGTATTTAGTGACAGGGAAACTTCGGTTCTCTTTTTCCCTGACCCTTCGGGGTCTTGGAGCTTTAGTTACGCAATTCCCTCGGGCTCTCGTAACTTTAGTCACTTCTACACTTCGGTGATTAGTGACGGGGAAACTTTGGTTTCTCGTTGCGCTGACCCTTCGGGGTCTTGCAACTATCCCCTCAGGGCCTCGCTACTCAGGCTACGTTAGACCTTTGGTCTCTCGTGCCCTCAGTGTATCCGTTCCTGACTGCTGATGTGCTTTGGGCGCCTACGCTCCCCGTTATCCAACGGGCTCCTCCCTCCGGGGCAGGAGAGACTTTCTCACACCGTGAGTAAGTCCCTTAAGTGACAGGTATCCCCTGCGCGCCACATTCCCTTGCGCTCTAGTGCTCGGCTGCTGTTCCTTCTGTTCTTGAGACTGCCTTCCAGAGACACCCTGTTCCAATAATTCAATTAGGCTGCTACCAACGTTCCCTGCGCATTTGCGTACATCGTTGGGGTTCCTGAGATAGCGCACAGGCGCTCACCAGCTGTTCAGCCTGCGGTGTCTCTGAAGGACACCTCTCCCGTTCGCGGAAAGGTCCCTCACAGAGACGACTCCTCGGAGTGTTTAGCAGTCCTTTAGTTGATCGTCGGCTCTGAAGCAGACCTCCTTGGTCCTCTTCAGGGGATGCCCTCCCTTTTAGGGACACATCCCAGTTCCTGATCTACAAGTAGCTGATCCTTCAACCAAGCGCGCGTGCGCGCTCTCTCCGACGATCTTCTGTTGTGTTTTAGACGCACAAGGGCCTACGATCTTCACTCGCGTGTGTGAATCCTCGTTTATCGCGGTACATAGGTTCCAGACCCGGCCGCGATAGGTGAAAATCCGCGAAGTAGTGACACCATATTTACCTATTTATTCAACTTGTATATTCAGACTTTTAAAACCTTCCCTTGTACGTAGTACTGTTAACAAACTACCCTTTAATGTACAGAACACTTAATGCATGTACTACAGTACCCTAAACTAAAACAGGCACAAATATTAAAGGTGATTTTATATCATGCGTTTCCTAAACACGTTAAAAAGCACGATAAAAAATGGCAACCAATGTTTTGTTTACGTTTATCTCTGATCATAATGAAGAAACAAACTCATTTATTGTACACATATATGTATAGGTTAGTTTTTGCATCGATTATATTGATGTATACAGTATGTTGATTTTGTTATTACCAATGTTTTACTTAATTTTTCTTAGGACTTCCACATGAAATGTTTTTCTTTATGACGCCGCCTGAAACGACGGCGTCATAAAGTACGCTCAGTAAACAACCACGCTCAGAACAAAGAAGGCATTTAACGCGCATGATGAAAGTGATAAATAATGATATTTACAGTAAAAGCATTTACAAAATATGTTATTACAAATATTATTTACCGTATCTATATAAAATCATACAGTACATACTGTACGTAGCAAAGCAGGAAAACAATTTACGAGAGAGAGAGAGAGAGAGAGAGAGAGAGAGAGAGAGAGAGAGAGAGAGAGAGAGAGAGAGAGAGAGATTGTTTTACGTACGTAAATGTAAATTTTAAACAAAAAAATATGATAGGTTACAACATGTATACTGTACTCTTCAGACTTTTAAAACCTTCCCTTTAACTTAATGCATACAGTACTAAACTATAAAACAGGCACAAATATTAAAATGTTAGAATATTAAAGTAAAAAATAAAGATTGTTACTGTACTCACCACGAAAGAAGTTCAAGAAAAACTTGAATGATGATGGCGATGAATTTGCAGCACAGTAGAAATGATGATGATGAAGCTGATGATGTCTTCTACTGTCCAGCCAATAATAGTATTTTACGTCTCTTCAGACGGAGGTGTCTTTTCCTGGGACACCTCTTCAACTTCTTCAATTTCTTCCGAAGGCGTACTAGCAGGAGGAACTGGCTCTTTTTTGCAAGGCTGGAAGAACATTGTGATCGGAAGTTGCTTCCGCTGCTTCTTTTTTCGCTCTAAGAGCATCCTGTAGGGAGTCATGATGTCATCGACCTTGTTGGAGAATTGCATAGACCGAACCATATCCTCGTCCCACTCTTGCAACATTTCTTTCAACTCCTTCGCATGGTTGCAGGCCTTGGCAAGCCGTTCTAATGTTAAGCCCGTTTCTTCGACATTTTCTTGGGTCTCTTCCTGGGTTTCACTCTCTTCTTCGCTTGCCGATTTCGTCAGGTCTTCTAGGTCTGCGTCAGTTAGCGACTGGGAATGGCAGTCCAACAACTCGTTGACGTCTTCAGTCGTCATGTCGCCAAACCCGTCGTCTCCAATTATGGCAGCCAACTGCACAGATTTGCGTATTGCAGAGTGTTGGATTTCCGACGGAGTAAATCCCTCGTCGTCGTAAACAATCTGGGGCCACAACTTCTTCCAGCTCGCATTCACGGTTGCAGGTTTCATTTCTTGCAGTGCCTTCTGAATGTTCTGCAGGCACGTGGCTATGGTGTACTGCCGCCAGTACGCCTTCAAGTTAAAATCTTCATCCTCATCATCTTGGGCAGCATCCACACACGCAACGAGGTCCGCCAAGGTATTCTTCGTGTAGAGGGCCTTGAACGCCCTGATAACCCCCTGGTCCATCTGTTGAATTAATGACGTGGTGTTGGGTGGCAGGAACTCAACCTGAATGCCCTCATGCGACAGATCAGTTGCGTGTCCACCAGCGTTATCCATAAGGAGAAGGATCTTGAATGGCAAGCCCTTCTCTACGAGATATTTGCTGACTTGCGGGATGAAACACTGGTGGAACCAGTTGGAGGTCAGCATCTTCGTAATCCATGCTTTTGGATTATGCATCCAGTACACGGGAAGGAGATTCTTGTTTTTATTTTTCAAAGGGCGAGGATTTTTCGACTTATAAATAAGCCCCGGCTTTAGCAAAAATCCAGCAGCATTCCCACACATCACGAGGGTAACGCGATCCTTGAATGCTTTAAAGCCAGAGGCTTTGGCTTCCTCTTTGAACAGGAAAGTTCGCGACGGCATTCTCTTCCAAAACAAGCCGGTCTCATCCATATTAAACACTTGTTCCGGCTTGTATCCACCTTCGGCGATAATATTCTTGAACGTCTGGTTCACGTAAGTTTCAGCAGCGGCAGTGTCAGCCGAAGCAGCCTCGCCATGCAGGGAAACGCTTTTCAGGGCGAAGCGTTTCTGAAACTTCGCGAACCATCCTTTGCTGGCGGAAAAACGTTGTTTCTGAGGCTGGGAATCAGTGGATGTCCCTGGTTGAGGTTCATCTGCATCATCATCTTTTTCAGCATGGTTGCCATCGTCGTCTTGAGGTTCCTTTGCCGCAAAATTCTCATACAAGCTCAAAGCCTTTGTTCGGATGGTGTTCGTATCCAAGGCTATGTTCTTCTTCCGGCAGTCGGCAATCCACACAGCTAAAGCACCTTCCATGCGTACGATCGTTTTATTACGCGTGGTAACGACTCGTTTCGCTGATCTGCTAAAGGTGATTGCAGCCGTCTTTCTAATGTTCGCCTCGTCCTTCTTGATATAGCGAACGGTGGATTCATTGATTCCAAAATGGCGGGCTGCGTACGCAAAACTTCTACCGTCTTTTAACATATCGAGAAGCGTCACCTTCTCAGCAATCGTCATCATCCTTCAGTGGCGTTTAGGCTCACTATCAGCCTTAGTAGAAGCAGAACGCTTGGGAGCCATTGTACAGTTGGATTTACAATAACAGAAAGTTCAACAAAAAGTTCAACTTAAAACAGTCGCACACAGCACAGATTAAAGTTCACAAACTTAACGTCTACTCAGCGATACGGCGTAAGAGAAAGTGGCCGCGGACAGAGGCTGGAAGCTGGAGATGCGGGCAAAACACCAATCACAGGCTAGATAACAAAACTTGAGTTCTGATTTGTCATCTATCAGCGCTTGAACCAATCACAACCCGTCTTATATGATGCGTAGGTTACCAATTCAAAGTACAAGATACCCCGCGCATACTGTACAGTACAGTAATAATAATAATAATGATAATAAATAATAATAATAATAATAATAATGATAATAATAACAATATTAATTTTATTAACAACAACAACAATAATAATAATAATAACAATAATAATAATAGTTTTACGTATGCTATTTTACGCTTTTGTTGTAGGATGTGTCTCTCTCTCTCTATCTCTCTCTCTCTCTCTCTCTCTCTCGTACGCTTATTCGAAATGTGATTTTTGCAACAAAGAATATTATTGGATGCAGTACTACGTACGTATACATACAAAAGATTCATGGAAAAGAAGCACATCCATTACATTTGTAGTACAGTAGTAGCCATCAGCAGCCTTACACCATTCTAATATGGTATGACTGCATCTGATTTGCGTTTCATGTTCGATTTAATTTTTACTAAGTACTGTATACAGTACTGAATTATCGTATGATCACATTCTCTTTTCGTGTTTTATTTCTTTCTGTGCTTAATTATATGTCATATGTAATGCAATGAACAATCAGTAAGAGCAGATATTACTAATTACAGTATTAATGGAATTACAGGTAACAAAATATTGTATTTGGGGTCTTCAGATATCGCGGTATTTTCGAGATTTCCGGAAAATCCGCGATATGTATATATATATATATGGGTTATGGAAAAAATCCCGCGAAGTGGTGAATCCGCGATGGT